>NC_069500.1:917519151-917884151 GCF_027579735.1 Bombina bombina
TCTTTTCCGCCTCTAGTTCTTCTTCCAAGAGTAATCTCCAAGATTCTGAAGGAATGCTCGTTTGTCCTGCTGGTAGCTCCGGCATGGCCTCACAGGTTTTGGTATGCGGATCTTGTCTGGATGGCCTCTTGCCAACCGTGGACTCTTCCGTTAAGACCAGACCTTCTGTCGCAAGGTCCTTTTTTCCATCAGGATCTGAAATCCTTAAATTTAAAGGTATGGAGATTGAACGCTTGATTCTTGGTCAAAGAGGTTTTCTCTGACTCTGTGATTAATACTATGTTACAGGCGCGTAAATCTGTATCTAGAGAGATATATTATAGAGTCTGGAAGACCTATATTTCTTGGTGTCTTTCTCATCATTTTTCTTGGAAATCTTTTAGAATACCGAGAATTTTACAGTTTCTTCAGGATGGTTTAGATAAGGGTTTGTCCCGCAAGTTCCTTGAAAGGTCAAATCTCTGCTCTTTCTGTTCTTTTTCACAGAAAGATTGCTATTCTTCCTGATATTCATTGTTTTGTTCAAGCTTTGGTTCGTATAAAACCTGTCATTAAGTCAATTTCTCCTCCTTGGAGTTTGAATTTGGTTCTGGGGGCTCTTCAAGCTCCTCCGTTTGAACCTATGCATTCATTGGACATTAAATTACTTTCTTGGAAAGTTTTGTTCCTTTTGGCAATCTCTTCTGCCAGAAGAGTTTCTGAATTATCTGCTCTTTCTTGTGAGTCTCCTTTTCTGATTTTTCATCAGGATAAGGCGGTGTTGCGAACTTCTTTTGAATTTTTACCTAAAGTTGTGAATTCCAACAACATTAGTAGAGAAATTTTGGTTCCCTTCATTATGTCCTAATCCTAAGAATTCTAAGGAGAAATCGTTGCATTCTTTGGATGTTGTTAGAGCTTTGAAATATTATGTTGAAGCTACTAAGTCTTTCCGAAAGACTTCTAGTTATTTGTTATCTTTTCCAGTTCTAGAAAAGGCCAGAAAGCTTCTGCCATTTCTTTGGCATCTTGGTTGAAATCTTTAATTCATCTTGCCTATGTTGAGTCGGGTAAAACTCCGCCTCAGAGATCACAGCTCATTCTACTAGGTCAGTTTCTACTTCCTGGGCGTTTAGAATGAAGCTTCGATTGATCAGATTTGCAAAGCAGCAACTTGGTCCTCTTTGCATACTTTTACTAATTCTACCATTTTGATGTATTTTCTTCTTCTGAAGCAGTTTTTGGTAGAAAAGTACTTCAGGCAGCGGTTTCAGTTTGAATCTTCTGCTTATGTTTTTCTTTAAACTTTATTTGGGTGTGGATTATTTTCAGCAGGAATTGGCTGTCTTTATTTTATCCCTCCCTCTCTAGTGACTCTTGTGTGGAAGATCCACATCTTGGGTAGGTCATTATCCCATACGTCACTAGCTCATGGACTCTTGCTAATTACATGAAAGAAAACATAATTTATGTAAGAACTTACCTGATAAATTCATTTCTTTCATATTAGCAAAGAGTCCATGAGGCCCGCCCTTTTCACGTGGTGGTTATGATTTTTGTATAAAGCACAATTATTCCAATTCCTTATTTTATATGCTTTCGCACTTTTTTATCACCCCACTTCTTGGCTATTCGTTAAACTGAATTGTGGGTGTGGTGAGGGGTGTATTTATAGGCATTTTGAGGTTTGGGAAACTTTGCCCCTCCTGGTAGGAATGTATATCCCATACGTCACTAGCTCATGGACTCTTGCTAATATGAAAGAAATGAATTTATCAGGTAAGTTCTTACATAAATTATGTTATTTATTTAAAATGGAATTTATTCGTTCTTTACTTAAAGAAGTACTAATTGCTTTAGAAATAGAGGATTCTGGTCCTCTTGATACTAATTCTAAACGTTTAGATAAGGTATTTAAATCTCCTGTGGTTATTCCAGAAGTTTTTCCTGTTCCTAATGCTATATCTGAAGTAATTTCTAAAGAATGGGATAAATTGGGTAATTCATTTACTCCTTCTAAACGTTTTAAGCAATTATATCCTGTGCCGTCTGACAGATTAGAATTTTGGGACAAAATCCCTAGAGTTGATGGGGCTATTTCTACCCTTGCTAAATGTACTACTATTCCTACGTCAGATGGTACTTCGTTTAAGGATCCTTTAGATAGGAAAATTGAATCCTTTCTAAGAAAAGCTTATCTGTGTTCAGGTAATCTTCTTAGACCTGCTATATCATTGGCTGATGTTGCTGCAGCTTCAACTTTTTGGTTGGAAACTTTAGCGCAACAAGTAACGGATCATGATTCTCATAATATTATTATTCTTCTTCAGCATGCTAATAATTTTATCTGTGATGCCATTTTTGATATTATCAGAGTTGATGTCAGGTTTATGTCTCTAGCTATTTTAGCTAGAAGAGCTTTATGGCTTAAGACTTGGAATGCTGATATGGCTTCTAAATCAACTCTACTTTCCATTCTTTCCAGGGTAACAAATTGTTTGGTTCTCAGTTGGATTTCTATTATCTCAACTGTTACTGGTGGGAAAGGAACTTTTTTACCACAGGATAAAAAATCTAAGGGTAAAAAACAGGGCTAATAATCGTTTTCGTTCCTTTCGTTTCAACAAAGAACAAAAGCCTGATCCTTCATCCTCAGGAGCAGTTTCAGTTTGGAAACCATCTCCAGTCTGGAATAAATCCAAGCCTTCTAGAAAGGCAAAGCTGCTTCTAAGGTCCACATGAAGGTGCGGGCCCTCATTCCAGCTCAGCTGGTAGGGGGCAGGTTACGTTTTTTCAAAGAAATTTGGATCAATTCTGTTCACAATCTTTGGATTCAGAACATTGTTTCAGAAGGGTACAGAATTGGTTTCTAGATGAGACCCTCCTGCAAAGAGATTTTTTCTTTCCCGTGTCCCAGTAAATCCAGTGAAAGCTCAAGCATTTCTGAATTGTGTTTCAGATCTAGAGTTGGCTGGAGTAATTATGCCAGTTCCAGTTTCGGAACAGGGGATGGGGTTTTATTCAAATCTCTTCATTGTACCAAAGAAGGAGAATTCCTTCAGACCAGTTCTGGATCTAAAAATATTGAATCGTTATGTAAGGATACCAACGTTCAAAATGGTAACTGTAAGGACTATCTTGCCTTTTGTTCAGCAAGGGCATTTTATGTCCACAATAGATTTACAGGATGCATATCTGCATATTCCGATTCATCCAGATCATTATCAGTTCCTGAGATTCTCTTTTCTGGACAAGCATTACCAGTTTGTGGCTCTGCCGTTTGGCCTAGCTACAGCTCCAAGAATTTTTACAAAGGTTCTCGGTGCCCTTCTGTCTGTAATCAGAGAACAGGGTATTTGTGGTATTTCCTTATTTGGACGATATCTTAGGTACTTGCTCAGTCTTTACATTTAGCAGAATCTCATACGAATCGACTTGTGTTGTTTCTTCAAAATCATGGTTGGAGGATCAATTTACCAAAAAGTTAATTGATTCCTTAGACAAGGGTAACCTTTCTGGGTTTCCAGATAGATTCAGTGTCCATGACTCTGTCTTTGACAGACAAGAGACGTCTAAAATTGATTTCAGCTTGTCGAAATCTTCAGTCTCAATCATTCCCTTCGGTAGCCTTATGCATGGAAATTCTAGGTCTTATGACTGCTGCATCGGACGCGATCCCCTTTGCTCGTTTTCACATGCGACCTCTTCAGCTCTGTATGCTGAATCAATGGTGCAAGGATTACACAAAGATATCTCAATTAATATCTTTAAAACCGATTGTACGACACTCTCTAACGTGGTGGACAGATCACCATCGTTTAATTCAGGGGGCTTCTTTTGTGCTTCCGACCTGGACTGTAATTTCAACAGATGCAAGTCTCACAGGTTGGGGGAGCAGTGTGGGGATCTCTGATAGCACAAGGAGTTTGGGAATCTCAGGAGGTGAGATTACTGATCAATATTTTGGAACTCCGTGCAATTTTCAGAGCTCTTCAGTTTTGGCCTCTTCTGAACAGAGAATCGTTCATTTGTTTTCAGACAGACAATGTCACAACTGTGGCATACATCAATCATCAAGGGGGGACTCACAGTCCTCTGGCTATGAAAGAAGTATCTCGAATTCTGGTTTGGGCGGAATCCAGCTCCTGTCTAATCTCTGCGGATCATATCCCAGGTATAGACAATGGGAAGCGGATTATCTCAGTCGCCAAACGTTGCATCCGGGCGAATGGGTCTCTTCACCCAGAGGTATTTCTTCAGATTGTTCAAATGTGGGAACTTCCAGAAATAGATCTGATGGCATCTCATCTAAACAAGAAACTTCCCAGGTATCTGTCCAGATCCCGGGATCCTCAGGCGGAGGCAGTGGATGCATTTTCACTTCCTTTGAAGTATTATCCTGCTTATATCTTTCCGCCTCTAGTTCTTCTTCCAAGAGTAATCTCCAAGATTCTGAAGGAATGCTCGTTTGTCCTGCTGGTAGCTCCGGCATGGCCCTCACAGGTTTTGGTATGCGGATCTTGTCCGGATGGCCTCTTGCCAACCGTGGACTCTTCCGTTAAGACCAGACCTTCTGTCGCAAGGTCCTTTTTTCCATCAGGATCTGAAATCCTTAAATTTAAAGGTATGGAGATTGAACGCTTGATTCTTGGTCAAAGAGGTTTCTCTGACTCTGTGATTAATACTATGTTACAGGCGCGTAAATCTGTATCTAGAGAGATATATTATAGAGTCTGGAAGACCTATATTTCTTGGTGTCTTTCTCATCATTTTTCTTGGCATTCTTTAGAATACCGAGAATTTTACAGTTTCTTCAGGATGGTTTAGATAAGGGTTTGTCCGCAAGTTCCTTGAAAGGTCAAACTCTCTGCTCTTTCTGTTCTTTTTCACAGAAAGATTGCTATTCTTCCTGATATTCATTGTTTTGTTCAAGCTTTGGTTCGTATAAAACCTGTCATTAAGTCAATTTCTCCTCCTTGGAGTTTGAATTTGGTTCTGGGGGCTCTTCAAGCTCCTCCGTTTGAACTATGCATTCATTGGACATTAAATTACTTTCTTGGAAAGTTTTGTTCCTTTTGGCAATCTCTTCTGCCAGAAGAGTTTCTGAATTATCTGCTCTTTCTTGTGAGTCTCCTTTTCTGATTTTTCATCAGGATAAGGCGGTGTTGCGAACTTCTTTTGAATTTTTACCTAAAGTTGTGAATTCCAACAACATTAGTAGAGAAATTTTGGTTCCTTCATTATGTCCTAATCCTAAGAATTCTAAGGAGAAATCGTTGCATTCTTTGGATGTTGTTAGAGCTTTGAAATATTATGTTGAAGCTACTAAGTCTTTCCGAAAGACTTCTAGTTTATTTGTTATCTTTTCCAGTTCTAGAAAAGGCCAGAAAGCTTCTGCCATTTCTTTGGCATCTTGGTTGAAATCTTTAATTCATCTTGCCTATGTTGAGTCGGGTAAAACTCCGCCTCAGAGGATCACAGCTCATTCTACTAGGTCAGTTTCTTACTTCCTGGGCGTTTAGGAATGAAGCTTCGATTGATCAGATTTGCAAAGCAGCAACTTGGTCCTCTTTGCATACTTTTACTAAATTCTACCATTTTGATGTATTTTCTTCTTCTGAAGCAGTTTTTGTAGAAAAGTACTTCAGGCAGCGGTTTCAGTTTGAATCTTCTGCTTATGTTTTTTCTTTAAACTTTATTTTGGGTGTGGATTATTTTCAGCAGGAATTGGCTGTCTTTATTTTATCCCTCCCTCTCTAGTGACTCTTGTGTGGAAGATCCACATCTTGGGTAGTCATTATCCCATACGTCACTAGCTCATGGACTCTTGCTAATTACATGAAAGAAAACATAATTTATGTAAGAACTTACCTGATAAATTCATTTCTTTCATATTAGCAAGAGTCCATGAGGCCCGCCCTTTTCTTGTGGTGGTTATGATTTTTGTATAAAGCACAATTATTCCAATTCCTTATTTTATATGCTTTCGCACTTTTTTATCACCCCACTTCTTGGCTATTCGTTAAACTGAATTGTGGGTGTGGTGAGGGGTGTATTTATAGGCATTTTGAGGTTTGGGAAACTTTGCCCCTCCTGGTAGGAATGTATATCCCATACGTCACTAGCTCATGGACTCTTGCTAATATGAAAGAAATGAATTTATCAGGTAAGTTCTTACATAAATATGTTATTTATTTAAAATGGAATTTATTCGTTCTTTACTTAAAGAAGTACTAATTGCTTTAGAAATAGAGGATTCTGGTCCTCTTGATACTAATTCTAAACGTTTAGATAAGGTATTTAAATCTCCTGTGGTTATTCCAGAAGTTTTTCCTGTTCCTAATGCTATATCTGAAGTAATTTCTAAAGAATGGGATAAATTGGGTAATTCATTTACTCCTTCTAAACGTTTTAAGCAATTATATCCTGTGCCGTCTGACAGATTAGAATTTTGGGACAAAAATCCCTAGAGTTGATGGGGCTATTTCTACCCTTGCTAAATGTACTACTATTCCTATGTCAGATGGTACTTCGTTTAAGGATCCTTTAGATAGGAAAATTGAATCCTTTCTAAAAAAGCTTATCTGTGTTCAGGTAATCTTCTTAGACCTGCTATATCATTGGCTGATGTTGCTGCAGCTTCAACTTTTTGGTTGGAAACTTTAGCGCAACAAGTAACGGATCATGATTCTCATAATATTATTATTCTTCTTCAGCATGCTAATAATTATATCTGTGATGCCATTTTTGATATTATCAGAGTTGATGTCAGGTTTATGTCTCTAGCTATTTTAGCTAGAAGAGCTTTATGGCTTAAGACTTGGAATGCTGATATGGCCTTCTAAATCAACTCTACTTTCCATTTCTTTCCAGGGTAACAAATTGTTTGGTTCTCAGTTGGATTCTATTATCTCAACTGTTACTGGTGGGAAAGGAACTTTTTTACCACAGGATAAAAAATCTAAGGGTAAAAACAGGGCTAATAATCGTTTTCCGTTCCTTTCGTTTCAACAAAGAACAAAAGCCTGATCCTTCATCCTCAGGAGCAGTTTCAGTTTGGAAACCATCTCCGTCTGGAATAAATCCAAGCCTTCTAGAAAGGCAAAGCCTGCTTCTAAGTCCACCCATGAAGGTGCGGCCCTCATTCCAGCTCAGCTGGTAGGGGGGCAGGTTACGTTTTTTCAAAGAAATTTGGATCAATTCTGTTCACAATCTTTGGATTCAGAACATTGTTTCAGAAGGGTACAGAATTGGTTTCTAGATGAGACCTCCTGCAAAGAGATTTTTTCTTTCCCGTGTCCCAGTAAATCCAGTGAAAGCTCAAGCATTTCTGAATTGTGTTTCAGATCTAGAGTTGGCTGGAGTAATTATGCCAGTTCCAGTTTCGGAACAGGGGATGGGGTTTTATTCAAATCTCTTCATTGTACCAAAGAAGGAGAATTCCTTCAGACCAGTTCTGGATCTAAAAATATTGAATCGTTATGTAAGGATACCAACGTTCAAAATGGTAACTGTAAGGACTATCTTGCCTTTTGTTCAGCAAGGGCATTTTATGTCCACAATAGATTTACAGGATGCATATCTGCATATTCCGATTCATCCAGATCATTATCAGTTCCTGAGATTCTCTTTTCTGGACAAGCATTACCAGTTTGTGGCTCTGCCGTTTGGCCTAGCTACAGCTCCAAGAATTTTTACAAAGGTTCTCGGTGCCCTTCTGTCTGTAATCAGAGAACAGGGTATTGTGGTATTTCCTTATTTGGACGATATCTTGGTACTTGCTCAGTCTTTACATTTAGCAGAATCTCATACGAATCGACTTGTGTTGATTCTTCAAATCATGGTTGGAGGATCAATTTACCAAAAAGTTAATTGATTCCTTAGACAAGGGTAACCTTTCTGGGTTTCCAGATAGATTCAGTGTCCATGACTCTGTCTTTGACAGACAAGAGACGTCTAAAATTGATTTCAGCTTGTCGAAATCTTCAGTCTCAATCATTCCCTTCGGTAGCCTTATGCATGGAAATTCTAGGTCTTATGACTGCTGCATCGGACGCGATCCCCTTTGCTCGTTTTCACATGCGACCTCTTCAGCTCTGTATGCTGAATCAATGGTGCAAGGATTACACAAAGATATCTCAATTAATATCTTTAAAACCGATTGTACGACACTCTCTAACGTGGTGGACAGATCACCATCGTTTAATTCAGGGGGCTTCTTTTGTGCTTCCGACCTGGACTGTAATTTCAACAGATGCAAGTCTCACAGGTTGGGGAGCAGTGTGGGGATCTCTGATAGCACAAGGAGTTTGGGAATCTCAGGAGGTGAGATTACTGATCAATATTTTGGAACTCCGTGCAATTTTCAGAGCTCTTCAGTTTTGGCCTCTTCTGAACAGAGAATCGTTCATTTGTTTTCAGACAGACAATGTCACAACTGTGGCATACATCAATCATCAAGGGGGGACTCACAGTCCTCTGGCTATGAAAGAAGTATCTCGAATTCTGGTTTGGGCGGAATCCAGCTCCTGTCTAATCTCTGCGGTTCATATCCCAGGTATAGACAATTGGGAAGCGGATTATCTCAGTCGCCCAAAACGTTGCATCCGGGCGAATGGTCTCTTCACCCAGAGGTATTTCTTCAGATTGTTCAAATGTGGGAACTTCCAGAATAGATCTGATGGCATCTCATCTAAACAAGAAACTTCCCAGGTATCTGTCCAGATCCCGGGATCCTCAGGCGGAGGCAGTGGATGCATTTTCACTTCCTTGGAAGTATCATCCTGCTTATATCTTTCCGCCTCTAGTTCTTCTTCCAAGAGTAATCTCCCAAGATTCTGAAGGAATGCTCGTTTGTCCTGCTGGTAGCTCGGCATGGCCTCACAGGTTTTGGTATGCGGATCTTGTCCGGATGGCCTCTTGCCAACCGTGGACTCATCGTTAAGACCAGACCTTCTGTCGCAAGGTCCTTTTTTCCATCAGGATCTGAAATCCTTAAATTTAAAGGTATGGAGATTGAACGCTTGATTCTTGGTCAAAGAGGTTTCTCTGACTCTGTGATTAAATACTATGTTACAGGCGCGTAAATCTGTATCTAGAGAGATATATTATAGAGTCTGGAAGACCTATATTTCTTGGTGTCTTTCTCATCATTTTTCTTGGCATTCTTTTAGAATACCGAGAATTTTACAGTTTCTTCAGGATGGTTTAGATAAGGGTTTGTCCGCAAGTTCCTTGAAAGGTCAAATCTCTGCTCTTTCTGTTCTTTTTCACAGAAAGATTGCTATTCTTCCTGATATTCATTGTTTTGTTCAAGCTTTGGTTCGTATAAAACCTGTCATTAAGTCAATTTCTCCTCCTTGGAGTTTGAATTTGGTTCTGGGGGCTCTTCAAGCTCCTCCGTTTGAACCTATGCATTCATTGGACATTAAATTACTTTCTTGGAAAGTTTTGTTCCTTTTGGCAATCTCTTCTGCCAGAAGAGTTTCTGAATTATCTGCTCTTTCTTGTGAGTCTCCTTTTCTGATTTTTCATCAGGATAAGGCGGTGTTGCGAACTTCTTTTGAATTTTTACCTAAAGTTGTGAATTCCAACAACATTAGTAGAGAAATTTTGGTTCCTTCATTATGTCCTAATCCTAAGAATTCTAAGGAGAAATCGTTTGCATTCTTTGGATGTTGTTAGAGCTTTGAAATATTATGTTGAAGCTACTAAGTCTTTCCGAAAGACTTCTAGTTTATTTGTTATCTTTTCCAGTTCTAGAAAAGGCCAGAAAGCTTCTGCCATTTCTTTGGCATCTTGGTTGAAATCTTTAATTCATCTTGCCTATGTTGAGTCGGGTAAAACTCCGCCCTCAGAGGATCACAGCTCATTCTACTAGGTCAGTTTCTACTTCCTGGGCGTTTAGGAATGAAGCTTCGATTGATCAGATTTGCAAAGCAGCAACTTGGTCCTCTTTGCATACTTTTACTAAATTCTACCATTTTGATGTATTTTCTTTCTTCTGAAGCAGTTTTTGGTAGAAAAGTACTTCAGGCAGCGGTTTCAGTTTGAATCTTCTGCTTATGTTTTTCTTTAAACTTTATTTTGGGTGTGGATTATTTTCAGCAGGAATTGGCTGTCTTTATTTTATCCCTCCCTCTCTAGTGACTCTTGTGTGGAAGATCCACATCTTGGGTAGTCATTATCCCATACGTCACTAGCTCATGGACTCTTGCTAATTACATGAAAGGAAAACATAATTTATGTAAGAACTTACCTGATAAATTCATTTCTTTCATATTAGCAAGAGTCCATGAGGCCCGCCCTTTTTTTGTGGTGGTTATGATTTTTGTATAAAGCACAATTATTCCAATTCCTTATTTTAAATGCTTTCGCACTTTTTTATCACCCCACTTCTTGGCTATTCGTTTAAACTGAATTGTGGGTGTGGTGAGGGGTGTATTTATAGGCATTTTGAGGTTTGGGAAACTTTGCCCCTCCTGGTAGGAATGTATATCCCATACGTCACTAGCTCATGGACTCTTGCTAATATGAAAGAAATTAATTTATCAGGTAAGTTCTTACATAAATTATGTTTTTGGTGAACAACCTAGGTTGTCCATGCTGATTGGTGGATAAATTCATCCACCAACCCAAAAAATGCTGTCCAGAGTGCTGAACCAAGAAAAAAAAGCTTAGATGCCTTCTTTTTCATATAAAGATAGCAAGAGAACAAAGAAAAATTGATAATAGGAGTAAATTAGAAAGTTGCTTAAAATTGCATGCTCTATCTGAGTACAGTGTCCCTTTAAGATAGGGTGTCTGAACTGGTGCAGCAAAAACCTAGAATGTATTAAATATTTACACTGACTAGGCCCAAGAAACACTGTTCCATGTAGTATAAAATACTGTTTAAATTGTCTATGCTTTTATTTTTTATTTGTGCAAATGTTTTTTTTGTGTAAAGAGAAATTATTGGTTTACTTTCCTGAGCCCTAGTCAGTGTAAATATTTCCTTGTAAATAATGTGTGAATGTTAATCACTGCTGTGATTACAAAACTGCTTAAGACATATTCCATAAAAAATAATCAGAGTGCAGTGGTGTTAAAGAAACGTTGGCTATGTGGTGATAGAATATTCTCCTCAAACAAATGAAGCTGCTGCATCTTTCTATGCAATTAAACAAAAGAGTGAAATAAATGATTCTCTATTCTCTCAAACATATTTCTATGGCATGGCAGAGCACCCGGTCCATTAATCTGTCAGAGTTTTCTCATCATCACTGTAACAACCACTTATTTAAATTTTACACCAATGAGCCAGCCCAGCAATATTTTTTTATTTTGATTGAAACAAACAGTTCACCTGCTGAATAATTATTTTGTGCTGCCTGCTGCGTCTGCATCGTCACCACTCACAAGTCCGGTCCGTGTCTGTCTCAAACTGAGCCTGCAGTGCCAGACCAGTGGTTGCTTTCCGAATCCCGCCCACCTTGACCCCACCAGCACCCCAGCAGAGGAGATTGTGAATATGCGGCAAAGGCATGTGACATGGTAGCACGGCCATTTCTTTCATGTAATTAGCAAGAGTCCATGAGCTAGTGACGTATGGGATATACATTCCTACCAGGAGGGGCAAAGTTTCCCAAACCTCAAAATGCTTATAAATACACCCCTCACCACACCCACAATTCAGTTTTACAAACTTTGCCTCCTATGGAGGTGGTGAAGTAAGTTTGTGCTAGATTCTACGTTGATATGCGCTCCGCAGCAAGTTGGAGCCCGGTTTTCCTCTCAGCGTGCAGTGAATGTCAGAGGGATGTGAGAGAGTATTGCCTGTTTGAATTCAATGATCTCCCTTCTACGGGGTCTATTTCATAGGTTCTCTGTTATCGGTCGTAGAGATTCATCTGCCTTGATTCAGGAATGTTCAATATTCTTATTTCAGACAGTCAGTTTCATTATTTGGGATAATGCATTTGAATAATCAATTTTTTTTCTTACCTTAAAATTTGACTTTTTTTCCCTGTGGGCTGTTAGGCTCGCGGGGGCTGAAAATGCTTCATTTTATTGCGTCATTCTTGGCGCGGACTTTTTTGGCGCAAAAAAATTCTTTGTTATTTCCGGCGTCATTCTTGTCACCGGAAGTTGCGTCATTTTTTGACGTTTTTTGCGCCAAAAGTGTCGGCGTTACCGGATGTGGCGTCATTTTGGTGCCAAAAACATTTAGGCGCCAAATAATGTGGGCGTCTTTTTTGGCGCTAAAAAATATGGGCGTCATTATTGTCTCCACATTATTTAAGTCTCATTGTTTATTGCTTCTGGTTGCTAGAAGTTTGTTCACTGGCATTTTTTCCCATTCCTGAAACTGTCATTTAAGGAATTTGATCAATTTTGCTTTATATGTTGTTTTTTCTATTACATATTGCAAGATGTCCCAGATTGACCCTGAATCAGAAGATACTTCTGGAAAATCGCTGCCTGATGATGGATTTACCAGAGTTAAGTGTATTTGCTGTAAACTTATGGTATCTGTTCCTCCAACTGTTGTTTGTAATGAATGCCATGACAAACTTGTTAATGCAGATAATATTTCCTTTAGTAATATTACATTACCTGTTGTTGTTCCATCAACATCTAATACTCAGAGTGTTCCTGTTAACATAAGAGATTTTGTTTCTAAATCCATTAAGAAGGCTTTGTCTGTTATTCCTCCTTCTAGTAAACGTAAAAGGTCTTTTAAAACTTCTAATTTTTCAGATGAATTTTTAAATGAACATCATCATTCTGATTCTAAAAATGCAACGAGAAAAAAAGTGAATTGCGCTATATGAACTGACTCAGTATCCACAAGGACTATAACTGTATGTAAATCTTGACAGTAATTATAGTAAATATAAATAGTATATATATAAAAAATTAAAAAATTCTAAAATCACATAAAGGTTAATTGCATGAAAATTGATCAAAATGTAAAATCCACAATAACACCTTTGATATAAATACAAATATATATAGAGCAAAAGAAATATATATAGAGAACAGCACCTTAATTTAACAGATTGATATAAATACTCATTGAAAAAATGTAAAAATATAAAATATAGAATTGCTTGACCTTAGGTTAAACTGTAAGAAAGGTGTGTCAGAAAAACACCTGTAAGTCAAAAGTATATTGCACACTATTTGTATTCCACAGTACCTCTAATGGTTTTCCCATGAACATTCTCAGTACTTTCTTTTACAGAAAGTGAAACAACCAGTGCAAAGAGATATGTCCCTTTAAAATGAGTGTAAACTTGAGTCCCGTTCTGTGCAGCTCCAATCAGACAGGGTAAATCCAAACCTCAGTCGTAGGGATAGTGGTACATGCAAATAGAAAAGAGAAAGCGCACAAAGGATTCAAGTGTAGATTTTTATTAGCAACATTAGCACACATAAATTAATGCACTTACTAGAAGTAAGATTAAAAAGGCAATCAGAGTTCAACTCTCTTTCCTCCGCTTATGTAGCCGCTCCGCACTGCTGCCTAGGAGAGTCAGTGTCCCCGGATGTTGATGCAAGATACCGGCTTCTGTAGCAGGGCTTTCCGGATGCCCTTGCTAGCTGCCTGTCTATCAATGGGGTGGAGCGGATCAAATTGGAGTCTGAGCGTCGGACCTGTTTGCCGGTTCCTAACGCGTTTCCCCCAGTCAGCGGCTGGGCTTTTTCAAAGGATAAGATCAAATATGTTTTTTCTTCTTGCCGCCCTCAGTTTTTAAAGGGCAAGCGTCCAATTGAATTTGTAGGTGTGCCTATCCGGCCAATCATAGCGTCCATATTAGTCCTCTGTGTTGTTACACACCAATGGCCAACCTAATAATAGAGGGAGTGTTCTCTCGACCAAATGCCATACTCTATATGCGTATTTGTTTGTTGGCCACATAACAGAAACAAAACAGAACAGAAACGCTGCCATTTCTCAGCAGTAAATGTTATAAGAAAACAATCGAAGTATACCTTATTAAAAAACAATATGTGACTAACATGTAACACCCCAACTATAACATATTATGTTTTTCATCAGAAATATGACATATTAGCGATCTATTTTATTGTTACAGAAAAATAAGGCTATTGCAAAAGAGAGAAATATAAATATCAAATTAGACAAACCAAATGCAATAGGGTCTCTTATACATAATAAATTATAGAACCAGTGAAACTAGATCCACCGAGATTTATAACAACTTTCAATGAAGGTTCAAAAAGTTTAGAAAAGATAATTAAAAAACACTGGCCATTACTTCAATTAGATCCTGTCTTAGGGCCATCATTGGGGGACAAACCAACTATTAATTATAGGAAAGGCAAAAGCCTTAAGAATATTCTTGCTCCTAGTAAAATAAAACCTATTATTAAAAATAAGGCTAGTGAAACTGGGACCGAAAAAATAGAAAAAATAGGAACTACTTGGTTGAGTGAATGGAAGGGAACCATGAGATGTGGAAAACCCCGTTGCAACATGTGTAAACATGTCAATAGAGCCCCTACATTTTCTAATAGCTCATTAACTGAAACTTTTAACATTTCATTTAGAAGCAACTGTGAATCTATTTATGTTGTATATTTATAACAATGTGGGTGTGGCCTACTTTATGTGGGCCGCACAAAACGTCAAATAAGACGGCGAGCTAATGAACACATATATAATATAGAAAAAAAGATGACAAATCACAGTGTTCCCAAACATTTTTTGGAATGCCACAGACACAACCCTAGTTCTCTCAAAGTTCAAGTTATAGATAGAGTCCCTATAAATAAACCTAATCGTCTTTTAGCACTAAGAAAGTTGGAGACCAAGTGGATTTATAAACTAAATACATTACAACCACATGGTCTTAATATAGACATAGACGTAGCAGCATTTATATAAAAACCTATAAGATTTTAATCCATTTTTTATTAATATTATTGATTTTAGATTTAATCAATTTTTCACTTTTTAATTATATTTAATATTATAATAACATGCTTTTATTGTAGAAAATTAGATTAAAATTTTATAAAATAAGATTAGATTAAATATAAATATAGGTATGAAATTCATTGTGTGATAGATTTTGTGTATTATGTGTGTATGTTCAAATAACACTTGTTCAATATGTGCTTTTAAATAATCCTATCATGATTTAAATAATTTTATCATGATCTAAATTCATCTAATTTATAGATATTTATAATAAGGTATACACCAGGCAGGAGCATAAAATAAAAGGCCAATGCATAATGTGATATTAATAATATCAATAACATTTTTGCTTATAGAGATACATATATATACATATACATTTTTGTAAAGCAACCATGGGCATTTGAAAATAATAAAAAATATAAAAAATAAAAAATAAAAGATGTAATCTTTAATTAGGTATAGAATTTATGCTCTGATAGTAAACAGGAAATATAACCCAATTATAACATAATTTGATCTAGAGTCATTTTTTAATAACTCTGTAACAATAAAATAGATCGCTAATATGTCATATTTCTGATGAAAAACATAATATGTTATAGTTGGGTGTTACATGTTAGTCACATATTGTTTTTTAATAAGGTATACTTCGATTGTTTTCTTATAACATTTACTGCTGAGAAATGGCAGCGTTTCTGTTCTGTTTTGTTTCTGTTATGTGGCCAACAAACAAATACGCATATAGAGTATGGCATTTGGTCGAGAGAACACTCCCTCTATTATTAGGTTGGCCATTGGTGTGTAACAAACACAGAGGACTAATATGGACGCTATGATTGGGCCGGATAGGCACACCTACAAATTCAATTGGACGCTTGCCCTTTAAAAACTGAGGGCGGCAAGAAGAAAAAACATATTTGATCTTATCCTTTGAAAAAGCCCCAGCCGCTGACTGGGGGAAACGCGCTAGGAACCGGCAAACAGGTCCCGACGCTCAGACTCCAATTTGATCCGCTCCACCCCATTGATAGACAGGCAGCTAGCAAGGGCATCCGGAAAGCCCTGCTACAGAAGCCAGTATCTTGTATCAACATCCGGGGACACTGACTCTCCTAGGCAGCAGTGCGGAGCGGCTACATAAGCGGAGGAAAGAGAGTTGAACTCTGATTGCCTTTTTAATCTTACTTCTAGTAAGTGCATTAATTTATGTGTGCTAATGTTGCTAATAAAAATCTACACTTGAATCCTTTGTGCGCTTTCTCTTTTCTATTTGCACATTTCATCATTCTGATTCTGATAATGATTCCTCTGGTTCAAAGGTTTCTGTTTCAGAGGTTGATGCTGATAAATCTTCATATTTGTTCAAAATGGAATTTATTCGTTCTTTACTTAAAGAAGTCTTAATTGCATTAGAAATAGAGGATTCTGGTCCTCTTGATACTAAATCTAACGTTTAAATAAGGTTTTTAAATCTCCTGTAGTTATTCCAGAAGTTTTTCCTGTCCCTGATGCTATTTCTGAAGTAATCTCCAGGGAATGGAATAATTTGGGTAATTCATTTACGCCTTCTAAACGTTTTAAGCAATTATATCCTGTTGCCATCTGACCAGATTAGAGTTTTTGGGACAAAATCCCTAAGGTGATGGGGGCTATCTCTACTCTGCTAAACGTACTACTATTCCTACGGCAGATAGTACTTCCTTTAAGGATCCTTTAGATAGGAAAATTGAATCCTTTCTGAGAAAAGCTAACTTATGTTCAGGTAATCTTCTTAGACCTGCTATATCTTTACCCGGATGTTGCTGCAGCTTCAACTTTTTGGTTAGAAGCTTTAGCGCAACAAGTAACCAGATCATAATTCCTCATAGCATTGTTAATCTTCTTCAACATGCTAATAATTTTATTTGTGATGCCATCTTTTTATATCATTAGGGTTGATGTCAGGTATATGTCTCTAGCTATTTTAGGCTAGAAGAGCTTAAGGCTTAAAACTTGGAATGCTGAATAGTCTTCTAAGTCAACTTTGATTTCCCTTTCTTTCCAGGGTAATAAATATTTGGTTCACTGTTGGATTCTATTATTTCAACTGTTACTGGAGGGAAAGGGAACTTGTTTTACCACAGGGATAAAAAATCTAAAGGTAAATTTAGGTCTAATAATCGTTTTCGTTCCTTTCGTCACAATAAGGAACAAAAGCCTGATCCTTCCCCTTCAGGAGCGGGTATCAGTTTGGAAACCATCTCCCAGTCTGGAATAAATCCAAGCCTTTTAGAAAGCCAAAGCCAGCTCCCAGTCCACATGAAGGTGCGGCCCTCATTCCAGCCCAGCTGGTAGGGGGCAGATTACGATTTTTCAAAGAAATTTGGAACAATTCAATTCACAATCTTTGGATTCAGAACATTGTTTCAGAAGGGTACAGAATAGGCTTCAAGATAAGGCCTCCTGCAAGAAGATTTTTCTTTCCCGTTTCCCAGTAAATCCAGTGAAGGCTCAAGCATTTCTGAAATGTGTTTCAGATCTAGAGTTGGCTGGAGTAATTATGCCAGTTCCAGTTCTGGAACAGGGGCTGGGTTTTACTCAAATCTCTTCATGTACCCAAAGAAGGAGAATTCCTTCAGACCCAGTTCTGGATTTAAAAATATTGAATCATTATGTAAGAATACCAACATTCAAAATGGTAACTATAAGGACTATTCTGCCTTTTGTTCAGCAAGGGCATTATATGTCCACAATAGATTTACAGGATGCATATCTGCATATTCCGATTCATCCAGATCACTATCAGTTTCTGAGATTCTCTTTCCTAGACAAGCATTACCAGTTTGTTGCTCTGCCGTTTGGCCTAGCAACAGCTCCAAGGATTTTTACAAAGGTTCTCGGTGCCCTTCTGTCTGTAATCAGAGAACAGGGTATTGTGGTTTTTCCTTATTTGGACGATATCTTGGTACTTGCTCAGTCTTCACATTTAGCAGAATCTCATATGAATCGACTTGTATTGTTTCTTCAAGATCATGGTTGGAGGATCAATTTACCGAAAAGTTCATTGATTCCTCAGACAAGGGTAACCTTTTTAGGTTTCCAGATAGATTCAGTGTCCATGCACTCTGTCTCTGACAGACAAGAGGCGTCTAAAATTGGTTTCAGCTTGTCGAAACCTTCAGTCTCAATCATTCCCTTCGGTAGCCTTATGCATGGAAATTCTAGGTCTTATGACTGCTGCATCGGACGCGATCCCCTTTGCTCGTTTTCACATGCGACCTCTTCAGCTTTTTATGCTGAACCAGTGGTGCAGGGATTATACAAAGATATCGCAATTGATATCTTTAAAACCAATTCTACGACACTCTCTGACGTGGTGGACAGATCACCATCGTTTAGTTCAGGGGGCTTCTTTTGTTCTTCCAACCTGGACTGTGATTTCAACAGATGCAAGTCTGACACTTTGGGGAGCTGTTTGGGGGTCTCTGACAGCACAAGGGGTTTGGGAATCTCAGGAGGTGAGATTACCAATTAATATTTTGGAACTCCGTGCAATTTTCAGAGCTCTTCAGTCGTGGCCTCTTCTAAAGAGAGAGTCGTTCATTTTGTTTTTCAGACGGACAATGTCACAACTGTGGCATATATCAATCATCAAGGAGGGACTCACAGTCCTCCTGGCTATGAAAGAAGTATCTCGAATACTGGTATGGGCGGAATCCAGCTCCTGTCTAATCTCTGCGGTTCATATCCCAGGTATAGACAATTGGGAAGCGGATTATCTCAGTCGCCAAACGTTACATCCGGGAGAAATGGTCTCTTCACCTAGAGGTATTTCTTCAGATTGTTCAAATGTGGGGACTTTCAGAAATAGATCTTGATGGCTTCTCATCTAAACAGAAGCTTCCCAGGTATCTGTCCAGATCCAGGGATCCTCAGGCGGAAGCAGTGGATGCATTGTCACTTCCTTGGAAGTATCATCCTGCCTATATCTTTCCGCCTCTAGTTCTTCTTCCAAGAGTAATTTCCAAGATTCTGAATGAATGCTCGTTTCTTCTGCTGGTGGCTCCAGCATGGGCCCTCACAGGTTTTGTATGCGGATCTTATCCGGATGGCCACTTGCCAACCGTGGACTCTTCCGTTAAGACCAGACCTTCTGTCGCAAGGTCCTTTTTTCCATCAGGATCTCAATCCTTAAATTTAAAGGTATGGAGATTGAACACTTGATTCTCAGTCAAGAGGTTTCTCTGACTCTGTGATTAATACTATGTTACAGGCTCGTAAATCTGTATCTAGGAAGATATATTATCGAGTCTGGAAGATTTACATTTCTTGGTGTCTTTCTCATATCATTTTTCCTGGCTTCTTTTAGAATTCGCGAGAATTTTACAGTTTCTTCAGGATGGTTTGGATAAAGGTTGTCTGCAATTCCTTGAAAGGACAAATCTCTGCTCTTTCTGTTCTTTTTCACAGAAAGATTGCTAATCTTCCTGATATTCATTGTTTTGTACAAGCTTTTGGTTCGTATAAAACCTGTTATTAAGTCAATTTCTCTCCTTGGAGTTTGATTTGGTTCTGGGGCTCTTCAACGCTCCTCCGTTTGAACCTATGCATTCACTGGACATTAAATTACTTTCTTGGAAAGTTTTGTTTTCTTTGGCCATACTCTCGGCTAGAAGAGTTTCTGAATTATCTGCTCTTTCTTGTGAGTCTCCTTTTCTGATTTTTCATCAGGATAAGGCGGTGTTGCGAACTTCTTTAAATTTTTACCTAAGTTGTGAATTCTAACAACATTAGTAGAGAAATTGTGGTTTCCTTCATTGTGTCCTAATCCTAAGAATTCTAAGGAGAGATCATTGCATTCTTTGGATGTAGTTAGAGCTTTGAAATATTATGTTGAAGCTACTAAGAATTTCCGAAAGACTTCTAGTCTATTTGTTATCTTTTCTGGTTCTAGGAAAGGTCAGAAGGCCTCTGCCATTTCTTTGGCGTCTTGGTTGAAATCTTTAATTCATCATGATTATGTCAGAGTCGGGTAAAACTCTGCCTCAAAGGATTACAGCTCATTCTACTAGGTCAGTTTCTACTTCCTGGGCGTTTAGGAATGAAGCTTCGGATGATCAGATTTTGCAAAGCAGCAACTTGGTCTTCTTTGCATACTTTACTAAATTCTACCATTTTGATGTGTTTTCTTTTTCTGAAGCAGTTATTGGTAGAAAAGTTCTTCAGGCAGCTGTTTCAGTTTGATTCTTCTGCTTATAATTTCAGTTTTTTTTCATTATAAGATTTAAACTTTATTTGGGTGTGGATTATTTTCAGCGGAATTGGCTGTCTTATTATTATCCCTCCCCTCTCTAGTGACTCTTGCATGGAAGATCCACATCTTGGGTATTCATTATCCCATACGTCACTAGCTCATGGACTCTTGCTAATTACATGAAAGAAAACATAATTTATGTAAGAACTTACCTGATAAATTAATTTCTTTCATATTAGCAAGAGTCATGAGGCCCACCCTTTTGTGGTGGTTATGATTTTTTTTTGTATAAAGCACAATTTTTCCAATTCCTTATTTTTTATGCTTCGCACTTTTGTCTTATCACCCCCACTTCTTGGCTATGCGTTAAACTGATTTGTGGGTGTGGTGAGGGGTGTATTTATAGGCATTTTGAGGTTTGGGAAACTTTGCCCCTCCTTGTAGGGAATGTATTCCCATACGCTACTAGCTCATAGACTCTTGCTAATATGAAAGAAATGAATTATCAGGTAAGTTCTTACATAAATTATGTTTTCTAGGCAATTTGGCGCCCAGGGCAAAATTAGAAAATTGGCGCCCACCCCCCCCCAACAAATTCTAAACTCTATAATCAGATATATACAAACTAAACAAAAATGCACAAAAAAACCCAAATAGCAATAGTTTAATTTTCAGACTCTATTAACAGGAATAGTCTAGTCAAAATTAAACTTTCATGATTCAGATAGAGCAGCAATTTTTAAGCAACTCTCTAAATTTACTCCTAATATCAATTTATCTTCGTTCTCTTGGTATCTTTAATTGAAAAAGCAAGAATGTAAGCATAGGGGCCGGCCCATTTTTGGTTCACCACTTGGGTAGCACTTTCTGATTTGTGTCTAAATGTAGCCACCAGTCAGCAAGCTCTAAACAGGTGATGAACCAAAAAATGAGCCGGCTCCTAAGCTTAAATTGAAATAAAGGATACCAAGAGAACAAAGAAAAATTGATAATAGAAGTAAATTATAAAGGTGCTTAAAATTGCATGCTCCTGTCTAAATCATGAAAGTTTAATTTTGACTAGACATTTCCATTAAGGTCACCAACATCCTCATCAATTCAGCCTAGAACAGGTGCAACAATTTTTTAGAGCTCCAAGAAAAGACGCCCTACTGAATGGAATTACTTTTTGGTAGGAGTAATCAATGGCAAACCAGTTTTGCACACCATAAAGGATGGACTATAGAGTTCTATATACTATTGAAAGCAGAAGGTACCATAAAGAAAATCATATATACATGCCTATTGTGTGTGCGCATGTATGTATGTATATATATATATATATATATATAACATATATTATAACACACACACACATATAATATATATATATATAATATATATATATAAAACACGCACATATATATAAATATATATATATATATAACATGCAAACACATAGTATATATATATATATATATATATAAATATGTGTGTGCATATATATATATATATATATATATATAAAATATATTTTTTATAATTTTTTTTTACACATCTAAGTTTATTTCATCTGTTATTTTAAACTTGATAAGGAAGAAACCTTCAATAATTAGGAATGTGAAAAACATACTAGTGCAGACATCATTGCTAAGGGCTGTAAATCAATAATACCAGCCCATCCACATAACCCTCCTCGCCTCTACAGAGCTCTTAGGAAAACATAACATTTAAAGAAAAAATTAACCCCATGTCGCAAAAGGGGGCGACAGTATACTACATTGGAATACACTGCAGCCTTTTCTTGCAGACAAGGGGTTAAACTGTGTGATCTGATTCTGGATGTTACCCGGCCCAGCCAGGCCCAGTGTTAGTACCTGCTGAGGCGGACTGAAATGATTGAAAGATCACTTACCGACCCACTTACTAAGCTGTAGTCGTGTGTAAACTACAAATTAATCATCATACTACTGTATAAGTGACTGTATGTGTATATATAAATAATAATATTAATATTGTGTATATATATATATATATTAAGGCTCCTCTTAGACCAGACCATCCATCACCATTCACCAGAACCTCTCGGTCAGTCACCTACCTGCTGCCAGTGCCGGCCACCTGCTGAGTCGCAGCCTCCTCAGTCCAATCATGATTGCTATTTGCTTGCAGTGCTCTCCCCCTCCGGCCTCGGCTCATGGAATATGTGAATGCGGCCTGGCCGGGCCCAATCCAGACCATGATGATGGAGGGAGGTCAGGTCTTGGTGTAAGTTTTAGGACCCGGCCAGAGCAGACATTATTTTCGGCCTGCCTGCCCTCGTCGCCACCTGCTCCAGCAGCTCCCTGCCCCTCCGCCTCCAACCTGACATGGTCATGTGGAGGACCCGGCACGCGGCATGAGTGTGTAAGCCGCGTGCAGGGCGTGTGTCTACCAGTCTTCGCGCCATCAAAGATTCCATCCAGATTTCATGGGCCCTCCCCCCCATTCTGATTGGCCACACTGTCCGCACATGCGCACTGCTTCCGGGCCCCTGTGACGTCTGTCAGACTCCGATGTCACTCACAGGGGCCGGAAGCAGTGCGCATTTGCGGACAGTGTGTGGCAAATCAGACTGGGGGGGGGAGGCCCAGGAATCTGGATTCGGAATGTTTGTAGATGGTGCGGGCGGCCGCGCTGGCGGCCCTCAAAGAATCCATTCATCCTGATTGCGGGCCGGGCTGATCTGAGTAATTTGCAATTGCCGCACAGCCTACCCAGAGAGACTTATATGATGAGTGACTTACATATAATAAATGTAACACTGCACATACATTTCAAGATTTATTTATTAAATATATTACAAAAAAAAAGTATTAAAAAAAAAAAAAGTTGTCAATTTTTTTTCTATGATGTGGCGTGACGTCGCAGTGGGCGGGGCTAAACTACCATGCGGCCTACCGGGCAAATGCCCGGCATGCCGACCCGCCAGTCCAGGCCTGTGTGTGTCTGAGCTTTTTTGTGTGTGTGTCTGTGTGTTTCTGTGTGTGTGCCTGAGTGTTTTTTTTGTGTGTGGTCAAAGTGTTTTTGGTGTGTGTATCTGTGTGTTTTTAAGTGTGTCTGAGTGTTTGTATGTGTGTGTGCCTGTGTTTGTGTGTGGTCTGCTTTCTGGGGGGAGGGGGGGTGACACCATAACTTACCGCAAAGGGTGACACCAACCCTAGTGACGCCACTGATAACCTGTTGGCATTCAACACGTTTTCTGTTTTATTATTGTATAAAGGAATATTGTAAATAGTCTTTAGCATTTCTAAATTACAACACACTATGTTTATATTGTTAGCAAATAATGTAATCTGAGAAGCCGCTTCACATAAAGAAAGAAAAAAAGCATTTTAACTTTCTGTAAAGAAATATGTTTAAATAAAGTTGCGCTGGAAAAAAAAACCTAACAGGTCGCATACGGAAGTGATCACATGTGCAGTAAATATGCGAGACTGTAACTTTGTATCCCATAGATATAGCATCCACACGGGTGTCAATGTGTGAGCGATTACTGTAAATGTCATTTTAGTCATTTTTTTTTTACTGAAAATCGTAACGTACCAAACACCAAGTGAAGAATTACGCGAGAATCCTAGGAAGGTAATTAAGATTCCATCTAGTGGTAGAGTTGTGGAATTACAGGTACTCATTTTACAAGTGCATTTTGCTTCAAACCTAGGATCCCGGTAGGTTTTCTGCTTATTGTCATGTTACTACGGCACTTTACTGTCTAATGCTTTAGAAAAAAGTAAAACGTTTGTACAAATATTGCATGGTAAAGTTTAGTGACTGCGCCCTCTTTTGATTAAATTTACATAATGTTTACTTTCATAATCAATGAACATTTGCAAATCAAAATTAATACACAATATTTTTGTACATTATCCGATGTATTAGGGAAACCAGTCCATTCTTAAAATAAAAATATATTAGAAGTACATTTAAGATAAAGTATCTGATAATAGTTGTTTAAGATGGTATAACTAAGCAGTAATAGGCTGTTGCTGTAGTGTGTGTACAAAGCTTGACATTTCCACTCGTCCACTAGCCCCGGTTGAGTTAAAAAAAAAAAATGGACTTTTCCCTATCTTGACCATTAAAGGGACACTAAAGTAAAAACAAAAAAAACTTTCATGATTTAAATAGAGGAAAGTAATTTAAAAAAACTTTCCAATTGACTTTTATAACCAATTTTACTTTGTTCTCTTGGTATTCTTAGTTGAAAGCTAAATCTAGGAGGGTTCATATGCTAATTTCTTAGACATTGAAGACTGCCTCTAATCTGAAAGCATTTTGACAGTTTTTCACCACTAGAGGGAGTTAGTTCATGTGTTTCATATAGATAACATTGAGCTCAGGAATGTGAAGCTCCTAGGAGTCAGCACTGATTGGCTAAAAATGCAAGACTGTCAAAAAGAACTGAAACAAGGGGGGCAGTTTGCAGAGGCATAGATACAAGGTAATCACAGAGGTAAAAAGTATATTATAACTGTGTTGGTGTATGCAAAATTGGGGAATGGGTAATAAAGGGATTATCTACCTTTTTAAACAACAAAAATTCTGGTGTTTACTGTCCCTTTAAAGGGGACATAATACTCATATGCTGCAACTACCAACCGATGTAACAAGCTACCCCAACCTTATGTCTCTGCACCCTAAACCTATAGACTGTGAGCTTTCCGGAGCAGGGCCCTCTTCCTCCTGTACTAGATTTGTTTAGTTTTGTTATGTTTTGTATTTTATCAAAAATCTTTGTCATTGTATACCCCTATCATTGTACCCAGCGTTACGGAATTTGGGCGGCGCTATACAATAAATGATAGTAATAATATGCTAAATCACTTGAAACTGATGCAGTATAACTGTAAAAAGCTGACAGGAAAATATCATCTGAGCATCCTCTATGTAAAAAAGGAAGATATTTTACCTCACAATTTTCTGTGTAAAAAGTTATACTCAGCTGCTGCCCAGCTGCAGGTAAAAAATAAATAAAGAAATGAACAGCAGCCAATCAGCATCAGCAGTGCTAAGGTCATGAACTCTTTTACTGTGATCTCATGAGATTTCCACTTAACTCTCATGAGATTTCATAGTAAACTTCCTTAAACTGAATAGGGAAATAATATGAGTGTGCATGAAAGCTCACTCCTTAGCTGTCCCGGGACAGACATATTGATTTGCTGCTTAAAGTCCTTTGCAATGGGGTTTGAATACTTAGGACATTTTGAGGTAAAATATCTTTCTTTTTTACATAGAGATGTTCAGGTGATATTTTTCTAGTCAGCTTTTTACAGCTATGCTGCATCACTTTCAAGTGTTTCAACATTTGGGTATCATGGCCCTTTAAGTGACCTAGTAACCTTTTCCTCAGGGCTAATAGCTTTTAACAAACAAGTGAAGAAAGAAGGCTCAAATTTCGGATCCGATCATCCGTTGTGCAAGCGTGGTGACGGGGTGAGCACTATAATGAGGCAACTACGGGTAAGTCGGGTAGTCCAAAACTGTTAGGCGCGGTGCACATCCAAATGGAGTGAGCAAGCCGAAAGCACAAATAGAAAAAGAAGCGGCAGCACTCAGGTAGCTCAAAAGTAAAAAAATATACAGCTTTATTTAAAAATTAATTTAGAAACACAAGCGTCTGAAGAAAGGAGATTTAACTCTTACGCATTTCGTGCCCTGCGGCACTTAGTCATGGAGCTTTTAACCTCTGACTAATAAACAGTGATAATTTTTCCATCCCTGAATGATGTGTGTTGGTGTGTTAACATAAAAAACATCCCATATAGTCCTGGTTTCCTCTATTTTCTTATAATGAAAATTCAACTATACACTGACCCCCAAAAAGTATTAAACCTTCTTCTGTTTAAATGGCATAAAGAAGCAATCATTAAATGGTCTAATGTGCTGCAATTATTTATTATTGCACTATTGTTTGCACAGAACTATGTGTCTGAATCCTACAAAAGTGTTAAACTAGTACTAATGAAACTCCTGATGACAATGTTCTGCTGATCTACCATTTGATATTCCACTCTTGATTGAACCTGTGGCTGTGCTCCAGATCAGTTTAAGGAGTAAAGAAACTGACCATAGTCTGAATAACTCCCAGTCCCTTGCTAACCCAGTAACTATTAATCTGTGACCTTGTAATGCATCACTGTTTAGATAGTGCTAAAATTATTGTAAAAATCCCACTCCTTATAACAACCAAAATGTAGCCACCAATCAGCAAGTGCTACCCAGTGATCTGAACCAAAAATGGACCAGCTCCTACGCTTACATTCCTGTTTTTTCAAATAAAGATACCAAGAAGAAAAATAATAGGAGTAAATTAGAAAGTTGCTTAAAATACATGCTCTATCTAAATCATGAAAGAAAACAATTTGGGTTTCATATCCCTTTAAAATACTTAGTTACAGCGAGGAGAGAGAATCTTCAGAGAAATTGTTAAAGGGATGTTGTAGTGAAACATGGTATCTTAAAAAGAAACATAATAAACTTTATCCATAATATAATCTAGAAAAGACAGAATAAAAGGTTATTTGTTTTGTAAACTTTTTGTGTCCAATAACTGATTCATTTCCCCTTTTACTGTGTCCTGTCCCTGAATCACATGAATCTGGTGCAAAAGAGATACCTCTCAGATGTGAAACACACCAGAATCCAGTCATCTGATTGTAATTCAGTGTGGAATGTGTTTACAAGCCGAATACTTATTCCGTTTGCAGCTCCTTCATTTTTCCACCAGCTATTAGAAATGCCTCAATCAGGATTGTGCTCTTATTTGTAATATCAGATTTTACCTTTCTTGTACTCTACAAGAATCAGTGAACATTCACAGATCATTTCACAGCTGTATTGCGTGATTTGGGTAAGACACCAGTGTTTTTCCACAGACAATTTTTTTGTAGGCAGTGTAATATTTTCTAATATTATATAATGTTCTGCTATCCAAAGCACATATTAATTTACTAATTATATATTTTTTAATATTAGGTAATTTTAGCTTAATATTGGCTAATATTTTAGCTGGGGTGGTCAGTAAAATCAACCGGTGGTGCTCCCGCTACAAAGGTCCTGGGGAGAACACTGCAAACACAATACAGTGCAAAAAAAGTTTACATTTATGCAGATTTTATAAACATTTAAATGTGTTTCATGACATATATAATCTATTCTAAAACACATTAATAATATATAGCATTGCAGCCCCTGCAACATTGTAAAGTTCGTACTCTTATCATGCACAATACAGCTGTAAAAAAGTTGGCAACATTGCCTGATCAGTAAATGTGGAGCTTGACTTATTGTGTGCCAGTAAGGAGTTTATCCCCTTGTGCCAATTGGACACTGTTTCTACATCACACTGTACTTTGCGTAGAGTACTGTGTTGACGTAAGTACCTAAGTCCAACAATGTGGCACATGCCTGCAGCTATATGAAAGCCAGATGGCCCCTACAGACAGTGACACAGACAGCACACACTCTGAAGGGGAGGAGGGAGGGATCGGTGCCTACACTATGGAAAAGGGGATATTTAGAGAGGCGGGGGCCCCACAGTGAGATCGCTTGAAGTGGGAGTGGGGGATCACTGTGCACTACAGGAAACATAATAAATAAATGTAAACCCCCCCACAATTCCTCCCCCCAGACTGCACACTGGCATATTGCCAGTAACAAATATGGAGGTGCAGGGGAAAGCTATTTATGAGAGATCAGGGAGGGTGAGGGGGATCCCTTACACTACAGAAAATAAATTATTAAAAAACAAACAAACAAAACCTCTCACTGCAGACTGACTGCCAGTACCAAAGATGATGTGACCAGTGGGAGGGGGAGGAAGAGAGATGTTGGGAGGGATCAGGGAGTTGGTAGGTGTAAGATGGGAGGGTAATCACAACACTACAACACATTTTACCCTTAACAGCCTAACGGATTAGCCCTTCACTGCCAGGAATTTCAGAGGTGAGTGTGCGCAGCTGCAATTATCGCCTTCTAATTTCCAAAAATCAAAGGCAAAGTCATGCATGTTTATCATTTCTTAGCAAAGGGGATCCTAGAGAAACTTTTACGAGCATTTGTCTTATGACGGCAGTAAAGAATTTTAGTTTGAAACCCAAAGCTTGTAAAAAAGATAACACTTTTTTTATGGTGGCATAAATATACTAAATGTGCCTAGATCAGTACCTTGGGTTGTCTAGTTTAAATGTATATATAGTTTTGGGAACAATTTGGGCAGTTCTGCTATACCAGGAGTGTCCAAAACTTTGCTCTCCAGAGGTTTGGAAACTACATTTCCCATGATGCTCAGCTAGATAAAATGCTGGCTGAGCATCATCGGAAATGTAGTTCCAAAACCTCTGGAGAGCAAAGTTTGGACACCCCTGCGCTATACCAAATGAGGGCTACCCCATTGCATCATTTTAGATATAGCTGCAGATGAAGAACAATACTGTATATACTTGATTGTCTTGGCTGATGCTAATGGACACATTTTGAGATATTTATTTTTACAGTTTGAAGACTACAGGTTTGTGTGGAATGTGACAATTAATTAATTATATATATATATATATATATATATATATATATATATATATCAGAAAGAATAAAAGGTTTGCGCTGCCTAGCATATAAATACAGTATAATTATATATTTATATATATATATATATATATATATATATTTATTTATTTTTAACTTTTTTTGGTAATTTTTTGTGTGTAAACAGAGTGAAAGCAAAAATGCTAAAAATTGTCCGGTACTTTGGGCATTCTCTGAAATTTATGGTAGTGAATAGATTAAAAAAAAAAGAAAGAGAACTCTAAAATGATCTGCAAGCAGCAAAACAATAGTGTGGGTGGAAACTCGTACCATTGTATTTGTGCTCTGTAGTTTAGTGTCCCTTTTAAAAAAAACTAAATCACAAAGTTAAAGCTTCACCATCTTGCACCATATGTAGAAATGGAAGACAGGTCACCGTTGTTTAGTTTGCTATCTGAAGATGACAAACAAAGAGACTGAAATTATATTTTTCTTTCATGTAATTAGCAAGAGTCCATGAGCTAGTGACGTATGGGATATACATTCCTACCTACCAGGAGGGGCAAAGTTTCCCAAACCTTAAAATGCCTATAAATACACCCCTCACCACACCCACAAATCAGTTTTACAAAACTTTGCCTCCAAGGGAGGTGGTGAAGTAAGGTTGTGCTAGATTCTACGTTGATATGCGCTCCGCAGCAAGTTGGAGCCCGGTTTTCCTCTCAGCGTGCAGTGAATGTCAGAGGGATGTGAGGAGAGTATTGCCTATTGAATGCAGTGATCTCCTTCTACGGGGTCTATTTCATAAGGTTCTCTGTTATCGGTCGTAGAGATTCATCTCTTACCTCCCTTTTCAGATCGACGATATACTCCGTATATATACCATTTCCTCTACTGATTCTCGTTTCAGTACTGGTTTGGCTTTCTACAAACATGTAGATGAGTGTCCTGGGGTAAGTAAGAGTCTTATTTTCTGTGACACTCTAAGCTATGGTTGGGCACTTTATTTATAAAGTTCTAAATATATGTATTCAAACATTTATTTGCCTTGACTCAGAATGTTCAACTTTCCTTATTCCAGACAGTCAGTTTCATATTTGGGATTATGCTTTAATTATCATATTTTTTTCTTACCTCAAAAATTTGACTTTTTTCCCTGTGGGCTGTTAGGCTCGCGGGGGCTGAAAATGCTTCATTTTATTGCGTCATTCTTGGCGCGGACTTTTTTGGCGCAAAAATTCTTTTCCGTTTCCGGCGTCATACGTGTCGCCGGAAGTTGCGTCATTTTTGACGTTATTTTGCGCCAAAAATGTCGGCGTTCCGGATGTGGCGTCATTTTTGGCGCCAAAAGCATTTAGGCGCCAAATAATGTGGGCGTCTTATTTGGCGCCAAAAAATATGGGCGTCGCTTTTGTCTCCACATTATTTCAGTCTCATTTTTCATTTGCTTCTGTTGCTAGAAGCTTGATGTTTGGCATTTTTTTCCCATTCCTGAAACTGTCTTATAAGGAATTTGATCTATTTTGCTTTATATGTGTTTTTTCTCTTACATATTGCAAGATGTCTCACGTTGCATCTGAGCCAGAAGATACTACAGGAAAACCTCTGCCCTGCTGGATCTACCAAAGCTAAGTGTATCTGCTGTAAACTTTTGGTAGCTATTCCTCCAGCTGTTGTTTGTATTAAATGTCATGACAAACTTGTTAATGCAGATAATATTTCCTTTAGTGATGTACCATTGCCTGTTGCAGTTCCCTCAACATCTAAGGTGCAGAATGTTTCCTGATAACATAAGAGATTTTGTTTCTGAATCCATAAAGAAGGCTTTGTCTGTTATTTCTCCTTCTAGTAAACGTAAAAAGTCTTTTAAATCTTCTCTCTCTACAGATGAATTTTTAAATGAACACCATCATTCTGATTCTTTGGACTCTTCTGGTTCCAGAGGATTCTGTCTCAGAGATTGATGCTGATAAATCTTCATATTTATTTAAGATGGAATTTATTCGCTCTTTACTTAAAGAAGTACTAATTGCTTTAGAAATAGAGGATTCTAGTCCTCTTGATACTAATTCTATACGTTTGGATAAGGTTTTTAAAGCTCCTGCGGTTATTCCAGAAGTCTTTCCTGTTCCTAATGCTATTTCTGCAGTAATTGCTAAGGAATGGGATAAACTTGGGTAATTCATTTACTCCTTCTAAACGTTTTAAGCAATTATATCCTGTTCCGCCCTGACAGGTTAGAATTTTGGGACAAAATCCCTAAAGTTGATGGGGCTATTTCTACCCTTGCTAAACGTACTACCATTCCTACATCAGATGGTACCTCGTTTAAGGATCCTTTAGATAGAAAATTGAATCTTTTCTAAGAAAAGCTTATCTATGTTCAGGTAATCTTCTTAGACCTGCTATATCATTGGCTGATGTTGCTGCAGCTTCAACTTTTTGGTTGGAAACTCTAGCGCAACAAGTAACAAATCGTGATTCTCATGATATTATTATTCTTCTCCAGCATGCTAATAATTTCATCTGTGATGCCATTTTTGATATTATTAGAGTTGATGTTAGATTTATGTCTCTGCTATCTTAGCCAGAAGAGCTTTATGGCTTAAGACTTGGAATGCTGATATGGCTTCTAAATCAACTCTACTTCCATTTCTTTCCAGGGAAACAAATTATTTGGTTCTCAGTTGGATTCTATTATTTCAACTGTTACTGGTGGGAAGGAACTTTTTTACCACAGGATAAAAAATCTAAAGGTAAAAACAGGGCTAACAATCGTTTTCGTTCCTTTCGTTTCAACAAAGAACAAAAGCCTGATCCTTCGTCCTCAGGAGCAGTTTCAGTTTGGAAACCATCTCCAGTCTGGAATAAATCCAAGCCTGCTAGAAAGGCAAAGCCTGCTTCTAAGTTCACATGAAGGTACGGCCCTCATTCCAGTTCAGCTGGTAGGGGGGCAGGTTACGTTTTTTCAAAGAAATTTGGATCAATTCTGTTCACAATCTTTGGATTCAGAACATTGTTTCAGAAGGGTACAGAATTGGTTTCAAGATGAGACCCTCCTGCAAAGAGATTTTTTCTTTTCCCATGTCCCAGTAAAATCCAGTGAAAGCTCAAGCATTTCTGAATTGTGTTTCAGATCTAGAGTTGGCTGGAGTAATTATGCCAGTTCCAGTTCCGGAACAGGGGATGGGGTTTTATTCAAATCTCATCATTGTACAATGAAGGAGAATTCCTTCAGACCAGTTCTGGATCTAAAATTATTGAATCGTTATGTAAGGATACCAACGTTCAAGATGGTAACTGTAAGGACTATATTGCCTTTTGTTCAGCAAGGGAATTATATGTCCACAATAGATTTACAGGATGCATATCTGCATATTCCGATTCATCCAGATCATTATCAGTTCCTGAGATTCTCTTTTCTAGACAAGCATTACCAATTTGTGGCTCTACCGTTTGGCCTTGCTACAGCTCCCAAGAATTTTCACAAAGATTCTCGGTGCCCTACTGTCTGTAATCAGAGAACAGGGTATTGTGGTATTTCCTTATTTGGACGATATCTTGGTACTTGCTCCGTCTTTACATTTAGCAGAGTCTCATACGAATCAACTTGTGTTGTTTCTTCAAGATCATGGTTGGAGGATCAATTTACCAAAAAGTTCTTTGATTCCTCAAACAAGGGTAACCTTTCTGGGTTTCCAGATAGATTCAGTGTCCATGACTTTGTCTTTAACAGACAAGAGACGTCTAAATTGATTACAGCCTGTCGAAACCTTCAGTCTCAATCATTCCCTTCGGTAGCCTTATGCATGGAAATTCTAGGTCTTTATGACTGCTGCATCGGACGCGATCCCTTTGCTCGTTTTCACATGCGACCTCTTCAGCTCTGTATGCTGAACCAATGGTGCAGGGATTACACGAAGATATATCAATTAATATCTTTAAAACCGATTGTTCGGCACTCTCTAACGTGGTGGACAGATCACCATCGTTTAATTCAGGGGGCTTCTTTTGTTTTTCCGACCTGGACTGTAATTTCAACAGATGCAAGTCTCACAGGTTGGGGAGCTGTGTGGGGATCTCTGACGGCACAAGGAGTTTGGGAATCTCAGGAGGTGAGATTACCGATCAATATCTTGGAACTCCGTGCAGTTTTCAGAGCTCTTCAGTTTTGGCCTCTCCTGAAGAGAGAATCGTTCATTTGTTTTCAGACAGACAATGTCACAACTGTGGCATACATCAATCATCAAGGAGGGACTCCACAGTCCTCTGGCTATGAAAGAAGTATCTCGAAATTTTGGTTTGGGCAGAATCCAGCTCCTGTCTAATCTCTGCGGTTCATATCCCAGGTGTAGGACAATTGGGAAGCGGATTATCTCAGTCGCCAAAACGTTGCATCCGGGCGAATGGTCTCTTCACCCAGAGGTATTTCTTCAGATTGTTCAAATGTGGGGGCTCCCAGAGATAGATCTGATGGCCTCTCATCTAAACAAGAAACTTCCCAGGTATCTGTCCAGATCCCGGGATCCTCAGGCGGAGGCAGTGGATGCATTATCACTTCCTTGGAAGTATCATCCTGCCTATATCTTTCCGCCTCTAGTTCTTCTTCCAAGAGTAATCTCCAAGATTCTGAGGGAATGCTCCGTTTGTTCTGCTAATAGCTCCGGCATGGCCTCACAGGTTTTGGTATGCGGATCTTGTCCGGATGGCATCTTGCCAACCATGGACTCTTCCGTTAAGACCAGACCTCTGTCTCAAGGTCCTTTTTTTCCATCCGGATCTGAAATCCTTAAATTTAAAGGTATGGAGATTGAACGCTTGATTCTTGGTCATAGAGGTTTCTCTGACTCCGTGATTAATACTATGTTACAGGCTCGTAAATCTGTATCTCGAGAGATATATTATAGAGTCTGGAAGACTTATATTTCTTGGTGTCTTTCTCATCATTTTTCTTGGCATTCTTTTAGAATACCGAGAATTTTACAGTTTCTTCAGGATGGTTTAGATAAGGGTTTGTCCGCGAGTTCTTTGAAAGGACAAATCTCCGCTCTTTCTGTTCTTTTTTCACAGAAAGATTGCTATTCTTCCTGATATTCATTGTTTTGTACAAGCTTTGGTTCGTATAAAACCTGTCATTAAGTCAATTTCTCCTCCATGGAGTTTGAATTTGGTTTTGGGAGCTCTTCAAGCTCCTCCGTTTGAACCTATGCATTCATTGGACATTAAATTACTTTCTTGGAAAGTTTTGTTCCTTTTGGCCATCTCTTCTGCTAGAAGAGTTTCTGAATTATCTGCTCTTTCGTGTGAATCTCCTTTTCTGATTTTTCATCAGGATAAGGCGGTGTTGCGAACTTCTTTTGAATTTTTACCTAAAGTTGTGAATTCCAACAACATTAGAAGAGAAATTGTTGGTTCCTTCATTATGTCCTAATCCTAAGAATTCTAAGGAGAAATCATTGCATTCTTTGGATGTTGTTAGAGCTTTGAAATATTATGTTGAAGCTACGAAATCTTTCCGTAAGACTTCTAGTCTATTTGTTATCTTTTCCGGTTCTAGGAAAGGCCAGAAAGCTTCTGCCATTTCTTTGGCATCTTGGTTGAAATCTTTAATTCATCTTGCCTATGTTGAGTCGGGTAAAATTCCGCCTCAAAGAATTACAGCTCATTCTACTAGGTCAGTTTCTACTTCCTGGGCGTTTAGGAATGAAGCTTCGGTTGACCAGATCTGCAAAGCAGCAACTTGGTCCTCTTTGCATACTTTTACTAAATTCTACCATTTTGATGTATTTTCTTCTTCTGAAGCAGTTTTTGGTAGAAAAGTTCTTCAGGCAGCGGTTTCAGTTTGAATCTTCTGCTTATGTTTTTTGTTAAACTTTATTTTGGGTGTGGATTATTTTCAGCAGGAATTGGCTGTCTTTATTTTATCCCTCCCTCTCTAGTGACTCTTTTGTGGAAAGATCCACATCTTGGGTAGTCATTATCCCATACGTCACTAGCTCATGGACTCTTGTTAATTACATGAAAGAAAAACATAATTTATGTAAGAACTTACCTGATAAATTCATTTCTTTCATATTAACAAGAGTCCATGAGGCTCCCCCCTTTTTTGTGGTGGTTATGATTTTTTTGTATAAAGCACAATTATTCCAATTCCTTATCTTTCTATGCTTCGCACTTTTTTTCTTATCACCCCCACTTCTTGGCTATGCGTTAAACTGATTTGTGGGTGTGGTGAGGTGGGTGTATTTATAGCATTTTAAGGTTTGGGGAAACTTTGCCCCTCTGGTAGGAATGTATATCCCATACGTCACTAGCTCATGGACTCTTGTTAATATGAAAGAAATGAATTATCAGGTAAGTTCTTAATAAATTATGTTGTTTTTGTTTTTCTTAGTTACATTTCCTTTAAAAAATAAATAAATTAATAATTTCTTTCCTTTTGCAGCTTGTTTCTGAGGATGTTTTTCTGTCTCTGATGAACGCTCTTTCCGAAGCATCCCTCAATGAAGTCCGTAGTGATCAAATGCTGCTTGTTTCTAGATATGCGCACTCAAGAGCTTGTGGGACTCTAAATTTTAAAATCGTCAACCAAGGTTTGACGCATTATACAAATCTCCCATCTAGTTTTCTCAACTATCTACAGGACTAAGATTCTCTCACATACCCCAAGTCAGATAGGGTCTGTGCCACAAAGAACTCTCTATTGTCGGACGCTTCCCTTGCTCAGTTGCGTCCTACAGGCCCTGAACACCATGGGTTCGGCTGGTATGACAGCTTAACAGACTCTACACCTGTTCATTTGGCTGAAAAGCTGCTTATTAATCTTCAGGAAACTACGGGGATGCCCTGGTGGCTGAATATTGTTTGCACTACTATAGTATTAAGGTCAGCAGTCACTCTTCCTTTGTTGTGTATCAGGATGTACATAATATCTAATGGTGAGTACAAACTCTTTATTGTTTTTTTGTATTTTGTGGTTGAAAATAATGAAATAGTTAATTTGTTGAAGCATTTCAAACACTAAGATCTAATTCTCTTTAACCTGTTAAATCTGTTTATAGGACATTACATTTTTTCAATTATTAATGTTTTAAAGAAACTTTTATGTAGGTATAAATATGCAACACAGCAAATGTATACAGGATCTTAGATTTTGTTCCCTTATTCATCATCCTTTAAAAAACATTTACTTAACAAGACCCTTAACCCCTTGTGCACCAGGGGCGCGATCCGATATAGATCGCAGTTTGCGGCGCAAGCGAGGGAACCCGCGTCGCCCGCAGTTTCAGCTCGCAACTAGAGCTATCCCATATATGTCGCCGTCAGATGCTAACGTGCCGTAAGTCTGACAAAACAGCGATGTCAGAAATCTGCGCAAGTACAAATTTCTGGCGTCGCCCAGTGACTTGCGGCACGTGTAGAAACTGCCGGCGCACTACAAAACCTGACTAAAGTCTAAATCACCCGCACTGTCGAAACACGCCCTCCCTAACATAGCCCGACACGTACTAACCCTCTATCCGCTATCCCCCCTCACTATCCTAACAATAAATCTGTATTACCCCTAAACCGCCGCCGCTCCTAATAAGTTATTAACCCCTAAACCGCCGCCAGCTATATTAAATCTATAACCCCTAAAGTGAGCCCCTAACACCGCCGCCATCTACCTTACCTACCCCCCTAAGGTGAGCCCCCTACCCGCCGCTATTTTAAAAATTATTAACCCCTAATCTAATCCCCCTACCCCGCCGCCATCTATATTAAATTATTTAACCACTAAAATACTAAACTATCCCTACACTAAACCTAAGTCTAACCCTACAAATAGCCCTGAAAAGGGCTTTTTGCGTGGCATTGCCCCAAAGTAACAGCTCTTTTGCCAGCCCTTAAAGGGCTTTTTGCGGGGCATGCCCCAAAGTAACAGCTCTTTTGCCAGCCCTTAAAGGACTTTTGGCGGGGCTTTGTCACAAAGTAAACTGCTCTTTTTGCCTACAATCTACATCCCCCTACACCGCGGCCACCTATAATAAATGTAATAACACCTAATCTAATCCCCCTACACCGCCACCAGCTATATTAACTATATTAACCCTAATTATATTAGGGTTAATAAGTTAATATCGTTATTATATTATATATATATATATTAAGTATAATAACCCTATCTAACTCTAACATCCTAACTAAACTCTTATTAAAATAAATCTAATATTAATATTATTAATTAAAATATTCCTATTTAAATCTAAATACTTACCTGTAAAATAAATATTAACCCTAACATAGCTACAATGTAATTAATAATTATATTGTAGCTATGTTAGGGTTTATATTTATTTTACAGGTAATTGTTAATTATTTTAACTAGGTATAATAGCTATTAAATAGTTATTAACTATTTAATAGCTACCTAGTTAAATAATTACCCAATTACCTGTAAAATAAATCTAACCCTAAGTTACAAATACACCTACACTATCAATAAATTAAATAAACTACAAATATCTATCTAAAAATACAAATAAATAAACTAAACTAAATACAAAAAAAAAAAAAACTAAATTACAAAAAATAAAAAAAGATTACAAGATTTTTTAAGCTAATTACACCTATTCTAAGCCCCCTAATAAATAATAAAGCCCCCAAAATAAAAAAATTCCCTACCCTATTCTAAATTAAACAAGTTCAAAGCTCTTTTACCTTACCAGCCCTAAAAAGGGCCTTTTGTGGGGGGCCAAGACCCAAAGAAAACGTAGCTCTTATGCCTGCAAAAAAAAAACAATCCATCTCCCCCACATTACAACCACTACCCACATACCCCTAATCTAACCCAACCCCCCCTTAAATAAACCTAACACTACCCCCCCTGAAGATCTCCCCTACCTTGTATTCACCCCGCCGGGCAGAACTCCTGATCCGATCCGGGCGATGTGTTCCAGCAAGCGGCAGTGAAGTCTTCTTCCATCCGGGCGATGTCTTGAAGCAAGCGGCAGAGAGTCTTCTTCCATCGGCGACGTCTTCAAGCAAATCGGCATCTTCAATCTTCTTACTTCGCTCCTCCGCCGCGGAGCATCCTTCCGGCACAACGACTTCCCGACGAATGAGGTTCCTTTAAATGACGTCATCCAAGATGGCGTCTGTCGAATTCCGATTGGCTGATAGGATTCTATCAGCCAATCGGAATTAAGGTAGAAAATCTGATTGGCTGATTGAATCAGCCAATCAGATTCAAGTTCAATCTGATTGGTGATTGGTTCAGATTTTTCTACCTTAATTCCGTTGGCTGATAAGAATCCTATCAGCCAATCGAAATTCGGCGGACGCCATCTTGGATGACGTCATTTAAAGGTACTCATTCGTCGTTCAGTCGGTCGGCCGGGATGATGCTCCGCGGTGGCGGAGCGAAGAAAGAAGATTGAAGATGCCGCTTCATGGAAGATGCTGCCGGAAGGAAGAAGACTTTGCTGCCGCTTGGAGGAAGACGTCGCCAGGAGGAAGATTCTTCTTTTCCGCTTGGAGGAAGACATCGCCCGGATCGGATGAGGAGTCCGGCCCGGTGTGGTGAAGACAAGGTAGGGAGATCTTCAGGGGGGTAGTGTTAGGCCTTTTTAAGGGGGGTTTGGGTGGGTTTAGAATAGGGGTATGTGGGTGGTGGGTTGTAATGGGGGGGGGTATTGTATATGTTTTAAATGCAAAAGAGCTGAATTCTTTGGGGCATTTTAAGGGCTGGTAAGGTAAAGAGCTTTGAACTTTTTTTAATTTAGAATAGGGCAGGAATTTTTTTTTATTTTGGGGGGCTTTATTATTTTATTAGGGGGCTTAGAATAGGTGTAATTAGCTTAAAAATCTTGTAATCTTTTTTTTATTTTTTGTAATTTAGTGTTTTTTTTTTTGTAATTTAGTTTAGTTAATTTAATTGTATTTTTAGATAGATATTTGTAGTTTATTTAATTTATTGATAGTGTAGGTGTATTTGTAACTTAGGTTAGGATTTATTTTACAGGTAATTGGGTAATTATTTTAACTAGGTAGATATTAAATAGTTAATAACTATTTAATAGCTATTATACCTAGTTAAAATAATTAACAATTTACCTGTAAAATAAATATTAACCCTAACATAGCTACAATGTAATTATTAATTATATTGTAGCTATCTTAGGGTTTATTTTATAGGTAAATATTGAATTGTATTTTAAATAGGAATATTTTAGTTTATTTTAGTTTATAATATGAATTAGATTAATTTAATATAAATTTAGTTAGGGGTGTTAGGGTTAGATAGAGTTAATATAGTTAATATAAATACTATAGTAACTATATTAACCCTAATATAATTAGGGTTAATATAGTTAATATATATAATGTAATAACTATAACTATAATATACTTAGGGTTAATATAGATAATATAGCTGGCGGCGGGGTAGGTAGATTAAATTAGGGGTTAATCATTTTAATAGAGATGGCGGCAATGTAAGGGGCTTACATTAGGGGTTAATCATATTAATATAGCTGGCGGCGGTATAGGGGGATTAGATTAGGGGTTAATAATTTTTATATAGGTGGCGGCGGTGTAAGGGGTCAGATTAGGGGATAGATAAGGTAGATGGCGGCGGTTTTTAGGGGCTCACAGTAGGGGGTTAGTTTATGTAGATGGCGGCGGGGTCCGGGAGCGGCGGGTTTTAGGGGTTAATAACTTTATTAGGGATTTTGGGGGGGGGGATCACGATTGACAGGTAGATAGACATTGCGCATGCGTTAGGTGTTAGGTTTTATTTATCAGATCGTGGGTGACAGGTAGATAGACATTGCGCAATTGCGTTAGGTGTTAGGTTTATTTTCTAGCTAGTTTAGGGAGTTACGGGGCTCCAATAGTCAGCGTAAGGCTTCTTACGGCTGCTTTTTGTGGCGAGGTGAAAAATGGAGTAAGATTTCTCCATTTTCGCCACGTAAGTCCTTACGCTGCATATTGGATACCAAACTGCGCTGGTTTGGTATACCTGCCTATGGCCCAAAAAAACTCACGGGCGACGGCAGAAATATACGGGCGTAACTTCTAGGTTACGCCGTATATGTGATACCAAAATCAGCGTAAATATTGGCGTCGCCGGCTTTTGCGGGCGACGATTTTTATCGGATCGACCCCCAGATTTTGTGTGTCAATAGATCTGTTGCATCATACTCTTACCCTAGCTAAAAAACTACTTCTAGATGAGAATAAACTAACAACACCCCCCATAAGCCCAACAATGGCATAAAGAAATAGGGGAAGATTTAGACGTACTGGAATGGAAACAGGTTATAAACAATACCAAATCTTCCACCTCCTACCAAATTAATTGAACTAAACTATAAAATTATCACAAGATGGTATTCAACACCCTCTCATATTAGAAGCATCTATCCCAATTCCTCATACAGATGCTGGAGGGGGTGTGGCACTAGGGGCACAATGATTCACATTTGGTGGTCTTGCCTGTGCCTCTCTACCTTTTGGACGTCAGTAGAGAAATTTCTCAAATTACTTTTTAATGATTCATTCATACTTACTCCTAAGACTGCTTTACTCAATACCCACCCTAAATTTCCATGTAAAATAAGACTCAAATTACTACAATTCTCATTTAACTCTTCTAGGCTCCTAATTGCAAAAGCATGGACATCACTAGTTCCCCCTTCCATTCCTGAATGGATAAAACATGTAACTGATACTCTGTCTCTGGAAAAAATATGTTGTTTTTTTTTTTTTTTTGGTACAAAATTTAAACATGTTCTATGATATACAATTCTATTGGAGGACATTTCATAAATTTAAAAACTCTACCACAACCACTCACTCAGCACCGATAATTAATATGCTGGCAGCCTCTCCCCAGCTCAATCTTTCTCACTATTTCTTTATGAACCTCCATAACTCAATGTAAACTCCCATACTATTTGTCATGTTCTGTCTCAGGATAATTTTGTGAGAGCCTCATTGTCTGGAACAGTTGCTTTAAATGAAGATTAGTAGAAGCCATATAGATTGAAAAGATATCAGGTTTATTTAAATAACAAAATACTTTGATTAAGCAAATACTTGCAGGGTATTTTTAATATATACTATTCAGGTATGTTTTGTCCACATACGCCAGGAGTGGAAAGGAACAAACAAGTAAGCACAGATGCAGATTCAAAAGGAAAGTCTTTCTCCTGGTAATAACTGAAGTGCAGGAATTGCACAAGGCAGGAATCAAACTTGTAAACAGGTAGCAGGTTTAAAGGTTACGTCTTTGTCCTGGTAATAACTGAAGTGCGGGAATTGCACAAAGCAGGAAACAACCTTGTAAACAGGTAGCAGGTTTCAAGGTGAAGTCTTTCTCCAAAAATGTACTGAAGTACAGGAAACTGGTTCTGGCTTGTAACAAAACAGAAACAATGTCAAGACAATATGCAGCCTAACAGCCAGCCTTAAATAGGGAGGTTTTGTACAGGATTGGTTCTGAGTAAATCCAAAATTGAGAGCACCTGTGTTTTGCACAGGTGTAATTACAAGTAAGACAAGTACTCATTTCACAGATCTTTTAAATTGCATGCTATTGCACTTGAAACTCCTAAACTGCTAGAACTGGCTGTGGCTCAACATACAAGCAAACAGAGTAGTAAGCACAGAGCCACAGGTTCAAATCCCTGCACAGCCCTTTAGAGCAGAATGCCTCCCAGACCTTTTCTTTTTCTTTTTAGTCTGGAGGCTGGTTCCTGACACTATTATTACAACTAAAGGACTGTAACATGCCTCACTCTTCACCCTTTTCTCCTTTCCTTGCACCCCTCACATGTTATCCCAAATTTCTTCCTTCTTTGCATCTTTAACCTTAGTTTCCTCCTCTCTTTAACTGGCAATTTGTTAAACCATAAGAGTCGGCTCGCTCTCAGTGATTAATTCTGTAACTAAGCTTTGCACTAGATTCATGTCTATTTTAGACCATGCAAACTCTTCATATCAAGATCAAACATCACATTAAATCCACTGTTATTTGTGGACTTTTTATAACTTAATGCCCACGAGGAGCCTCCACCAACTTTGTCATCAACACCTTACTTCTTTCTGTGATACTGAAGAACACCACGTGTTTGATACTTTATTCCATTATTCATGTATATTGTTATATCATATATATATATATATATATATATATATATATATTATATATATATTCTTGATTTATATTGTCAAAACATCAATAAAAAAGTATTAAATGTAAATTGAGACTCACATTGCTGACCATTATGGTCAACTCAGCAAAAAAACTTATCCCGAAAATTGGAAATCACTGCACCTCCCATCAGTTAACACTTGGAGAGAGATAACCTCCCATTCTCTCCAGCTAGAAAAACACCACTACACACACAGTAAACGTCTTGGATGATTATCAATCCATTTTGTTCCTCTGGGAAGAATATCTAAATCAAGCACCACCACAACCTGAATACACTTCATCTTCCTCACGTCCCCTCTTGTACCCACAAGCACTCTAGACCAAATGCATATATAACTCCTCAACCACTTGTCCAACAGCTTGCAAAACCAGATAGCATTAGATATGCTTGGAATCAGTCAGCCGAATGATTATCCTATTAATGAACGTTTATTATATATCCCAACTCCTTTACAGCTGACACTTTAATGCTTTCCTGCTAGAACAGCATTGCATAATATTTATCTTATGTTGTTTTTGTTCTTTGTATTTCACTGTTATGTATCGTGTCATCGCAAACAACTTTGTAATGTGACCTTCTTTCAGTCGGTCTCAGTCATACGGATTTTCTCTTTCCAGTGATTTGTTTATATTGTTTGCTTTAACTTTAGTAAAGCTTTTTTTTTTTTTTTTAAAAGAAGAAAAGTCATGACAAGACAAAAAAAAAAATATTTAAAAAAAGACTAAAATTGCAAGCTTTTGTTGCTGAAACGTGTGGGAAATATAGGGAATGATTAATGTTATTAAGAATATTATTAATTTCCATACAATCACTACCTGAAGTACTAAAGGAGATTAAACAGTACAGTTCAGTCTCCAACTTCCATCTCAACCTAAACAAATCCAGAACAAAACATTACCGGACCCCAAACAAACTTTAACCTAATTAAGAAAGCCAGTCCCATAAAAGTAGTTTGAAATCCGCTACCTAGGAATAATCATTAACCAACTCTGCAAGGCCTAATTGAATCCAGTTACAAAAAACTTAAAGAAGTAATAGTCACTGACCTATTACGTTGGAAAAAGAAAAACATTTCATGGCTAGGACGTATTAACATAGTCAAAATGAATATTTTACCTAGAGCTTTATATATTCTACAAACTATTCCTATTTCACCAACCCACACATCCAATACATACAAAATGCAATAGAAAAATACATCTGGCAGGGAATAAAACCCAGAATAAACAAACACACACTATACAAATCCCGTTCTACAGGCAGGACGGGCTTGCCAAACCTACATACGTACAGACAGGCCATCCTACTACAGCGAATCACTGAATGGTGTCAAAACCTATATCATAAGGCATGGGTAAAACTTGACGCAGACATTCTAAACTGTTGCAGTTTGGGTTCCCTAGCCTGGATCCCACAGAAACATAGACCTCCCTTACCTGCCTCCTACCCACTAATAAAAGAGACTGTAACAATTTGGGACAAAATCTCTGCTACACAGAGCAACATTTCATCCCCAATTTCCCCTCTAATCCCGATACGTGATAACCCGACTATGGGCGTTCAAACCCCTGCAACACTAGCTAAGCATACACTACCATTAAGCAGAATAGCCATCTGCAATGTATTGGCCCAGAATAAACTAAAAAACACAACAAGACCTCAAAGATTGGAACCTAGCCTTTTTACCTCCTAGTTTCACTGTGCTCAACTTTCACATTATATTGCCTCACATAGACACAAACCCTTGATCCTCAGACCACTGACACCATTTGAAACCCTTTGCATATAATCATCCCGCCAAAACACCTTATCTCACACATCTATGATCTGCTCCAACATAATTGTCTCAACAACCTCCCCTCGTATGTGCAGGGCTGGCATAAGGAGCTGGGACAAGAATTTGAACCTAAAATGTGGAGTAAAATCTTCGATATCACTAAAAAATGCTCAATCTCAGCCAGAACCCAAGAAGCTCAGTACAAATTTCTGAGCAGATGGTACCTAACCCCCCAAAGAGAAAAAAAGATATACCCCAACACGATGGGGAAGTGCTGGAGGGGCTGCGGATGTGAGGGATCAATGCTACATGTTTGGTGGAGCTGCCCCAAGCTAGAGGGCTTCTGGAGAGAGGTCTTCGCTGAAATTAACAAAAAATTAGAAATATCAATTCAGCACTACTGCTCTACCATGGTCTTCCAAAATTCAATAGCATACAAGATAAATCACTCTTCATTATAATGCTAAATGGAGCAATGACACTGATTCCCAAAAGATGGAGACTTTATCCCTAGTCTTTCAGACTGGAGGAAATTAATCACTACTCAGCTTTAACTTGAAAGATACCATTATTTTAAGATAGGAAAACCTGATCTACACAAATGTTTCTTACATGGGAAGGCATTTCGCTTTAATTTAATTCAATAACCAGAGAGACACAGCAACACTCCCCGACACACTACATACCCAACAACCCTCTTTTTCCCTATTCACCCTCTCCCCTAGAGAACGGCTTGCCCCCATTTCTCCTTAATGCCTCCCCCCCTCTAGAACTGAAACCACCCCTGGTTACCCTTAGCCCTACCCCTCTACCCTTTAAAAGAAACAGATTGTGAATGTTATAAGATAAATGTGTTCTTTTTCAAACTGTTCTACATTGTTTGTTTAGAACTATAGTTAAAAAATGTTAAAACAAATGCAAAAAAAACCCCTCAAGACCTAAATGAACTATACGTCCTGCTGGAGACAATCTTCCCCTCCATCGGAGGGATGGCAACTCACTGTCTCAGAGACATTTGCAAATTCAAGATCACTAGTTATGCCATCAGAGACTCTCTTGAAGGACTTGATATATACAGTTTACTTTGTACCTATATCTGTAACTATTTTGAGTTTATCAATAAAGATTTGCATTTAAAAAAAAAAGATTATTAATTTATTCTTACTAAATTGTGATCTCAGAATAGGATAGGATGGATATGATTATTAAATGAAGCCAACAACAAGGACCCTGGTTTCAATCCATCAGTATTTACTGTGCCGAAGCAACATATTATTTTTGGGTTTGTTTTTTTAATTTGTCAGAGCATGCATTTATGCATTACTAATACTAATGTGCATGTGTTCTGTTTATATGAGCGCTAGAACACTTACAATTCTGACCACTTTTCCAAACGAACAAATTCAAGTCTATTGTCATTCTCTAACCTTTTTTTGTTTTGGCCCCAGCTAGGTGGAAAATTTGCAGACTGAAATAGACAGCTTAGCAAAACAACTCCGCTATGAAGTGGCTGTTTATGGAAAGCAACATGGCTGGTCTGATAAAGTTGCTAAGTAAGTTCTGTTTTACACCTTAAAATCAAACGGTAACTTCTTTAGGTATAGTCACAAACCAGAAAAAATGCCCTGAGAGTCGTATATATCAGAATGTGTTTTGATGTACCTTCCCTTCCTTTATCCCTAAGTGACGGATGTCTTGTTCGTAAAAACAAAAAGTCCCACAACGTTCTTTTTGCTTATTTCTTTTTAATTTTCCACTATTGGACAAGCATACCACAAATTGAATGCTCTCCGAGTTATTAGATTTTTTTTTTGTTTAACATTTAAAACTCATCCTTGTAAGTCAAAGTGACTGTGCTGACCTTTAGTAATTGCCTTGTTCTGCTATACAAAAATAAACAGATGAATCTTATGTCTGTGTGTGTGCTTTCAGATATTGCAAGTATAAAAATTGGTAAAAATGTTGAATCTGTGGGACCTTTTAAAAGTAGATATCCCATAGAAGAATCAATACATATGCTGTTTATTAACCCCTTAATGACCGCAGCACTTTTCCATTTTCTGTCCGTTTGGGACCAAGGCTATTTTTACATTGTTGCGGTGTTTGTGTTTAGCTGTAATTTTCCTCTTACTCATTTACTGTAACCACATATATTATATACCGTTTTTCTCGCCATTAAATTGACTTTCAAAAGATACCATAATTTTCATCATATCTTATAATTTACTATAAAAAAACATTATAAAATATGAGGAAAAAAATGGAAAAAAAAACACATTTTTTCTAACTTTGACCCCCAAAATCTGTTACACATCTACAACCACCAAAAAACACCCATGCTAAATAGTTTCTAAATTTTGTCCTGAGTTTAGAAATACCCAATGTTTATACGTTCTTTGCTTTTTTTGCAAGTTATAGGGCCATAAATACAAGTAGCACTTTGCTATTTCCAAACCACTTTTTTTCAAAATTAGCGCTAGTTACATTGGAACACTAATATCTTTCAGGAATTCCTGAATATCCATTGACATGTAAATATTTATTTTTAGTAGACATCCCAAAGTATTGATCTAGGCCCATTTTGGTATATTTCATGCCACCATTTCACCGCCAAATGCGATCAAATAAAAAAAATTGTTCACTTTTTCACAAATATTTTCACAAACTTTAGGTTTCTCACTGAAATTATTTACAAACAACTTATGCAATTATAGCATAAATGGTTGTAAATGCTTCTCTGGGATCCCCTTTGTTCAGAAATAGCAGACATATATGGCTTTGGCTTTGCTTTTTGGTAATTAGAAGGCTGCTAAATGCCCCCCTGCGCAAAATACGTGTATTATGCCCAGCAGTGAAGGGGTTAATTAGGGAGCATGTAGGGAGCTTCTAGGGTTAATTTTAGCTTTAGTGTAGTGTAGTAGACAACCCCAAGTATTGATCTAGGCCCATTTTGGTATATTTCATGCCACCCATTTCACCGCCAAATGCGAATCGAATTAAAAAAAACGTTAATTTTTTCACAATTTTAGGTTTCTCACTGAAATTATTTACAAACAGCTTGTGCAATTATGGCACAAATGGTTGTAAATGCTTCTCTGGGATGCCCTTTGTTCAGAAATAGCAGACATATATGACTTTGGCGTTGCTTTTTGGTAATTAGAAAGTCGCTAAATGCTGCTGCGCATCACACATGTATTATGGCTAGCAGTGAAGGGGTTAATTAGGTAGTGTGTAGGGAGCTTGCAGGGTTAATTTTAGCTTTAGTGTAGAGTTCAGCCTCCCACCTGACACATCCCCCCCCCTGATCCCTCCCCAACAGCGCCCTTGCCGCCCCCACCCCACTATTGTCCCCGCCATCTTAAGTACTGGCAGAAAGTCTGCCAGTACTAAAATAAAGATTTTTTTTTTTTTTAACCCCCTTAACGACACGAGTCGTACAGGGTACGTCGCACACAACCTGGTCTTTAAAGACCAGCGACGTACCCTGTACGACTTTGGGGATTAAAGCGGCTGGAAGCAATCCTGATCGCTTCCAGCCGCTTTTACGGTTATTGCAGTGATGCCCTCGATATCGAGGCATCCTGCAATAACCTTTTTCCCCCATCCGATGCAGAGAGAGCCACTCTGTGGCCCTCTCTGCACCGGCATCGATGGCCGCAATCGTTGGTGGGTGGGAGCTGACCGTGGGAGGCGGGGTGGGCGGCCATCGATGAAAAACTGAAGAGAGAGGGGCGCGGGATCGGGGGGCGGGATAGTCGGGAGCGCGCACGGGGATGCAGCGGCGTGCACAGGGGGTGGCGGACGGGCGCGTGCACGGGGAGGGAGCGGGTGGGAACCGCTACACTACAGCAATACATGCTATATGAGTGGCAGTAAGGGGGGATAAAATCCCCAACAAAAGTAAATCTAAGGGATCTGGGAGCGGGTGGGTAATTGGTCTGTGTGGGGGGGGGAAGCTACACTACAGAAAAAATAAAAAAATAATAAAAAAAATTAAAAAAAAACACATTTGTATTTGAAAACAGGGGTACTGGCAGACAGCTGCCAGTAACCAAGATGGCTCCCAGTAAGGTAGAGGTGAAGGGTTAGCTGTTTGGGGGGATCAGGGAGGTTGGGGGCTAACGGGGGGTCCTACACAGCTGCATATGTAAATATGCAATACAATTTTTTTTTTTAATTTTAAATATACCTTTTATTTTAGTACTGGCAGACTTTCTGCCAGTACTTAAGATGGCGGGGACAATTGTGGGGGAGGGAAGGGAAGGGAGCTGTTTGGGAGGGATCAGGGGGTCTGATGTGTCAGGTGGGAGGCTGATCTCTACACTAAAGCTAAAATTAACCCTGCAAGCTCCCTACAAGCTCCCTAATTAACCCCTTAACTGCTAGCCATAATACACATGTGATGCGCAGCAGCATTTAGCGGCCTTTATAATTACCAAAAAGCAACACCAAAGCCATATATGTCTGCTATTTCTGAACAAAGGGGATCCCAGAGAAGCATTTACAATCATTTATGCCATACTTTGAAAAGTTGTTTGTAAATAATTTCAGTGAGAAACCTAAAATTGTGAAAAATTTTACGTTTTTTTTAATTTGATCGCATTTAGCGGTGAAATGGTAGCATGAAATATACCATGATGGGCCTAGATCAATACTTGGGGTTGTCTACTACACTACACTAAAGCTAAAATTAACCCTAGACGCTCCCTACATGCTCCCTAATTAACCCCTTCACTGCTGGGCATAATACACGTGTGATGCGCCAGTGGCATTTAGCGGCCTTCTAATTACCAAAAAGCAACGCCAAAGTCATATATGTCTGCTATTTCTGAACAAAGGGGATCCCAGAGAAGCATTTACAATCATTTATGCCATACTTTGAAAAGTTGTTTGTAAATAATTTCAGTGAGAAACCTAAAATTGTGAAAAATTTTACGTTTTTTTTTTTATTTGATCTCATTTAGCGGTGAAATGGTAGCATGAAATATACCATGATGGGCCTAGATCAATACTTGGGGTTGTCTACTACACTACACTAAAGCTAAAATTAACCCTAGACGCTCCCTACATGCTCCCTAATTAACCCCTTCATTGCTGGGCATAATACACGTGTGATGCGCAGTGGCATTTAGCGGCCTTCTAATTACCAAAAAGCAACGCCAAAGTCATATATGTCTGCTATTTCTGAACAAAGGGGATCCCAGAGAAGCATTTACAACCATTTTATGCCATAATTGCACAAGTTGTTTGTAAATAATTTCAGTGAGAAACCTAAAGTTTGTGAAAATATTTGGGAAAAAGTGAACAATTTTTTTTATTTGATTGCATTTGGTGGTGAAATGGTGGCATGAAATATACCAAAATGGGCCTAGATCAATACTTTGGGATGTCTTCTAAAAAAAAATATATACATGTCAAGGGTTAATCAGGGATTCCTGAAAGATATCAGTGTTCCAATGTAACTAGCGCTAATTTTGAAAAAAAGTGGTTTGGAAATAGCAAAGTGCTACTTGTATTTATGGCCCTATAAGTTGCAAAAAAAGCAAAGAACATGTAAACATTGGGTATTTCTAAACTCAGGACAAAATTTAGAAACTATTTAGCATGGGTGTTTTTTGGTGATTGTAGATGTGTAACAGATTGTGGGGGTCAAAGTTAGAAAACGTGTGTTTTTTTTCCATTTTTTCCTAATATTTTATCATTTTTTTAAAGTAAATGATAAGATATGATGAAAAAAATGGTATCTTTAGAAAGTCCATTTAATGGCGAGAAAAACGGTATATAATATGTATGGGTACAGTAAATGAGTAAGAGGAAAATTACAGCTAAACACAAACACCGCAGAAATTTAAAAATAGCCCTGGTCCTTCAGGGAAAGAAATTGAAAAATGGCCTTGGTCCTTAAGGGGTTAAAGGAAAAAAAAGCATATTTACATATGCTGTGTTTAGGATCCCCCCTTAGCCCCCAACCTCCCTGATCCCCCCAAAACAGCTCTCTAAGCCTCCCCCTCTGCCTTATTGGGGGCCATCTTGGGTACTGGCAGCTGTCTGCCAGTACCCAGTTTGCACAATTAAATGTTTATTTTATTTTTTTATTTTTTCTGTTGTGTTATTTCCCCCCCCCAATAGATCAACCCCCACCACCTAAATAACGCCTAAGGGTTTTTTTTTTTTTAATTATTGGTCCCACTTTTATTTTGGGACACATTTTTTTCTGTAGTGCAGCGGTCCCCACCCGGTCCCTGCCCCGGCGCGCGCCCGGACTTCCACGCCCACGATCCCGCCCCCCTCCACAAGACCAGGGCCATCGATGGCCGCCACCCACCTCCCACACCGGCTCCCACCCCACCAACGATACCGGCCATCGATGTCCGGTGCAGAGAGGGCCACAGAGTGGCTCTCTCTGCATCGGATGGCCATCTAAGGTTATTGCAGGATGCCTCCATATCGAGGCATCACTGCAATAACCGGAAAGCAGCTGGAAGCGAGCAGGATCGCTTCCAGCTGCTTTCCACACCGAGGACGTGCAGGGTACGTCCTCAGGCGTTAACTGCCTTTTTTCTGAGGACGTACCCTGCACGTCCTCGGTCATTAAGGGGTTAAACACAAGGTGCACAAGAGTTAATGAATAACTTGATTCTCTACGAGGATGTTGGGACAGCTTAGTGTGTTAAGCACTTAGCTGAATGTGTCACGTAAAATTAGGGCTAAGGGTAAAAAGGATGACAATTTTACCAATATAGGATTCAGTGAACATATTCCCTCTTGAAAGATTATGGGCTTGATGATCAAAAACTCGTCTACATGGAGAGAAATCGCACAAAATGTTTGGGGGCTTTTTTGAGCTATATATTGCAACATGGATCTCTCCTTCACATCCAGAACTCTTCATAGGGAGATAAACCGTTTTCAAGCTAAAGTTTGCCTTTATTAAAGGGATAGAATGGTCAAATATGAAATGTGCACAGGTGAATTTGAAATAGAAGCATTTTTGCAGTATACTTTCATTAGCTAAAATGCTTCTAGTAAAAGTTATTACTGTTCAGTGGCATGTGCACATATCCTGTGGGGGCCTGTGCACCAGTATTGAAATACTACATTTTCTTAGAGAGCTTTTATAGGTGGTGTGTATTGCTTCTGAAGACATCATGTGTGACATTCAAGTCACTGCTGACTCTGAGAAAATGTAGTTTTTGAATACAGGTGCACAGGCCTTCACAGGAAACGTGCCTATACGACTGAAAAACAATAATAATTTTTTTTTACTGATGAAAGTATATGGCATAAACTCTTCTATTTCAAGCTGGAATGCATCCATGCACATTTCATGTTTGACCTTTCTATCCCTTTAAATTCATTATGGGACTTTGCAGTACTGACAAGAATTCTTAACCTAGCAAGAGAGGAGAGCTTTAGATCAACTATCCTATGTAACTTTCTCTATAATAAGTTCACATTATTTATTTTAATCGTGTATTTCATTAACTAAATAATTTCAAAAGGCCCAAAGTGTTCCTAGCAAAGCCAGGAACATACACGTGAATCTGCAATAGAATGAGAACGTTTTGTCTCATGTCCCTTTCTGAAAGGAAAAAAAAAACAATATTACAGCACCCTCAAAATTTTTCCACTGGACAACGGAATTAAATTGTTTGCTCCTGGTAAAAAAATATATGGAGTGCATTTACTTTTCTTTCATGTAAGTGGCAAGAGTCCATGTGCTATTGACATATGGGATATACATTCCTACCAGGAGGGGGCAAAGTTTCCCAAACCTCAAAATGCCTATAAATACACCTCCCACCACACTAATACCTTAGTTTTACAAATTTTGCCTCCTATGGAGGTGGTGAAGTTAGTTGTGCTTAATTTCTTCTGTGATAGGTGCTTCTAAGCATTCTGAAGCCCAATTCCTCTCAAAGTACAGTGTTTGTCACAGGGATGTGAGGGGAATATCGCCTATTGATTTTATGGTTTCACCCATGGGAAATCTATTCAAAGGCTCTCTGTTATCGGTCGCAGTGATTCATCCCCTGCCTCCCTTTTCAGATCAACTTTATACTACTATACCATTACCTCTGCTGATATTTTTCAGTACTGGTTTGGCTGTCTGCTATATGTGGATAGGTGTCTTCTGGTAAGTATGTATCATTTTTTAAGACACTCTCAGCTATTTTTGGTGCTTTATATTATATTGTAAAGTTTTAAATATATGTGTTTGCTTATATTTGCCATAAGTCAGGTCTATGTATATTTCCCTTCTTTGCAGACTTTCAGTTTCAGTATGGAAATTATGTTTGGGATGATTATTTTAATTTTTTCTTACCTGGGGTTCCAGTCCTTTCATATTGACTTTGTTTTTCAAAAATTTTTGTGGGCAAACTAGGCACGCGAGGACGCAAAATGCCGTTTTTTTATGACGTCATTCTTGGCCCGAAATTTTTTTTTTTGGTGCGAAGTTGCGTCTATGGTGACGCAAGTCTCGTCATTTCCTGTATCTTTGTTGACGTTAGTTCTTTTGGTGCAAAGTCGCACTTGTTATGAAGCAAATTGCATAATTTCCTGGTGTTAGCTTTGGCGACAAAAATGTTTCACTTCCTTTTGCGTCATGCGTCATACTTGGCGCCAAAATTATTTTGTATATAATCCCTCTTCCTTTAATGCTTTTGGTTCTCTTTATATTTTTAAGAGCTATGATGCTTATTTTTCTGCATCTTACTTTAGCATAAGCATTTTTTCCCATTCCTGAAACTGCTATATGAGGAAATTGGATATTTTGTTTAAATGTTGTTTTTTTTTCTTTGTACATTTTGCAAGATGTCTCAGTCTGATGCTGCCTGAACACAGTTCTACCAAAGCTAAGTGTGTCTGTTGTAAATTAGCTAAAGTTATTTCTTCAGCTCAATTATGTGGCATTTGTCATGACAAGCTGTTGAATGCTGATAATGTTTCTATTAGTACAAATACATCTTCTGTTGTTCCTTCAACATCTAATGTACCTGATATTTCTGCAGATATAAAGAATTATATTGCGGCAGCTATAGAAAAGGCTATGTCTGCTATTCCGCCTTCAAATAAACGTAAAAGGTCTTTTAGAAAACTTCTCATAAATCTGATGAAGTTTGTATTGACCGACAACATACTGAAATATCCTCTGCTGAATCCTGAATCAGACTCTGAATTTGACAAATCTTTATATCTGTTTAATATTGATTATATTCGTTCTTTGTTAAAGGAAGTGTTGGTTACTTTTGGGTATTGAAGAGTCTAGTCCTCTTGATAACAAAGCCAGTAAATGTTTAAATTCTGTTTTTAAACCTTCAAAGGTTGCTCCTGAGGTTTTTTCTATTCCAGATGCTGTTTCTGATATGATTACTAAGGAATGGTCTAATCCTGGTTCTTCTTTTAATCCTTCTTCTAGGTTTAAGAATTTGTATCCTTTACCTGTGGCTAATTTAGAGTTTTTGGAAAAAGTCCCTAAAGTTGATGGGGCTATTTCTACTTCTTGCCAAACCTACTACTATCCCTATGGAAGATATTACTTCTTTTAAGGATCCTTTAGACAGAAAGATTGAAACTTATCTCAGAAAAGCTTTTTTACATTCTGGTTATATTCTTGGACCTATTATTTCTATGACTGATATGGCTGCTGCTTCAACTTTTTGGTTGGACAGTTTAGCTCGTCAGGTAGAAGATTCTGATTTGTCTAGCATTGTTCTTCTGCTTCAACATGCTTATCATTTCATTTGTGATGCTATATTTGACATTATTAAGATTGATGTTAAATCTATATCTTTAGCTATTTTAGGTAGAAGAGTTTTATGGCTTAAATCTTAGAATGCTGAATGGTGTCTAAATCTAGATTACTATCTCTATCTTTCCAGGGTAAGAATTTATGTGGTTCTCAATTGGATTCTTTTATTTCCACTATCACTGGGGGGAAGGGAGTTTTTTTTACCCCAAGATTAAAAGTCTAAGGGTAAATTTAAGGCTTCTAATCGTTTTCGTTCCTTTCGTCAGAATTAAGAACAAAAAAACACTCGTTCCCCTAAGGCCTCTATTTTCAATTGGAGATCATCTTCAAATTGGAATAAGGCCAAGCCTTAAAAACCCCCAAATCCAGCCCCCAAGACTGCATGAAGGTACGGCCCTTAATCCAGTTCAGCTGATGGGGGGCAGATTGAAATTATTTCAGGAAATTTGGACAGGTTCTGTTCAGAATCAGTGGATTCAAAATATTGTGTCTCAAGGGTATCGAATAGGTTTCAGAATAAGACCTCCCGTGGGAAGATTTTTTCTTTCTCATGTTCCAACAAATCCTGTGAAGGCTCAGGCTTTTCTGAAATGTGTTTCAGATCTAGAGCTTTCAGGGGTGTTTGTACCAGTTCCTCTCCAGGAACAGGGTTTGGGTTTATATTCAAATCTATTCATTGTCCGAAAGAAATAGAATTCTTTCAGACCAGTTCTGGATCTGAAGTTTTTATATCGTTTTGTAAGAGTCACAACTTTCAAGATGGTGACTATAAGGACTATTCTGCTTTTTGTTCAGCAAGGGCATTTTATGTCCACAATAGACTTGCAGGATGCTTATCTTCATATTCCAATTCATCCAGACCACTATCGGTTTCTGAGATTCTCTTTTCTAGACAAGCATTACCAATTTGTCGCTCTTTTATTTGGCCTAGCGACAGCTCCAAGAATCTTTTTGAAGGTTCTTGGTGCCCTTCTATCTGTAATCAGAGAGCAGGGTATTGCAGTGTTTCCTTATTTTTACGGTGTCTTGGTACTAGCTCAGTCTTTTCATTTAGCAGAATCTCACACGAAACAACTATTGTGGTTTCTTCAAAGGCATGGTTGGAGGATCAATTTACAAAAGAGTTTATTGATTCCTTAAACAAGAGTCACCTTTTTAGCTTTCCAGATAGATTCAGTGTCCATGACTCTGTCTTTAACAGACAAGAGGCGAATGAAATTGGTTTTAGCTTGTCTGAACCTTCAGTCTCGATCATTCCCTTCAGTGGTTATGTGCATGGAGGTTTTAGGTCTTATGACTGCAGCATCGGACGTGATCCCCTTTGCTCGTTTTCATATGAGACCTCTGCAGCTTTGCATGCTGGATCAATGGTGCAGGGATTATACTCAGATAGGGACTCGCAGCTCTTTAGCAATGAAAGAAGTATCTCAAATACTTTCTTGGGCGGAGTCCAATTCTTGTCTAATTTCTGTGATTCATATTCCAGGTGTAGACAATTGGGAAGCGGATTATCTCAGTCATCAGACTTTGCATCCGGGGAGTGGTCTCTCCATTCAGATTTGTTTCATCAGATTTTGCAGATGTGGGGTCTTCCAGAAATAGATCTGATGACCTCCCGTTTGAACAAGAAACTTCCCAGATATCTTTCCAGATCCAAGGATCCTCAGGCGGAGATGGTGGATGCTTTAGCAGTTCCTTGATTTTACCAACCTGCTTACATTTTTCTGCCTCTAGTTCTTCTTCCAAGGGTAATCTCCAAGATCATAATGGAACAATCTCATGTTTTTCTGATAGCGCCAGCATGGCCTCACAGGTTTTGGTATGCGGATCTTGTCCGGATGTCCAGCTGCCAGCCTTGGCCACTTCGGTTAAGGCCAGACCTTTTGTCTCAAGGGCCATTTTTCCATCAGGATCTCAAATCTCTAAATTTGAAGGTATGGAAATTGAATGCTTAGTTCTTAGTCATAGAGGTTTCTCTGACTCAGTGATTAACACTATGTTACAGGCTTGTAAGTCTGTTTTGAGGAAGATTTATTATCTGGTTTGGAAAACCTATATTTCATGGTGCTCCTCTCATAATTTTTCTTGCCATTCTTTTAGAATTCCTAATATTTTACAGTTTCTTCTGGATGGTTTGAATAAGGGTTTGTCTGCAAATACTTTGAAGGGACAAATCTTTGCTCTTTCTGTCTTATTTCATAGAAAGATTGCTAAACTTCCTGATATTCACTGTTTTGTTAAGGCTTTGGTTTGTATCAAAGCTGTTATTAAATCTATTTCTCCTCCTTGGAGTCTCAGTTTGGTTTTAAGGATTTTGCAGGCTCCTCCTTTTGAGCCTATGCATTCTTTTGGATATTAAACTACTTTCTTGGAAAGTGTTATTTCTTTTGGCTATCTTTTCTGCTAGAGTTTGAGTTGTCAGCTCTCTCTTGTGAGTCTCCTGATCTGATTTTCCATCAAGATAAAGCTGTTTTACGACTTTGTTTAAACTTTTGCCTAAATTGTCGATTCTAACAACATTAGTAGGGAAATTGTTGTTCCTTCCTTGTGTTCTAATCCTAAGAATTCTTTGGATGTGGTAAGAGCTTTGAAATATGTTGAGGCTACTAAGGATTTCAGAAAGACTTCTAGTCTATTTGTTATTTTCTATGGTTCCAGGAAAGGTCAGAAAGCCTCTGCCATTTCTTTTGATTCACAAGGCTTATTTGGAGGCGGGGCAGTCTCCGCCTCAGAGAATTACAGCTCATTCTACTAGATCAGTTTCCACTTCTTGGGCTTTCAAGAATGAAGCTTTAGTTGATCAGATTTGCAAAGCAGCAACTTGGTCTTCTTTGCATACATTTTACTAAATTTCACAATGTTGATGTATTTGCTTCTTCAGAAGTAGTCTTTGGTAGAAATATTACTCAGGCAGCTGTCTGTTTGATTCTACCGCCTATGATTTGAGTTTTTTGAAATTTTTAAAGAAAACTTATTTATTATTTGGATTTAATTTCTCAGCGGAAATAGCTGTTTTTATTTTATTCCTCCCTCTCTAGTGACTCTGTGGATTTCCACATCTTGGGTATTATATCCCATATGTCACTAGCTTATGGACTCTTGCCACTTACATGAAAGAAAACATCATGTATGTAAGATCTTACTTGATAAATTAATTTCTTTCATAGTGGCAAAAGTCCATGAGACCCACCCTATTTTTTGGTGGTTATGATTTCTTTTGTATAAAAGCACATTCTTTTTTCCAGTTCCTCTTTTTGTATGCTTTTTTACTCCTTTTTACACCTCACTACTTGGCTAAACGTTAAACTAAGGTATGAGTGTGGTGGGAGGTGTATTTATAGGCATTTTGAGGTTTGGGAAACTTTGCCCCCTCCTGGTAGGAATGTATATCCCATATGTCATTAGCTCATGGACTCTTGCCACTATGAAATAAATTAATTTATCAGGTAAGTTCTTACATAAATGATGTTATTGTTTCAGTATGTTGTTTTGTAGAGGCTAGTTATCGTAAGGCAAAGCTTGTGTTGTAGCTGTTGTAGTGCCAGTATAAAATGAGCATATTCTAAAATATGTGTTTAATTATTTTTTTCCAGATTTTATTTCAGGAAGAACCTGCAACGAATTATCTCAGGGCTGTATGTGAGAGACAATTGTCATCCATTTAAAGCCAGTCTACTAATCTGGATCCAGATCCCTATGTGGGTCTTTGTTTCCATTGCTCTGCGGAATTTAAGTTTATATGGGGCAGGTTCCAGTTCAGGTAAATGATACAATTTTGTGGTATAAACTTTGAACATGACGACCAAGTCCTTGGGTACTTTCATTTGTCATCTGTATATTCACATGTCTGGTTTTAAATAAACTACAAGTGCAAAGAGGGTGAACTTGCTCCAAGTCTAAGAAATGTCAGTTTCATTAGGGAATCACTTTTGGTTAAATAATGAATATAAATAGCAAATATATTTGGAAGTAGAACAGTTATTATTTCACAAATTAAGAGTGTCCTGTTCTCAGAAACTCAGTTTGTCCACTGAAAAGACCCCACCATGTGCCCAAAAAAATCTGTTGTAGATTCCAGTAAAGGATAGTGACTCATCTTAGGCTGATACATTTTGAACTCCTGGGGCATATGATTAATTACCTGAAATGGACATAAACAAGTTGGGACAGAGACAAAAATATATGTACTTTAATTACTTTACATGCAAATTAATACTGCAGTGCCTCACCATTAACCCTTTCTTTTTAGTTTGTGAATTGTACAGCTCTAACTCCCCCCACACATTTCCTTCTATGGCTGTATCTATATCCATTGTTGTTTTGGTAGAATGCCAAAGTGCACAGCGATTATCTGATGGAGCATGGCTAGAAGCTGTGAACTCAGTTGAAATGCAATGCCTGTGTCTAAACACTGATAAGAGGTGGTGGAGCAGACAGCTCCAGACTGCATGGCTATTTAAGTATTGTTACTTATTTTTGAAAATGATTTCAAAATACTTGCCAGCAATTTTTAGACATTTTTTTATGCAAACTATTTTTACTTAATTAGCCCTTTTTAGGATATGCACAGATCTCAACATGTTTTATGGCACTTTAATGACCCTGAATGACTTGTGTGCATGAGTAAGGGGGTAGAGAAAATTAGACATCCAGTGCCCAAAATGATTGTGTGATGAGAGCTTACTTTCACAACTAAATGCTAAACGGCGCAAATTCAAGTCCTTGCTGAAGATGCAATGTTATGCTGAATGTTGACTCCTATCATTAATTAAGAATTGCCACAAATGGGTGGAGGGGAAGAGGGAAGGGAGAAAACAGGGTTGACAGAAGTTCTGAAAAACTAAAACAGATTTTGTAGTTTGAAAAGAACCATAATGTTGCCCATATTTGTTCCTGAAGCTTTATTATTATTATAAGGGTAGCCTTAGGCATATCTCAGGCATTCTTGAATTCCTTTATGAAGTCCCATAAGTACTAAGACATGCAGTGTTGCAAGTCTCCCTGTCTGGATACATTAAGTATGGGTCAGATCATTGTTAAAGTCTTCTGGGTGTGTTGGCTGGATACATAGCAGTTCCTCCTCTGCCACTAGACACCAGGATAGCACAATAGGACCCCCCCCCCCCCCCCCCCCGAAATGGTTAAGTACCCTTTGGTGATATATGTGAAAAGGAAAGCTGAGATATTTTTAAAAATACAACAATAGCAGTGTTTTGTTGTTGTTTTGAATTAAAAATCAACAGATTTTTGTTTAGATCATCGTAACATTTTTAAATCAATTAAAATATTACAATCTAGAATTTTACTAGAACATTGATATGAAAGTTATAAGGATCCAGTACTTAAAGTTCCATATTTCTCTCGCCATGCGTGCATGCCTAACCTTGCTTTACGTCTTTAAAACACATCAATGTATTCTTTTCTTCAAAACCAAGAAAATAGTAGATTTCCCCATATGCTCCATCTAACTGCAGTTTTTTCTCTAGCTTTGTTTAAATATTTGCCTATCTTTCCGCGTTCAAGAGGAGTTATGTTAGTATCTAAAAATGTAACTCATGTTAAAGGGACAAGTACATATCTTGTCATTAGAAGACATTTCTGTTGTCTTGCTACAGAAATGAATTGTCTAAAGATTTTTAAAACAAATGAACATCTTGTTTGTTGCATTTGTTTTTCAATAACTAAACTCCACCCACTACTTGCCTTATTTTGAGGAGCCAATCAAGGTTTGAGTCTGCAGACAACAAGGCTAGCCAGGGTTCATTATTTCAAAATTGTTACCAATTAGGGAAAGATATGTAGCAGGGTTAACTTTGATAAGTCTTTAGTGTGCATTTCAAGAATGACTAAAATTGTCAGCGCTTAATTAAATGAGAATGGGGACAAATAAGTATATTGCATGGTTGTTCTATGCACAGCATAACTAAACATTTTATATTAAAATCTCAAGGTGTTAACTCTCCCCTTAACATAACATAACTACAGTGGTATTTGCTTGTTCATGAGTTGCAATATAAAGCTTTTTTCTATGAGGATAAAGATGGGTTATGGGGGAATATGATATTGCTGAGTTATTGCTTTTGTATTTTAATTACTAAAAACTAAATTTCGTTTAAATTTTGGGGTGTTTTGTAGAAGCTAATCTATTGTTTTACAATGACCCAGAGGTAAATTAACGTGTATTTTTTTAAAAAGTTTGTCAGTCAACTGTGTACTAAATATTGTACTCACAGGTGAGGCTGTGCACAACCATCTGGCAGAAGGCGGAACACTCTGGTTTCCTGATCTTACAATGCCAGATTCTACCTGGATACTTCCCATTTCATTAGGGATCCTCAACTTGCTGATCGTAGAGGTAATATACCGTTCAGATATTCAAGTTATTTTCACTAACCCTCAAATTTGTGTCATACAAACCACCACTGAGTCTCTTAGAAGGTGTGGTGTTTTTAATGCTGGTGCACAAGGTGCTCGCAGCATATGTGTATATGCCACTGAAAATCAATATTAACTTTTACTAGAAGCAGTTTTGCCAATGGAAGTATATTATAAAAAAGTTACTATTCAAAATCAACATGCACCTGCATTTTAGTTTTGGCCTTTCTATCCCTTTAATAGAAAAGCAGGAAGGGGCATTTAAAGGGATATTAAACCCAAACTTTTTCTTTCATAATTCAGACAGAGAATATCATTTTAAACAACATTCCAATTTACTTCTATTATCTAATTTGCTTCATTCTTTAGATATCCTTAGTTAAAGAAATATCAATGCACACAGGTGAGCCAATCACATAAGGCATCTATGTGCAGCCACCAATCAGAAGCTACTGGGCCTATCTAGATATGCTTTTCAGGAAAGAATATCAAGAGAATGAAGCAAGTTAGATAATAGAAGTAAATTAGAAAGTTGTTTAAAATTGTATTCTCTATCTGAATCATGAAAGGAAAAAAATTGGGTTTAATGTTCCTTTAAGAGTTGCCTAGAGAATTTAGATGAAATGTAAAGGTTGCAAGAATAAACTGATTTTTATTTTGTTGAAAATTGGAGAAGGCAACATGCTCAACAAGTCTTGAGTACATTGTGTACATGATGGTACTGATATTAGGACTAGTCTATGATGAGAATAGCAATGAAACAGCAGCACATGTAGAAAATATCTTTAGTTTATTATCAAAAGAGACACACTACAACATTTCACCCCTTAGTCATGTGAATACAAAATCATCACACCTGTACCACTATTTATACTCGGCAGGTGTACACACCCACCTCACCTATACTACTCTGATAACAAATAGAACTACAATCACCTATGCATCATTTAATATATCATTTCATATATTATTACTTTGAACCCTAAATGTTAAGAAAATACTGACCAATCCAAACCCTGACTGAGGCACTCGAGCCTAAGGGCCTAAATCAGGATTTGGATTGGTCAGTATTTTTTTAACTATGTAATAATATATGAATTGATTAGAAAGTCAAGTGATTTTTATAGAGTGAATTAAATGATGTATAGGTGATTGTAGTTCTATTTGTTATCAGTGGAGGGTGTTAGAGTAGTATAGGTGAGGTGGACACCTGCAGAGTATAAATAGTGATACAGGTGTGATGATTTTGTATTCACATGACTAAGGGGTGACTCCCGAAACGTTGTGGTATGAGTCTTTTGATAATAAAGTGAAGAAATTATCTAAATGTGCTGCTGTTTCGGTGCTATTGTTGAATTAGTGGGGGTGGCGGTCCTCTTACAGCGTTTACTGTGACATAGGGGTGCTGGACTCTACCTTTGAACTGTATTAGTCTATGATGATTTAATTATGGCTAACTGTTCATTTAGTACCCTAATCTCCTTTTTCTTATAATGGGATTAAGCAAACTGCTCAAATTACTACTGAATATATTATCAACGTAAATAAAAAAATCACAGAGACATGTCCGTAATACTTGTATATAACAGACCTAGATAGGATGAAGCCAGGGAGGGAGCATAAGAAGTGGTAAGAGATAAATCAGATCACAATTGAGTCCACTACAGCCAGTGGTCACACTATGGAAACAACACTGGGAAGTACTTAAATATGCTATGGCAAAGTATGCAGTTGATGGATGTAATACATAGAGTAGGCAGAAACTTGGCTGGAAGGACATGGCAAGGTGCAAAGGCTTCCAGTGGGTAACTGTAAAAACAACCAAGTGTCTAAGAAATTCTTGTTTGTTCCTTACTATGCTAACGTGCTTCTTTACAAACTAAAAAGGACAGAAGCATATCTGCCTGACATCAACATCTTTGCCATTCAGTATGGGATCTCCTGAGACATTGCGACGTAAGCACCATCTAAAATCTCAGCATTAAGGTGCATATTAGGAGAAAGCTGAATGACTTTGGGGCCTTGACGTTAAAAACTGTCTACTTTGGACTCTCTTCAGACCCTTACCCTTCACTGTGAACACCACAACCCAGCTTACCAGGACTGATACGTAAATTAGAGAAAAGGAATGAGCTTGAAAAAGGTGTGAGCTGAATTGGGTGGTGAAAGGCTTGAGCCTAAAATTAACATGGCTTTTTTGAGAGATTTTGTAAAGCCAATTAGCTTAAATTGCCAATCACAACATCCCCCTCCCCCCAAAAAAATAAAATATATATTGATATTAAGGCACAAGATAGCAAGTTACATGCTCTTCTGATGTCTACAAGTAGAATAGTTGCTGAGGATTAATACCTTTGATATACCCTGGGTTACATATGGGCAAAGCCAAGTGAAAAGATAACCATGTATGTTGATATCCTGATTGCTATTGTTTCATAAGGCAAGGCTTAGCTATACTAAAGGTTTCATTGGAACATTGAATAAGTACAAGACATTTGAATATGCATTGTGGATATGTCACACAGTAGTTACATTAAAATTAATGAAGGCCAGATTTTCAGGATAATCTTGGGTGAGAGCAGGTTAATAACCATGTTTACTAATTGGCTAAATATTTTACATGTGCTCCTATTCAGATATCCTGAACATCTGGCCTGTTAAGGAGGCCAGGGGACAGGTTTGAAAAGCCCTGCCATAGAGTGAATGTGTTTTGAGAAAGTGCTCTTCACCAGCACAACAATGACACAGGTTAATATTCCATTTTTTACCTTTTTCGTGAAGCATCCTGGTAAGACACTTGGGGTGCGATCACAATCTTTTAGAAAAGCTTATCAAATGATATAATAAAAATCTCATAGACTTTAATGGGGAATTTTGTATAAAAATAATTAGAAAACATTTTGTGCAAAGGATTGTAATCAACCCCTTGTTTTTTTTAGCTTAATCTCTAGAAAATGCATAACAGTACTATTATTATTATTATTATTATTATTATTGTAGTACAGTGCCAACAGATTCCGCAGTGCTGTAAACATGGGTCTAATATGCAAGGTTACAATTATGGGAGACAAATGGATAAAGGGCCCTGCCAAGAGTTGCACTGTTGTAAATCAGCTCTCATGAAGGTGATCTACAAACAGTTGGGCTTGTAGGCTTACATGCTAAGAGGGTTTAAGGTAGGATTGCCACCTCTGCCATGTTTTCCTGGACACTTATGAGTTACACATGCAGGGAGGGAGGGAAATGTATTGTGCTGTTCATCAGCACTAAGCATGTGATGTCTAGAGGCCCAATATATGTTCCCGCCGCTTACCCTGCAGCATGCATAACTCATAAGTGTCCAGGAAAACATGGCCGAGGTGGAAACCATAGTTCAAGGGGATGACAAAAAGAGGAGATGACCTGAGATATAAATGTTAGTGTATATTGTATGCATCCCTGAACAGTACAGTCTTTAAGGAGCACTTGAAAGTGCAGAGCATTACACACGATAGGGGCCAATCTGGAGAATTATTGTAGACTGGAATGTGAGGAGGTAGTCAGAGAAGGGGTAAGAAGGAGCTCATGAGCAGAGCGAAGGGGCGAGAGGGAGAGTGTCTAGAGAGTGAGACAAGGTCAGAGATATAGGGGGAGCAGTGCAATTAACAGCTTTGAATGTCAGATTCAAGATTTTGTGTTTTATTCTGGAGGTTAGAGGAAGCCACTGAAGGGACTGGCAGAGAGGTGCAGCAAATGAGGAGCAGCGTGTAAGGAAGATCAGCCTGGTAGAGGCATTTGATGATTCAGCATCTTTTAAAGAAAAATCCTTCAACATATTTTTGATATCTTGAATAGCCTTAACAAGGCCCTGACATTTACTCTATTAGTATAGATAAATAAAGGTGTAGTCCCTGTCATAAAGGAGGAACAGGAAAGTTCTTCACAAATCAACACATGTTCCCACCTATAAAAAGGGGGACGCCTTGTTTTTGTTATGGACTTGATGACAAATCTGGGTTTTTTTTTTTAAAAAAAATGGAAACAATGCATATTTTTGTATATTTTTCTACCAAAAGCTTAATAATTTTTTTCATTTTGACTTTTTTGATTAGTTTCTGTTTTTTCCCCACCACTTCATATTGCCGGTTCCTGGCTAGGTGTATGAATCCGTTATTTAGTGTTGAAAGTTGCTAATATTAGTAAAAATGCTCATGTAGATAGCGATCCACAGTTTTAGTGTTTTTTTGTTTATTTTATCTTTCTCATTGTTCTACCAGATTTTTGCTTTGCGGAAAGTAGAACTGTCAAGATTTCAGAAGATTATAACCAATTTTATTCGAGGAATCTCTGTATTAATGATTCCAATTGCTGCTAGTGTACCTTCGGTAAGTACCTGTATTTTATATGCTAAATCATTCAGTTCCTGGTGGTATAAAAATACATGGGGAGAAGAAAACCTTTATTTCTCTTGCAAGATGTATCGAGTCCACGGATTCATCCTTACTTGTGGGATATTCTCCTCCCCTACAGGAAGTGGCAAAGAGAGCACCCAAAGCAGAGCTGCCTATATAGCTCCCCCCTTAGTTCCACCCCCCAGTCATTCTCTTTGCCTACTCTTCCTAGTAACTAGGAAGTGCAGAGCGCAAGTGTGGTGACAAAAATGTTAGTTTTTTATTTGTCAAGCAAAAGTTTGTTATTTTAAATGGTGCCGGTGTGTACTATTTACTCTTTGGCAGAAAAAGAGATAAAGATTTCTGCAAGGAGGATTATGATCTTAGCACTTTGTAACTAAGATCCACTGCTGTTCTCACAAGGGCTGAAGAGTACAGGAAAACTTCAGTTGGGGGAATGGTTTGCAGGCTAAACTGCATTAAGGTATGTTCAGTCTATGTTTTTCTAGACAGACTGTGTTTATTCTAGAAAAGGCTGGCAATATCCCCATGGGGAAAGGGTAAGCTGTATTCAGACACTTGGATAGGAATTTCAGCTTGCTTGAAGGGCTCATTTGTTACTGGGGACACTTTTAGGAAAAACCGTTTTTTGTTTGTTCAGTAAATGATGCAATTATAACGTTTTCTGAAGGGGTCATTGTGGCTTGTGTTAGGGTTTTTTAACGCACATGGTCTATTAAGAGACACTCAGGTGTTTTTCTAATAGGCCTCAAAACATTGAGTTAGGTGGGAGGAGCCTATTTTCGCGCCTCAGTTGCGCATTTTCTTTTCCTTAAGAGTCATCCAACTGCTTTTCTAGAGGTTCCTGCTGTGTTTGAAGGCTGTAAAGGAGGTTTTTTCCCCATAAATCGTTCTGAAGGGCAGGTAGGCGCCACAGCAGAGCTGTGGCAAGGTGCTTGAAAGTCTTTTTTACCGGTTTTGATGTTTTTTCAATCCGGTTTTGCCATTAAGGGGTTAATTGTTTATTTGCATAGTTGTGCAAAGTTACTAAGGCTGTAAGATACTACTGTAAACATTTTGTTAAGTTTACTGCTTTTTTACACTGTTTTGCAGAACTTGTGCAGCTTTTTTTCTCTTAAAGGCACAGTACCATTTTATTTCTAAGTGTTATTTACTTTGATTACAGTGTTTTCCAAGCTTGCTTGTTACATTACTAGCCTGTTTAACATGTCTGATACCAAGGAAAATCCTTGTTCAGTATGTTTGGAAACCATTGTGGAACCCCCTCTTAGAATGTGTCCCAAATGTACTGATATGTCTATAAATTATAAAGAACATATATTAGCACTTAAAAATAGAGCAATAGATGATTCTCAGTCAGAAGTAAATGAGGGTTCGCCATCTAGCTCTCCCCAAGTGTCACAACCAGTAACGCCCGCACAAGTGACGCCAAGTACCTCTAGTGCGTCACATTCATTTACTTTACAAGACATGGCCACAGTTATGAATACAACCCTCACTGAGGTTTTATCCAAACTGCCTGGTTTACAAGGAAAGCGGGACAGCTCTGGGTTAAGGAAAAATGCTGAGCCGTCTCACGCTTTAGTAGCCGTTTCTGATATGCCCTCACAATGCTCTGAAGGGGCGAGGGATTTGTTATCTGAGGGAGAAATTTCTGATTCAGGAAAGACGCTTCCTCAGACAGATTCTGATATGACGGCCTTTAAATTAAGCTTGAACACCTCCGCTTATTGCTTAGGGAGGTATTAGCAACTCTAGATGATTGTGACCCTATAGTGGTCCCAGAGAAATTGTGTAAAATGGATAGATACTTAGAGGTTCCTGTTTACACAGTTTTTCCAGTCCCTAAGAGGATTGTTAATATTATTGCTAAGGAGTGGGATAGACCAGGTATTCTGTTCACTCCCCCTCCTGTTTTTAAGAAAATGTTTCCCATATTTGATACCATAAGGGACTCATGGCAGACAGTTCCTAAGGTGGAGGGAGCTATTTCTACTCTGTCTAAGCGTACAACTATACCTATCGAGGACAGTTGTGCTTTCAAAGATCCTATGGATAAAAAATTAGAGGGTCTCCTGAAGAAAATTTTTGTTCATCAAGGTTTTTCTCTCCAACCTATTGCGTGCATTGTTCCTGTAACGACTGCAGCTGCTTGCTGGTTTGAGGCTCTAGAAGAGGCTCTTCAAATGGAGACTCCATTAGAGGAAATTATGGACAGAATTAAGGCACTTAAGTTGGCTAATTCTTTTATTACAGATGCCGCTTTTCAACTGGCTAAATTAGCGGCAAAGAATTCAGGTTTTGCCATTTTAGCACGCAGGGCGTTATGGCTTAAGTCCTGGTCTGCTGATGTGTCATCTAAATCTAAACTTTTGAACATTCCTTTCAAAGGTAAGACCCTATTCGGGCCTGAACTGAAGGAGATTATTTCAGACATTACTGGAGGGAAAGGTCATGCCCTCCCTCAGGATAGATCAAATAAGATGAGGGCCAAACAAAATAATTTTCGTTACTTTCGGAACTTTAAGAGTGGTCCCGCTTCAGCTTCCTCTGCTACAAAGCAAGAGGGGAATTTTGCCCAATCCAAGTCAGTCTGGAGACCTAACCAGGCTTGGAACAAGGGTAAACAGGCCAAGAAGCCTGCAGCTGCCTCTAAGACAGCATGAAGGGGTAGCCCCCGATCCGGGACCGGATCTAGTAGGGGGCAGACTCTCTCTCTTCGCTCAGGCTTTGGCAAGAGATGTTCAGGATCCCTGGGCTTTAGAAATTGTGTCCCAGGGATATCTTCTGGAATTCAAGGGCTCCCTTCCAAGGCGGAGATTTCACATTTCTCGATTGTCTGTAAACCAGACAAAGAGAGAGGCGTTCTTACGCTGTGTAGAAGACCTACATACCATGGGGGTGATTCGCCCAGTCCCAAAGGAGGAACAGGGGCTAGGGTTTTATTCAAACCTGTTTGTGGTTCCCAAGAAAGAGGGAACTTTCAGACCAATTTTGGATCTCAAAATTCTAAACAAGTTCCTCAAAGTTCCATCATTCAAGATGGAGACTATTCGGACTATTCTACCTCTGATCCAGGAGGGTCAATATATGACTACCGTGGACTTGAAGGATGCATATCTACACATACCTATTCACAGAGATCATCATCAATTCCTAAGATTCGCCTTTCTAAACAGGCATTACCAGTTTGTGGCCCTTCCTTTCGGGTTGGCCACGGCTCCCAGAATTTTCACAAAAGTGCTAGGGTCCCTTCTGGCGGTTCTACGACCACGGGGCATAGCAGTGGCGCCTTATCTAGATGACATCGTAATTCAGGTGTCGACTTTCCAGCTAGCCAAGTCTCATACAGACATTGTGTTGGCTTTTCTGACATCTCACGGGTGGAAGGTGAACATAAAAAAGAGTTCTCTCTTCCCTCTTACTAGAGTTTCCTTCCTAGGGACTCTGATAGACTCGGTAGAAATGAAAATATTTCTGACGGAGGTCAGAAAGTTAAAACTCTTATCCACTTGCCGAGCTCTTCATTCCATTCCTCGGCCATCAGTGGCTCAGTGTATGGAGGTAATCGGACTCATGGTAGCGGCAATGGACATAGTTCCTTTTGCCCGTCTACACCTCAGACCACTGCAACTATGCATGCTCAAACAGTGGAATGGGGATTATGCAGACTTATCTCCTCAACTGCATCTGGACCAGGAGACCAGAGATTCTCTTCTCTGGTGGTTGTCTCAGGACCACCTGTCTCAGGGAATGTGCTTCCGCAGGCCAGAGTGGCTGATTGTAACGACAGATGCCAGCCTGCTAGGCTGGGGTGCAGTCTGGAACTCCCTGAAAGCACAGGGCTTATGGTCTCGATAAACATTTTAGAACTGAGAGCGATTTTCAATGCGCTTCAGGCGTGGCCTCAGGTTGCTGTGGCCAAATTCATCAGGTTTCAGTCGGACAACATCACAACTGTAGCTTATATCAATCATCAGGGAGGAACAAGGAGTTCTCTAGCGATGATGGAGGTAACCAAAATAATCCGGTGAGCAGAGGATCACTCTTGCCATCTCTCAGCAATCCACATCCCAGGAGTAGAGAACTGGGAGGCGGATTTTCTAAGTCGTCAGGCTCTTCATCCGGGGGAGTGGGAACTCCATCCGGAGGTATTCGCCCAGCTGATTCAGCTATGGGGCACACCAGAATTGGATCTGATGGCGTCTCGTCAGAATGCCAAACTTCCTCGTTACGGGTCCAGGTCTCGGGATCCCAAGGCGGTACTGATAGATGCTCTAGCAGTGCCTTGGTCCTTCAATCTGGCTTATGTATTTCCACTGTTTCCTCTCCTCCCACGTCTGGTTGCCAGAATCAAGCAGGAGAGAGCTTCGGTAATTCTGATAGCTCCTGCGTGGCCACGCAGGACTTGGTATGCAGACCTAGTGGACATGTCCTCGATTCCACCGTGGACTCTGCCAATGAGGTGGGACCTTCTAATTCAAGGGCCGTTCACGCATCCAAATCTAATTTCTCTGCGTCTGACTGCTTGGAGATTGAACGCATGATTTTATCAAAGTGTGGTTTCTCTGAATTGGTCATTGATACCCTGATTCAGGCTAGAAAGCCTGTCACCAGAAAGATTTATCATAAGATTTGGTGCAAATATCTTTATTGGTGTGAATCCAAAGGTTACTCGTGGAGTAAGATTAGGATTCCTAGAATATTGTCTTTTCTCCAAGATGATTTGGAGAAGGGATTATCTGCTAGTTCTCTTAAAGGTCAAATATCTGCTTTGTCTATTCTACTTCACAAACGTCTGGCAGATGTCCCAGATATTAAAGCATTTAGTCAGGCTTTGGTCAGAATCAAGCCTGTATTTAAACCTGTTGCTCCACCATGGAGCCTAAATTTAGTTCCTAAAGTTCTTCAAGGGGTTCCGTTTGAACCTATGCATTCCATAGATATTAAGCTTCTATCTTGGAAAGTTTTGTTTTTAGTATCTATCTCTTCGGCTCGAAGAGTTTCTGAGCTATCTGCTTTACAATGTGATTCCCCTTACCTTGTTTTCCATGCAGATAAGGTGGTTTTACGTACCAAACCTGGGTTTCTTCCTAAGGTTGTTTCTAATAAGAATATCAATCAAGAGATTGTGGTTCCTTCTTTGTGTCCTAATCCTTCATCTAAGAAGGAACGTCTGTTACACAATCTTGATGTGGTTTGTGCTTTAAAATTCTACTTACAAGCAACTAAAGATTTCCGTCAAACATCTTCTTTGTTTGTTGTTTATTCTGGTAAGCGGAGAGGTCAAAGGGCTACGGCTACCTCTATTTCCTTTTGGTTGAAAAGCATCATCCGTTTGGCCTATGAGACTGCTGGACGGCAGCCTCCTGAAAGGATTACTGCTCATTCTACTAGAGCTGTGGCTTCCACATGGGCTTTTAAAAATGAGGCTTCTGTTGAACAGATTTGTAATGCGGCGACTTGGTCTTCGCTTCATACTTTTTCCAAATTTTCCAAATTCGATACTTTTGCATCTTCGGAGGGTATTTTTGGGAGAAAGGTTCTACAAGCAGTGGTGCCTTCCGTTTAAGGTTCCTGTCTTGTCCCTCCCTTCATCCATGTCCTAAAGCTTTGGTATTGGTATCCCACAAGTAAGGATGAATCTGTGGACTCGATACATCTTACAAGAGAAAACATAATTTATGCTTACCTGATAAATTTATTTCTCTTGTGATGTATCAAGTCCACGGCCCGCCCTGTTTTTTAAGACAGGCATATATATTTTTATTTTTAAACTTTCAGTCACCACTGCACCCTATGGTTTCTCCTTTTTCTTCCTAGCCTTCGGTCGAATGACTGGGGGGTAGAGCTAAGGGGGGAGCTATATAGGCAGCTCTGCTGTGGGTGCTCTCTTTGCCACTTCCTGTAGGGGAGGAGAATATCCCACAAGTAAGGATGAATCCGTGGACTTGATACATCACAAGAGAAATAAATTTATCAGGTAAGCATAAATTATGTTTTTTTTTAATTGATACTTTTACTTAATTTAACCCCTTCACTACCGGGACTTTCAGAGAAAAACTTGCCCAAAATTCCGGAATTTGTTTAGCATTTTTTCTATCACTCCTTTTAAACAGAAATAGAGCTTTTTTAAAAAAAATAATTACTTTTCTATATATATAAAATTTTAAGTAGACATTCAAAGGTATTGATCTAGGTCCATTTTGGTATATTTCATGCCACCATTTCACCGCCAAATGCAATCAAATAAAAAAATATTGTTAATTTTTTCACAAACTTTGGGTTTCTCACTGAAATTATATACATACCACATGTATAATCATGGCACAAATGGTTGTAAATGCTTCTCTGGGTTCCCCTTTGTTCAGAAATAGCAGACATACATGGCTTTTCCATTGCTTTTTGGTAATTAGAAGGCTGCTAATTGCAGCTGTTCTCCACACTTCTATTATACCTGGCATTAATTAGGTAGCTTGTAAGGTTCATTTTTAGCTTTAGTGTAGAGATTACCCTTCTACCTGACACGTCCCTCCCCTGATCCCTACCTGATCCCTCACCCCCCACTGGTCCCCCCCACCCATCTTAAATACTGGCAGTCTGCCAATATACAAATTTATGGCTTTTAAAAAAAAAAAATTGTTTTCTTTTATTTTTTCTGCTGTGTAGAATCCCCCCTTACCCTCCCACCTCCCTGATCTCTCCCAAACAGCTCTCTAACCCTACCCTTTAACTAGTGCTGCCATCTTAGGTTCTGGTAGCTGTTTTTTTTTTTTTTTTTTCTGTAGTGTAGTGGTCCCACAACTTCTTCCCACCCATGCCCGCAAGTTAGGGACCCCCCCACACCCCTTTTTCTGTAGTGTTGCTGCCCCATCCCTCCCTGTCCCTTAATTTGTTTTTCTTCTGCGGTGTAAGGCCCTCCCAATACCTCCCCGCTCCGCTTCTGGGTCACCCACCCGCCTCCCGTATTCCCTCCCCCCGGCATCAACAGCTGATCGCTTACTCACTTTGTGTAACTATCAGGCATTTGCCCTCATATGGAAACGGAGCACCGATCACACTCCGGTTCCATATGCGGGCAGATGCCTGGAGCTCAGGAACTCCAGCTCTCAACTATAATTTAACAGCCAAGACTGCTGGAGCTTTCTGAAGCTCAGACGTATATATACGTCTTGCGGTACGATGAGCAAAGTACCGCAAGACGTATATATACGTCTATTTGGGTGAAGGGGTTAAAAACATGATTAAAAACACCTCACCTTGAATAAGGATATAAGTATAAGTTATTATTTAAGTGAGACAGCTTTGACTCTCCAAAAAAACAGTCCAGCTTTTGAGTGGAAAAGACTTTGTAGCACAGAAAATGTTAGAATGTGTTATTTAATCTGGTCACATAACTAATATTTAACTCTTCTGATTTTCTGTTTTTTTTTTCTTGTGTCCTGCAGTCCATGGCACTTTACTGGTTCTCATCTAGCTGTGTGGGTCTGGCACACAATCTGCTTCTTCGATCTCCAACCCTTCGCCGTCTGTGCCACATACCAAGGACCAAGTCTGATTCGGATACTCCCTTCAAGGACATAATATCTTCATTTATAATGAAATACTTCAAAAAGAAATAAAAAAAATTTGTATGTGACTGTGCAGCTTAATTAATTTAGACCTCAAAGAAGAAACACTGAGTAAACGCTTTTTGTCGGGTTATATGTTTTTAATATATATATATATTATAAATCACTATTGTTTATTAAATAAATATGTTTTATTAACACAATCAATGTCTGTCTATGAAATTTTATATAAAATATAAAATTTCAAAAAGAATGTGAAACAAAAGTTGCTTTTTTATGAATAAGACCATATTAAATATTATTTAAATAGTATGTGACTTTTATTTTCCATTAAATCTGTGAGAAGCAACACATATAAATCCGATTGGCAACATATATCTTTAAAACAGACTACACAAGATAAAAGACATATGCCAGATACCTCCTTCCTGCAGTTTTTTTTTTTTTTACTTATAAAAATACAGCAAGTTTAGAAAACGTTTGTGACTTAATTTCTTTGTGATTTGTCATGGTAACTTAATTAAAATTTAGATGTATTTTTCCTCCAAGAATATCTCATGCTAAGAAATATATTTGCATTTCTTATCTCTAATCAATAGGCACAGATTACAGATTAGCCCGCAACCTAAATGTTATTTTCAGTGTGAACTAAATGCTGGGTACATTGTGTGTCACTGCTATCTGCACATCAAAGAAGCTCCAATAGACACAGAATGGGCTGTATATTTTACATATGTTATTGCCATGAAGCACAGTCAGACTTGTGTACTCGTGTGTTTTATGTGTGGTATTGTTGCCCTGTGTGTCCGTGTAATACTGAGTTTTTTTTGTAAAACTTGATTTATTAGTTTGTGTCACATTGTGGGATTTTTATACTTTTTGTTGTTTAAGATATTGGTGTGTGTGACACCTAAGTACAATTTCCATCTAACTTCAGTCCTTGACGATGTAGCGCCTCCAATTATGGCCCACACCTTGCTCACGTATAATGTAAAATCTTTATTGATTCTGTGTATAGTTACTAAATGCTCACAAACTGACATAATGCTACATGTGATCTCCAAACCTTTGTTCATTTTTTTCTTACAAATCATCAACTCCTCTACCGGGAATTTTATAGACAAACATTCAAACAGCTCTCTTAACCCCCCTCCTCATTGTCCACCACCGTGTTTGTTACTGTTACAATAAGAAACTGTTTTTTATATTTTTAAATTTAATAATTTTATATATTATTTTTAATTTCTACCAAAAACAGCACACTACTTCTTATATCATCTAGCTAGTCCAAAAGGGACAAATAAAAAGAATAGTTTTGCTTTCCATTTGCTTCATTGCTGCGTCTATGACTTTTAAGGGGTACACCCAATGAGAGCTGATTTAATAAAAAATTAAAGGAACAGTAAACCCCAAAAATGTCTAAAATGTATAGGAAAGAGCACTATTTAAACATGTTTAAAATTTTGCATGAAAAGAAGGCAAAGGAGACGGTAAACACATTGAGAATGTAAAATAAAATGTTTAATTATTCAGCTTTGCAGTATACATTTATGTATTTTGCCTCCTTTTCTTGTAATTTTAAGGGAAACTAGAGTCAACATAACATTTTCATGATTCAGATAGAGCATGTGATTTAAAACAATTTTCAAATTTACTTATTTGCTTTGTTCGTTTCATATAATTTGTTGAAGAGTAAAGCTAGGTAGCTTGATAGTAGCTCAGGAGCGTGCACATGTCTTTAGCAGTCTATGGCAGCAGTGTTTGTATCTATGTATAAACACTGCTGCCAGATGGCTAGAGACACATGCACACTCCTGAGCTCACCTAAAATTACTCTTTAACAAAGGATACCAAGAGAACTAAGCAAAATTGATAACTAGAAGTAAATTGGAAAGTTGTTTAAAATTTCATGCTCTATTTAATCAAATAAAGTCTGAGTTTACCATTTCTACGAATTCAATGAACATGGCTGGATTCACAAACCTTACCTTGCCACATGTCCGTCCATAAATGGCATCAGCAGTGATAATAGTTATAAAACAAAGAATGTTTTGGTAACAAAATTACTGTGGCTAGCAGTGTCTTCTCCGATAACAAGTCCTAACTCCTCCAAATAAGGCAAATGGTAGGAGGAGTTGGGTCTTGGATAACAATCTCATTAACATAGTATTAGTCTATTTAAAAAACTTTCATACTTACCTAACACATGCCTTCCAACATTTGCCACATGCTTTTTTCTGGGATTGGGGAGGGGTTAAAGAGCTGGTGTGGGAGGGATGCAGTCACGCAGGGAGGAGCAGAGTTATGGGTGAGTTGTAGGTGGGTTGTGGGCACGGTTCAGCCAGTCTCTTCAAACTTGGGCACTTGAGGGTCTGTAAGCAAATAGAGGACCATACCTCCCAGCCCATTAGAATCCTGCAGGATGTTCCTAATGTATTAATTTATTACACAGCTGTAGAAGGATTGTCTAATCACAAAGTTTTTACTCTCACTTTAAGCTAATGCTTTCATTTGTATTTGGAAGCTTGCAGGGAATGCTTTATTTAGTGTGTAGATCTAGTCCTTAAAGTGAATGTCAATTTTGATGCTAAAGTGCCCGTTTTTTAAAAATTCGATTAAAAACAGGGGCACTTTAATTCATCAAAATTTACATTTCACTTCCTCCACCTGTCGCAAAGCCTCTTCCTGGGTCTAAAATGAGGAATCCGGCTTCCTCCAATCACATCGTTGAATCAGACACTGATTCCCCCGGGGGGGGAGCCGTGATTGGAGGATGACCTATCCATCATTTCTGACGTCAGAAATGGCTTGCAACGACCGGAGGAAGCTGGAGCTGCTGTGAAGATTTAAAGGTAAGTTGTTTTTTTTTCAACAGGAGTGAAATGTAAATTTTGATGAATTAAAGTGCCCCTGTTTTTAATCGAATTTTTAAAAACCGAGTACTTTAGCATCAAAATTGACATTCACTTTAAAGTGAAGGTAATTTTTCATGAATGAGTGCCCGGTTTTTAAAAATACTATTAAAAACAGGGGCACTTTCATTCAAGAAAGTTTACATTGCAGCGGTTTTGTTAAAATACCTTTTTCTTCTTCCAAGCCAGGCTGGCGATCTCCCGCCGCAGCTGCTCTGTACTTACGTCAGCAATGACAAATCCGGCTTCCTCCAATCATGGCTTCCCCCCCAGAGCAAACATTTCCTAAGGCCATTCCGTGATTGGAGGAAGCCGGTTTCGTCATTGCTGTGTAAGAACAGCAGGAAGAAGCAGGCGGGGGAGCACTGGCCCGGCTTGGAAGAAGAAAAAGGTAAGTTTCTTTCATGTAATTGGCAAGAGTCCATGAGCTAGTGACATATGGGATATACAATCCTACCAGGAGGGGCAAAGTTTCCCAAACCTCAAAATGCCTATAAATACACCCCTCACCACACCCACAATTCCGTTTTACAAACTTTGCCTCCTATGGAGGTGGTGAAGTAAGTTTGTGCTAAGATTTCTACACTGATATGCGCTTCTCAGCATTTTGAAGCCCGATTCCTCTCAGAGTACAGTAAATGTCAGAGGGACGTAAAGGGACTGAGAGTATCACCTATTGAATGCAATGGCTTTCCTCACGGGAGATCTAATGCATAGGTTCTCTGTTATCGGTCGTAGAGATTCATCTCCTACCTCCCTTTTCAGATCGACAATATACTCTCATATTCCATTACCTCTACTGATAACCGTTTACTGGTTTGGCTATCTGCTATATGTGGATGGGTGTCTTTCGGTAAGTATGTTTTCATTTACTTAAGACACTCTCAGCTATGGTTTGGCACTTTATGCATTAATATAAAGTTCTAAATATATGTATTGTACTTATATTTGCCATGAGTCAAGTTCATGTATTTCCTTCTGCAGACTGTCAGTTTCATATTTGAGAAAAAACATATTTAGGAAATATTTTTCTTACCTGGGGTATAGTCTTTTTTCAAATTGACTAAAAACTGCTGCAATATAAACTTTCATGAATGAAAGTGCCCCTGTTTTTAATAGTATTTTTTTTAAAACTGGACACACATTCATGAAAATGTACCTTCATTTTAAGGAGTGTTTGCTCAACTGCCAATAAGCAGGATATACCCACTGCTTTATTGGTGGACACTGGGAAACCTTACAAGCATGTAAACAAAATTGTTTTTCCTCAGTACTGGAAAATCTGTTTTACAAAAAAACTGTAATTTATTTTAAAAAAGAAACAAAAACAATGTTTCTCTCCTTTTAATATCAGAGTTTAATCTCCCATTCAAAAGTTACAAAGCATTGAAATTCTAAATTTAAACTCTAGTACCGCAGAAAATAATATAATAACTATTGTGCAGTTGAATTTTGGATTTTCCATGCTTTCTTTTGTTTAATTGGGAACTTAAAGGGACAGTAAACTAACTTTTTTTTTCTTCTAAAAGAAAAACACATTTTAATTATGCATAGTGAAATAACTTTGCAATGGCATGTTCATTATTATATATTTATTTAGGGCCATATTATGAGTGGAGCAATATTTAGCACTTTCGCTAGAGCGCTAATTGCGCTAGAAGTAAGCTTTTTGCGCATGTTGGTTGCGCTGGTATTACGAGTTGGAACTAAAAGGTTATCGCTCTCGCGCTAACCCCACACGCGCAATTAGCTTACTAACAATATCACGCATTCACTAACTTATTCCCTAATGGAAGTCAATGGAGCAAAAATGTGGAGAAAACCCTTACATTTCCATTTCTTCATTTTCCGAAGATCCAAGTATTTAGTTTTTATGGGATGTAAATATCATCCTTGACAGTTTAGCTGAATCTTTCCTATCCCTTAAGAATTGGTCTAACCAAACGTATCATGTTTACTTTGTATGCTCTATTTCTTTCTTATGGCATGGAGAGTCCACGACTTCATTTCAATTACTAGTGGGATATTCAACTCCTGGCCAGCAGGAGGAGGCAAAGAGCACCCCAGCAGAGCTGTTAAGTGTCACTTCTCGTACCCATAATCCCCAGTCATTCTCTTTGCCTCTGTCAATGGAGGATGTGCGAAGATGGTGTCTGAAGATATTACATCCTTTTATGGGTACTTTTCACTGCAAGCAAGGATTGGGGTTATGCTGTGTCTATGTCAATTTCTTTAGTAAGAGGAATGGTGGCTATTAGCAGTTAGAAAGCGGCAAGGTTGTCTTTGATAGAGAGTGGATTATCTATCACACCTGCAGCTGTATCCACAGGTAAGTGCCTTTGCCTTCTAGGTATTGAAGGACAGCACTTGGGAGGTTAAATCCTCTTGTTGATCAACATCTGGGACAAGTTTTAACCTTATAGATGGGTTACCCTTTGGGCAGTTTTTTTTGGCAGGCACTGGCATGTGAAACATTAAGGGGTTAAATTTTTTACCCTTAACATTTATGAGAGGCTGGCTGAAGGGTTAATAGGTCGAGTAGATATGCATTATTTAATTATTTATTTATTTATTCTGCAGAGTAAATCAGTGTAGTAATCATGATGGGATTAAAAGAGTGATTAACTTATTTTTCTTAGATCGGTCAGAAACACGCGCTTTTACTGTGGCACAGTTTCTTTTCTTGCTCCAATCATGTGACTCATTCGCTCTTCCGTTTTAGTTCATATAGAGCGGAGCGAGTTAGGCAGTGTAGCGATTACGTTGTTTTCATCTGTGTCGGCTACTAGTCTGATCAACAGGATCTTTTTAATCTCTCTGCTCTCCAAGTTTGACTACTATCTCTGAAAGCGGATCTGAATCTAGGAGTCTCCTTTACAGTTTCTAGTGAGCTCTGGTCCTGGTGCAGTAAGACTCCTCAGCTAGCTGAGGTATAAAGGTGTGAGGAAAACTTTGTTAAAAGATTCTTTTACTTTTTGCTGCAAATAGTGTCTGCTCTATATACCGTACTTGTAATATTAAAATTGTATATATTTTTATATATTTATTCATTTGTGAATCAGCTCTGTTATTATGGACTCAGACCAAAAGACATCTATTTCCTTTGCTAAATGTTTACTTTGTCTGGAGGCTCAGTTTGTACCCCCTGTGCAATTCTGTGTCACTTGCTTATCTAAGACCTTAAAGTTTAAAGACAAATTACTCCCTTCTGAGCCATATGTCGCTCAGGACAATGCTGTTCAGGATATGCCTCAGCTTTCTCCTCAGACGTCCCAAGCTATGGTAGTTTCACATGCAGTGCCCAGTGGTTCCTCTCAACCTCCTGGGGGTGTTTTTTTTGCCAGGGGATTTTGCTGCGCAGATAACTTCTGCTGTGTCTGCAGCTTTATCTGCTTTCCCTACATCGGAGGAAATCCAAACATATTTCTGCTAGTAAGGTTTCTGACCCCTCTAAATCTGCCCTGATCAACCTTTCCCAAATGTCTGATGAGGAGGATACTTCAGTAGCTTCTGAAGGTGAGATCTCAGACTCTGACATGATGGGGGGTTCTTTAGAATCGGAAGAAGTTAATTTCATATTTAAGCTTGAACATCTCTGGTTGCTTCTGAAGGAGGTTCTAGCTACTTTGGACGACTCTGAACTTTTGGTTGCTGTCAATCCTAAAAAATCTACTAAACTTAATAGAGTTTATGATTCTCTCTGATCTGTGGATGTTTTTCCTGTTCCAGACAAGATGTCTGAAATTATAGCTCAGGAATGGGATAAGCCGGGGGTTTCTTTTTCCCCTTCCCCTGTTTCCTATTGCTGACTTCATTCGTTACTCATGGCGCACTGTGCCTAAAGTAGAAGGATCTATCTTTACTCTAGCTAAAAGAACTACTATTCCTATAGAGGATAGTTGTTTTTTTTATGATCCTGTCAGTATATACCAGGGTTATAATACAATTTATTTATACTTTAAAATAACCTCCAATTAAAATATATATACAAAACAATTGAAATTAATTTTTATTCCTAAATTCTTTAGATTAGTTAAAATTTATATACAGATTGCAATATATTTATATAGAGACCAGATTATGAATCAAATTATGCATGCTTATGCTGTTATAATATTCTTTACTAAGATCATAAAAGATATACCCTTAAAATTAACTTTACTTACAATAATTGCATTAAAATACCACAATAAAATACCAGAGTATGGACCATTAACTTTAACAATGCTTAGCTACACAATATAACAAAATACTTTAACATCCAATTGATATGCCAATTTATCTGAACTGAAATAACCTCTTATTTAGCTGCAATAAGGCAAATTCTAAAATATATATGTAGCAATAACTGTAATTATGTTATGATATTAAAATACAAAATTCTTTCTAAACATTAATATTTAATACCAGTATACTTACTACAATCTAGCTAAAACTTTAGAATACCCTTTGTTTAAAATATTAAATATACAATTGCTTATACTTTACCAGTTCACCAGTTTGAGAATTCAGTTAATATCCAAATATGTCTATACTCCCCATTTCTTAATCATTCAATAGATTTGGATACGCCCTCTTCTCTGATTGGCTACTGGGAAATGCCATTTTTTAAAAGCCAAATTCCTTTTGGTTATAATTCTGGATTTAGGCCATTGGGGGCAGCAGACAAAGACAAACAGTTTCATTTTCAACACTGCTATACAGTAAATACAGTTCTTATATATATTTTTATCAAATGCCTGTTTTTATATACTTTTAATCTCCTAGTTTTAATATTTATATGTTCCATATATGGTCCATTTAATATCATTTATTCTGAGGAATTCAAGATTAAATATGAATATACTCCACTTATAATATCTTAAAAATGCATTTAAAAATCATATTTTCTATGAAAAGATTTAAAAGGATTATAATACCTTCATCATGGACTCAATTACTTTCTCAGTTATCATCTTAATATCACATACATACCTTGAGTTCAGCAATCAGATGTAGTTTCATATAATTATATCTATATTGGTTTATTATCCCATATAAATATTTCATATCTGTATATCTCTTGCTGAGTGTATAAAACATATGATATTATTTAAAGCACCAATTATATATGTACTTATTTGATGCTTGAAAAATATAAGAATATGTTATCCATTTTGAAACAAGTTGATTAAACAATTTACATTGATTTCTTCTTATATCCACAAATATACATTTTTATGCAATACTGAGGTATACCACTGAAAATTAAACATAAGTTGTACTTTAAAATGAATTTCAAAGTTGCAATGCAAAACATGTGTTTATGTTAGGCAGCCTAATGTATATCTAGTCTTCAAAGGAAATCCAGTGAGCCATTGTGTTAAATTATCACATGTGTCTGTTAGCTCATAATATCTTGAAATTCTGTTAACTTGTCTTAAAATAGTGCAGAATTTTGTCTCCAACACCCCAGGATGCATATTGAGAATCTTCAAGGGGGTGTTTGTGATCTAACATTTGATTGCCAAGTAAGTGATAATTACTATTTCTTTCATGTAATTAGCAAGAGTCCATAAGCTAGTGACGTATGGGATATACATTCCTACCAGGAGGGGCAAAGTTTCCCAAACCTCAAAATGCCTATAAATACACCCCTCACCACACCCACAATTCAGTTTTACAAACTTTGCCTCCCGTGGAGGTGGTGAAGTAAGTTTGTGCTAGATTCTACGTTGATATGCGCTTCGCAGCAGGCTGAAGCCCGGTTTTCCTCTCAGAGTGCAGTGAATGTCAGAGGGATGTGAAGAGAGTATTGGCTATTTGAATACAATGGTCTTCCTCTAGGGGATCTATTTGATAGGTTCTCTATCGGTCGTAGAGATTTCTTCTCCTACCTCCCTTTTCAGATCGACGATATACTCTTATATACCATTACCTCTACTGATTCTCGTTTCAGTACTGGTTTGGCAATCTACTATATGTAGATGAGTATCTTAGGGTAAGTCTTATTTTATTTATGACACTCTAAGCTATGGTTGGGCACTTTATATGTAAAGTTCTAAATATATGTGTTTAAACTTATATTTGCCATGATTCAGGATAATCAGTATTCCTTCATTCAGACTGTCAGTTTCATTATTTGGGATAATGCATATGAATAAATATTTTTTTCTTACCTTAAAAAAAGAAAATGCTTCAATTTATTGCGTCATTCTTGGCGCAAACTTTTTTGGCGCAAAATTTTGTCATTTCCGGCGCCATAGTTGACGCCGGAAGTTTGTTCACGGTTGCGTCATTTTTTGACGTATGTGTGTTACAGACGTTTTTTTTTGCACCGAAAAATGTGGGCGTCGTTTTCGGCGCCAGAGGATGTGGCGTCATACTTGGCGCCAAAAAAAATGGGCGTTGTACTTGGCGCCAATAATGTGGGCGTCATTCTTGGCGCCAAAAATGTGGGCATCATACTTGTCTCCACCTTTTTTCACATTTTTAAGTCTCACTTTTTCATTGCTTCTGGTTGCTAGAGGCTTGTTTATTTTGCATTTTTTCCCATTCATGAAACTGTCATTTAAGGAATTTGATAATTTTGCTTTATATGTTGTTTTTTCTATTACATATTGCAAGATGTCACAACCTGACCCTGGATCAGAATTTACTTCTGGAAAGACGCTGCCTGATGCTGGTTCTACCAAAGTTAAGTGCATTTGTTGTAATCTTTTGGTAACTGTTCCTCCGGCTGTAGTTTGTGTTAGTTGTCATGATAAACTTTCTAATGCAGGTAATGTCTCCATTAGTAATAATCCTTTACCTGTTGTTTTTCCTTCAATATCTAATGTTCAGGATGTCCCTGTTAATGTAAAATAATTTTTTTCTAATTCTATTAGGAAGGCTCTGTCTGTTATTCCTCCTTCCAGTAAACGTAAAAGGTCTTTTCAAACTTCTCATATTTCAGATGAATTTTTAAGTGACCGCCATCATTCTGACTTATCTGTTTCTGATGAGGATCTATCTGGTTCAGAAGATTCTGCTTCAGATATTGACACTGATAAATCTTCATATTTATTTAAGATGGAGTTTATTCGTTCTTTGCTTAAAGAAATGTTGATTGCATTAGATATGAAGGAGCCTAGTCCTCTTGATACTAAATCTACTAAGCGTTTAAATTCGTTTTTTAAACCTCATGTAGTTATTCCAGAAGTTTTTCCAGTTCTTGATGCTATTTCAGAAGTAATTTCTAGTGAATGGAATAGTCTGGGTACTTCATTTACTCCTTCTCCAAGGTTTAAGAAATTGTACCCTTTGCCATCTGATAGATTAGAGTCTTGGGAGAAAATCCCCAAAGTTGATGGGGCTATCTCTACTAAATATACTACTATTCCTATGGCAGATAGTACTTCGTTTAAGGATCCTTTAGATAGGAAGCTTGAATCCTTTCTAAGGAAGGCTTATTTATGTTCAGTTAATCTTCTCAGACCTGCTATTTCTTTGGCTGATGTTCCACTTTCTGGTTGGAGGCTTTAGCGCAACAAGTGTCAGACCATAATGCTTATAGCATTGTTAAACTTCTTTAACATGCTAATAACTTTGTTTGTGATGCCATTTTTGATATCATTAGAATTGATGTCAGGTATATGTCTTTAGCTATTTTAGCTAGAAGAGCTTTATGGCTTAAATCTTGGAATGCAGATATGACTTTTAAGTCAACATTGCTTTCTCTTTCTTTCCAAGGTAATAAATTATTTGGTTCACAGTTGGATTCTATAATTTCAACTGTTACTGGGGGGAAAGGAACCTTTTTGCCTCAGGACAAAAAATCTAAAGGTAAATATAGGGCTGTTAATCATTTTCGTTCCTTTCATCAGAATAAGGAACAGAAGCCTGACCCTTCCCCTAAAGGAACGGTTTCCGTTTGGAAACCTTCTCCAGTCTGGAATAAATCCAAGCCTTTTAGAAAGTCAAAACCAGCTCCCAAATCCGCATGAAGGTGCAGCCCTCATTCCAGGACAGCTGGTAGGGGGCAGGTTACGATTTTTCAAAGATATTTGGATCAATTCGATTCACAGTCTTTGGATTCAGAACATTGTTTCACAAGGGTACAGAATAGGTTTCAAGGTAAGGCCGCCTGTGAGAAGATTTTTTCTCTCACGCATTCCAGTAAACCCAGTGAAGGCTCAGGTGTTTCTGAAATGTGTTTCAGACCTAGCGTTGGCTGGGGTAATTGTGCCAGTTCCAGTTCTGGAACGGGGTCTGGGGTTTTACTCAAATCTATTCATTGTACCAAAGAAGGAGAATTCCTTCAGACCAGTTCTGGATCTAAAAATATTGAATCGTTATGTAAGGATACCAACATTCAAAATGGTGACTATAAGGACTATTCTGCCTTTTGTTCAGCAAGGGCATTATATGTCTACAATAGACTTACAGGATGCATATCTTCATATTCCAATTCATCCAGATCACTATCAGTTCCTGAGATTCTCTTTTCTAGACAAGCATTACCAGTTTGTTGCCCTTCCATTTGGCCTAGCAACAGCTCCAAAGTTTCTCTGTGCCCTTCTCTCTGTAATCAGAGAACAGGGTATTGCGGTATTTCCTTATTTGGACGATATCTTGGTACTTGCTCAGTCTTTACATTCTGCAGAATCTCATACGAATCAACTTGTGTTGTTTCTTCAAAGACATGGTTGGAGGATCAATTTACCAAAGAGTTCCTTGATTCCTCAGACAAAGGTATCCTTTTTGGGTTTTCAAATAGATTCAGTGTCCATGACTTTGTCTCTAACAGAAAAGAGACGTCTGAAGTTGGTTTCAGCTTGTCGAAACCTTCAGTCTCAGTCATTCCCTTCGGTAGCTTTGTGCATGGAAATTCTAGGTCTCATGACTGCTGCATCGGACGCGATCCCTTTTGCTCATTTTCACATGAGACCTCTCCAGCTTTGTATGCTGAACCAGTGGTGCAGGGATTATACAAAGATATCACAATTAATATCCTTAAATCCCAATGTTCGATCTTCTCTGACTTGGTGGTTGAATCACCATCATTTAATTCAAGGGGCCTCTTTTGTTTGTCCAACCTGGACTGTGATCTCAACAGATGCGAGTCTTTCATGTTGGGGAGCTGTATGGGGATCTCTGACAGCGCAGGGGGTTTGGGAATTTCAGGAGGCGAGATTCCCAATCAACATTTTGGAACTCCGTGCGATTTTCAGAGCTCTTCAGTTCTGGCCTCTTCTGAAGAGAGAATCGTTTATTTGTTTTCAGATAGACAATGTCACAACCGTGGCGTATGTCAATCATCAAGGTGGGACTCGCAGTCCTCAGACTATGAAAGAAGTATCTCGGATACTTCTATGGGCGGAATCCAGCTCCTGTCTAATCTCCGCGGTTCACATCCCAGGTGTAGACAATTGGGAAGCGGATTATCTCAGTCGTGAGATGTTACATCCGGGTGAATGGTCTCTTCACCCAGAGGTATTTCTTCAGATTGTTCAAATCTGGGGACTTCCAGAAATAGATCTGATGGCCTTTCATCTAAACAAGAAACTTCCCAGGTATCTGTCCAGATCCAGGGATCCTCAGGCGGGAGCAGTGGACGCGTTGTCGCTTCCTTGGAATTATCAACCTGCTTATATCTTTCTGCCTGTAGTTCTTCTTCCAAAAGTGATTTCCAGAGAGGCGGAGCTAGGAGCACGAGCGGCTCACGGAGCTGGAGTGAGCTGCACGGATCAAACAGTCTCCGAGGAAGACCCCGCAGATAAGGCTTGAGACAGGGACACCTAGGCTAAAGGAGAAGCGGATCTATTGGTAAAGTTGTACGACCGGAAGGATAACAACAGGACAGCTGTTTCCTTGTTTGCTGCCATACGCTACAGGATCGCCTAGAGTGTTTAGACGCCAGTACTAGCGTCCACCGCCACAGAGCACCAACAAGGGGAGAAGAGCATCAGAACTTGGGGGGAGAGTAGCAACTAGTGTCGCCGGAAAACGGTAAGCGCATACAACCTTTATGTCTTCTATTATTATTATACTGCGCTGTAAAAATCAACTGCGGCTGTGATAGAGGAAAGGAGTGTGTTTATGGTGGAACGAGGGGCTTTATACCCTAGCTGCAGGAGAAGAGAAGGGTGAAAATAACATTCACAATACTTCGAATAGAACGAAGTCTGGTCCCTAAGGGGTTAAAAGGCCAGTGGAAGGTAGCACTCCATAATACACACTTGAAAGAGGATACAAAGGTAAATTAAAAGGGAAACTAACAGTACAATACTATTGCACCTCCCCCCACATAGACACACTGCTATAACTTAAAGAATTCACTTATGCTGAACTTAAGAAAACATTTTAAGCTGGGAGCAGATGAACTACATTAAACCATTCCCATATAGTGCATCTATGACTGCAGCGACTTATTACTGAGCTTAAAAAAGGTCAATACCAGCAAGACCTAAATTTAATGGAAAAATACTTAAACCCTGCCAAAATGGCTCCAAAAGCAAAAGGGGTGGAAAAACAACAACAAGCCAAGGGGAATGTTAGTACCCTAAGTAACCTAAGCAATGTTTCTATGCACACAAATGAGGATAATATGTTTGAGCATATGCAAGGCAATAGTAATATGAACTCTTTGTCTGAACAGCTTAATAACCTTATCCAAAAAATAGACAATGTACAAAAAAGCCTAGATAAAGTGGTTCAAGAGATGCAACAAACAACAATTAGACTATCAGCTATAGAACAACGAATATCAGATACTGAGGACACTCAAAATATATTGCAAAATAGAGTAAAAGTTGTTGAACAAGAAAATGTGAAATTAAGAGATAAACTTGACGAAATTGAAAACCACTCAAGGAGGAACAATTTAAGGGTAGTGGGGTTGCCTGAGTCAGTTACATCTGCACAACTGATAGAATTTGCTGAAAAAACCTTACCACTAATTCTGGGCATAGAGAACAACGCTCAATTATTCCAAGTTGAAAGGGCACACCGCATAGGGGCTCACAACCCTAATCCCCAAAATCAATATAAAGCACGAGTGGTCATAATTAAATATCTCTCTTTCCAGGCAAAGCTTAAGATTCTGAGAGCATTTAGAAGTTCACAGAATGCATTATTTGAAGGAAAAAGAATCTTAATATTCCAAGATTATTCTGCAGATCTATCAAGGCGCAGGAAACAATTCTCAGATGTATGCCAGAGACTGGTAAAGGAAAAAAGATCATTTGCACTATTATACCCAGCAAAATTGAAAATACAGCAAGGAGAGGTGTCGCATTATTTTTTTACTCCAGAGGAGGCAATACGGTTCATTGATCAAGGGGTACATAATACAGAAGGATGAACTGTCAAGTATTTAACCCCCTATCAATTAAGAACATAAGATGGACTTGCTATCTCTCCAACAACATTATTATCATATTCCTGACAGGAATAAATAGTCTGATTTACTATATTAATATGGAAGATTTATTTAGAGATTTTGACTTATGTGATTATAGAATGATAATTTTAATAATTGTAACTATGAGAGTATATAAGGCAGTAAAACATGCCATTCACAATAAATAATAGGATGCACAGGCTTAGTAGACACGTAGGAAAAGAGCATTTTCAGAGGAGGGAACACAATGTTGTTATAACCCACTTTAGAATGTTGATTGTAGACTTAAAAATATACGTAAGGGAAGAATTAAGCAACTACATTAGGATTAAGACACAAGTTACACAAATTAATTTAAAGGGCACTAAGGATTAAAGTAAGGTTTTTTAGAAGTATGAAATATTATCGGAGGGAACTCACATATATAAGACAAAACATTAGACACTGTTTGAGATCCTTACTATTAGGTAGAATGGTGGAAGATCCACAGAGTGATAGAAAGTACACTAAGTTATAAGTCACATAAGTGTTTGGGGTTTTTAGTGTTATGATTGTTGAAGAATTTCAAAAATATAAGAACACTAACTCACATAGAACCACAATGTTTTTATATGTTCCTGAAAAAGGTCTTAAACACTATAAGAAGGACGCAAAAATGTATAATATAGAATGTCTACAAAGAATTGAATGTGAAGAAATGTATTATAAAATAATAGAGGTGTATAGATGCACAAAGCAAAAATTTATAAGTACTAGGTATAATCTAGACACTATAAGAAGAGTGAAACATTTTAGAGGAAAATTGTTGATATATAGCATAAGTTGTTGTACCTTACATTGTTATGTTGGAGTGAATATAGTCTTAGGGATCACCATGAGATTTAGTGGGCTAAATATTGTAGTATATCCTCTAATATCAAGAGGAGCAGGGGGAATAGGAATTAAAGCAAAAAGAGGGTTTAGATCTATCTTACTAGAACTATTTAAGGCCCAAATAAAGAAAACCCGAAATAGGCACCCTCCTCAGATAGAGATAGAATGGTAAAAATCATCACTTGGAATGTGGGGGGAATTAACTCCCCTATTAAGAGGAAAGCAATACTAAGTCACCTTAAAAAACTAAAAGCAGACATTGCATGTATACAAGAAACCCACTTAACAGATAAAGAGCATCTCAAATTAAAAACAGATTGGGTTAAGGAAATAATATTTTCATCATATAATAGCTCATCTTGTGGGGTAGCCATTCTATTCCATAGAAGACTGCAATATCATATTGAGAATGTATATAAAGATAAACTGGGTAGATACATTGTTATTAACTTAACAATTAATGAACAAAAATTCACAATATGTAATATCTACGGCCCGAATAAGCAGGAAAATAAATTCTGGAATAAGATACAGAGGTTAATACAGAATAAAGCTAAATATGAGATAGTGATGATGGGGGATTATAACATCACCCCAAACCCCATAATCGATAGAAGAACAGACAAAACGGTAAAAAAGGATAAAACAAGGTTTAACTATGAAAAAAAGACTATTCAGAAACTGTGCCAGAGCTTGGGATTGGTCGACCTATGGCGGGCCAAAAACCCAGATGAATATGAATACACACATGTGGCACGATCAAATAAAGCAATGTCAAGGATTGACTATTTTCTTATATCCCATAGAATCAAGGCCCATATAGAAGATATCAAAATATTACAATTTGGAATATCTGACCATACACCGGTAATATTAATATTAAAAAACGGGAAAAATTACGGTAATGTTAATAACTTTAGATACCCAAAATATCTGTATCAGTCAGAACAGTGGACAAAATTTTTAGAGGAAAAATGGAGCGACTTTGAAATAAATAATACACAGCATGCAATAAATACACAACTCTTCTGGGAGACCTCTAAAGTGGTTATGAAGGCAGAAATGATAAAGCAATTGAAGTTTATTAAAAATAAAAAACGAAAAGAGGAGGATAGGATTAACAATCAGGTTGCACAGGCTTTTCTACAATATAGAATTAATCCAACAAACCAGAATAAAGATCTATATTTTAACATAAAAAAAGAAAGAGATATAATGAATTTGGAGAAAGCTCAGGAAGAACTAAAAAAGAGAGCAGCAAGATATTATAGATGGGGTAACAGATCAGGAAAGATGCTAGCAAATTTATTAAGGGAGCCAAAACTACAAAATTATATTGCGGCAATTAAGGATAAAGATCAAATTTATCAAGATACAGGGAAAATCATTAATTGCTTTAAGAACTATTATCAAAATCTTTATAAATCGAAGGGAGATAACCAATTAAAACGACAAGAACTATGGAACCAGATTAATTTACCCCAAATTAGTGAAGACCAAAAGATGATATTAAATGAAAAAATAACAAAAAAAGAAATTGAGAAAGCTATAAACAACCTATCTTTATCTAAAGCATCTGGCCCAGACGGCTTACCAGCCGAATACTACAAGGTATTAATAGCTAAAATCTTAAATCCGCTTCATCAACTCTATGAAGCAATATTTGAGGGACAAGAGAGTCTATCACCAAATTTCAAAACAGTCAATATGATAGTTATTCCTAAACCGGGGAAAAATCAATTAGAGACCAAATCATACCGCCCAATATCACTAACAAATGTAGATTATAAGATTATGATGAAAATTCTTGCTGATAGACTTAAGATAGTCTTGCCGTCTATCATATCGGAGGAGCAGGTGGGTTTCATGACTGGGAGAACATCAAACACATAAGAAATATCTTACATGTTATCCAGACATACTGGCAGAGAGAGGGGCAGGCGGAACTGTCGGAGGCCTTCTTATTGTCATTAGATGCTGAGAAGGCCTTCGACAGAGTTGAGTGGGGCCATTTGTTTAATACCATGGAAAAGGGTAATATTGAGGGAAAATTTGCTGAATTCATCACAGCTATCTATACGCCAACAGACGCTTATATTTGTATTAACGGTAACACATCATCATCGATCCAATTATATAGAGGTACACGACAGGGATGCCCCCTCTCCCCACATCTTTTCAACATAGCCCTCGAACCTCTCATTCGCCTATTAAAAAAGACATCACCTGGTATACAGATAGGGAAAACCCACCTGCAGATTGCTTTGTTCGCAGATGACCTGTTGTTATATGTATCAAACCATGAAATATATATAGATCAGATCCTAGAGAAAATCAATCTATTTGGATATAATTCAGGGTATAAAATAAATATACAAAAGTCACAGATATTATGGCTCCGTAAAGGGGGGAAGGAAAAAAAATACATGTTTGACGAAGTCATAGATTCTATGACATATTTAGGAATTAAAATATCTAATGACCCCAATAGAATATATACACTTAATTTTTCAATAGTGATTAGAAATATACTAAAAGATCTTAAACTATGGACTAACCTCAATCTAAACTTAACGGGTAGAATTCATATTATTAAAATGTCCATTATTCCAAAGCTATTATACCCTATACATATGCTCCCATTAAGAATTCCATCTAAAGACCTTAAACTATTAGATAAAGCTATTAGAGACTTTCTATGGAAAGGGAATAAATCAAGAATAAGTATGGCAAAGCTACAAATGCCAACAAAAAAACTGGGTTGGGGTCTCCCAAGTATTAAGTATTATAATTGGGCGGCTTTAGCAAGATATAATCTAGAATGGCTAATGGGAGTAGAGAAATACACCAATATGGAAATTGAACAAGCAATGATTAAACCTATGGCAACTGCTTACTTGGTGCATGCAGATACAGATGAAATCCCTAGGGAAATTAAAAACCATATTATATTCCGAGATTCACTGGCAACATGGAAATTGATAAGTAGAACCCTAGGTGTAAATTATAAGTATACCCGGTATCTACCCATTAGCGGCAATCTTAAATTTCAAAGGGGAAATGCTTATCCATTTAGGACTTGGGGGCAACAGGGAATTAAGAAAATTGGGGATATACTATATAGTCAACACAACAAGATTTATTCGAGCCAAGAGCTTTATGATAAATATAAAGTTAAAAGCGATAATTACTTCTATTATCATCAGATAAAATCATATATAAAAAAAGTACAGAGAAATTCAAAAAATAACTGCTGTGAAAATCAAATAACCGATCTATGTAAGAATTATGAGAAAGGGAACTATAAAATGACCCTCATCTATAATAAATTAATAAATATGCCATCCGAGAGGAACTGTAGTAAAATTATAGAGGAAAATAACTGGGAGATATGTATAGACAATTTAAAGGAACAACTAAAGTATAGTATAAAACTAGCTAAACAAACGACTAAGGCTAGTGAGCTAAGAGAATCCCAGTATAGAATAATACATAAAGACTATATAAAAGTGACAAAAAGATATAAATGGTCCAAAATGTTCATTTCCATTTCCAGACTTGACACACTATTTTTGGAACTGCCCAAAGATTATCCAATATTGGAATCAGATAGGATTTTGGATCTCAAAAACAATTGGTATTGACTTTAAAATAGATAAACAAACAGTAATTCTTTTATATAACCCTCTCATTGAGAAGAGAGAAATTAAATTATACATAGCTATGGTGATACTATTAGCAAGGAATCTAATCACGAAATTATGGATAGAGAAAAAATCCCCGGGGATTGCCACACTTAAGAACAAAATATGGCAGCAATTAGTAATAGAAAAATATGACGCATTGGGAGATACAAAGAACAGGAAGATGGCATTCCTAAATAAATGGGACTATTATATAAAAACCCATAATAGGGAAATGCAAAATCAAATATATAAAGGACTAGTATAAAAAAAAAAATAATAAAAAAAAAAAATAATAATAATATGATACTTCCCTCTGAGAGAACAGGATGAAGGTGTAAAATATAAGCGGTGAGCTTACTGGACCCCCTACCAATAAATTAGAATCGAGAGTAACCCCTGCTCCATAGGTATTTAATTTGCCCAGTATCTATAGGCTCGTTATATTTCCTAGATAGCATAACTAACAAGCCCGAAGGAAAATGACTGTATAGAAATACCTAGCATTATTGTGAAAAATATCATTCTATTTATGTTGTAATGTATTTTTTTCTTTCTTTTTTAAATGTATTGTTTGTTAATAATTTAATAAAGGATTTATTAAAAAAAAAAAAAAAGTGATTTCCAAAATTATAATGCAACGTTTGTTTGTATTGCTGGTGGCTCATACCAGCATGGCCTCACAGGTTTTGGTATGCGGATCTCGTTTGGATGGCAAGTTGCCAACCTTGGACACTTCCGTTAAGGCCAGACCTTCTATCTCAAGGCCCATTTTTCCATCAGGATCTCAAATCATTAAATTTGAAGTTATGGAGATTGAACGCTTGATTCTTAGTCATAGAGGTTTCTCTGACTCAGTGATTCATACTATGATACAGGCTCGTAAATCTGTGTCTAGAAAGATTTATTACCGAGTCTGGAAGACTTACATTTCTTGGTGTTCTTCTCATAAATTTTCTTGGCATTCTTTTAGAATTCCTAGAATTTTACAGTTTCTTCAGGATAGTTTGGATAAGGGTTTGTCTGCAAGCTCTTTGAAAGGTCAAATCTCTGCTCTTTCTGTTCTTTTTCACAGAAAGATTGATAATCATCCTGATATTCATTGTTTTGTACAGGCTTTGGTTCGTATCAAGCCTGTCATTAAGTCAATCTCTCCTCCTTGGAGTCTTAATTTGGTTCTAATGGGCTTTACAGGCTCCTCCGTTTGAACCTATGCATTGTCTGGATATTAAATTACTTTCTTGGAAAGTGTTGTTCCTTTTGGCCATCTCTTCTGCTAGAAGAGTTTCTGAGTTATCTGCTATTTCTTGTGAATCTCCTTTTCTGATTTTTCATCAGGATAAGGCAGTGTTGCGGACTTCATTTAAATTTTTACCTAAGGTTATGAATTCTAACAACATTAGTAGAGAAATTGTTGTCCCTTCATTGTGTCCTAATCCTAAGAATTCTATGGAGAGATCTTTACTTTCTTTGGATGTAGTAAGAGCTTTGAAATATTATGTTGAAGCTACTAAAGGTTTTAGAAAGACTTCTAGTCTATTTGTTATCTTTTCTGGTTCCAGGAAAGGTCAGAAGGTTTCTGCCATTTCCTTGGCATCTTGGTTAAAGTCTTTGATTCATCATGCTTATGTAGAGTCGGGTAAGTCCCCGCCTCAAAGGATTACGGCTCATTCTACTAGGTCAGTTTCTACTTCCTGGGCTTTTAGGAATGAAGCTTCTGTTGATCAAATTTGCAAAGCAGCAACTTGGTCTTCTTTGCATACTTTTACTAAATTCTACCATTTTGATGTTTTTTCTTCTTCTGAAGCAGTTTTTGGTAGAAAAGTACTTCAGGCAGCTGTTTCAGTTTGATTCTTCTGTTTATAATTTCAGTTTTTTTCATTATAAGTTTAAAACTTTTTGATTTGGGTTGTGGATTATTTTTTCAGCGGAATTGGCTGTCTTTATTTTATCCCTCCCTCTCTAGTGACTCTTGCGTGGAAGTTCCACATGTTGGGTATCTGCTATCCCATACGTCACTAGCTCATGGACTCTTGCTAATTACATGAAAGAAAACATAATTTATGTAAGAACGTACCTGATAAATTCATTTCTTTCATATTAGCAAGAGTCCATGAGGCCCACCCTTTTTATGGTGGTTATGATTTTTTTGTATAAAGCACCATTATTCCAATTCCTTATTTTTGATGCTTTTGCTCCTTTCTTATCACCCCACTTCTTGGCTATTCGTTAAACTGAATTGTGGGTGTGGTGAGGGGTGTATTTATAGGCATTTTGAGGTTTGGGAAACTTTGCCCCTCCTGGTAGGAATGTATATCCCATACGTCACTAGCTCATGGACTCTTGCTAATATGAAAGAAATGAATTTATCAGGTAAGTTCTTACATAAATTATGTTTTTTCTGGGCTTTAGCCAGTTCCAAATAAGTCATCACAGACAGCATGTCTATATATCTCTACATGGGGTCACCACCTGATAACCTTTATTATATATTTTGGGCAGGAAACTCCATATACGGGCGTTCAGACTTGACTCAGGTGTGAGTTCCTTTGTTCTCAGAAGTTCTGTTAATCATGAAAAGGCATCTTATGTCTGACTTCAGATTTGCAATACACAGAATGTATTCAGCCATAAAATGAGCATGCTCAAATTTAATATTTGATAGATTGTATACTTATTTTATCTTATATATATGTATTGTCTACTGACATTCACAGGTACCCTGACAATCCTATGGATAAGAAGCTAGAGGCTTACATAAAAAAGATGTACATCCATCAAGGATTACAGTGGCAACCTGTGGCAAGTATTGCTAGGGTTGTGAGAGCAGCATCTTATTGGTGCGATGCCTTGTCTGATCTGATATCAGAAGAAACTACGATAGAGGAGATCCAAGATAGGTTAAAAGCTCTTAAACTGGCCAATACCTTTATCTGCTATGCTAATATGCAGGTAATTAGATTGGGAGCTAAGATATTTAGCTTCACTTTTCTAGCTTGCAGAGCTATGTGGAAGGTTCTGGGAGCTCTTCTGGCTGTGGTCAGATCTCAGGGAATAGCGGTGACGCCTTATCTGGATGACATCTTAGTTCAGGCCTCATCTTCTCAACTAGCAAAATCTCATACAGAGATGTTGTTGTCTTTTCTTCGTTCCCACGGATGGAAAGTGAAGCTGGAAAAGAATTCCCTTGTTCCAGCTACAAGGGTGTGCTTCTTAGGGACAATCATAGATTCCCTGTCCATGAAGATTTTCCTGACGGATGTCAGAAAATCCAAGCTTCTTTCTTCGTGCCTTTCTCTCCAGTCTGTTATTCGTCCATCAGTGGCTCAATGCATGGAGGTGATTAGGCTGATGGTGGCTTCCATGGACATCATACCTTTTGCTCGGTTCCATCTGAGACCTCTGCAACTATGCATGCTTGGTCAAGGGAACGGAGACCATTCAGATCTATTGCAGAGGATAGATCTGGATCCCCTAACAAGAGACTCTCTCTCGTGGTGAATTTCACAGGACCATCTGTCTCGGGGCACATGCTTCCTGAGACCTTCCTGGATGATTGTGACCACCGACGCCAGCCTGTTAGGCTGTGGAGCAGTTTGGGGCTCATTAAAAGCTCAGGGTCTGTGGACTTGGGAGGAGTCCTCTCTTCCCATAAACATCTTAGAGTTGAGAGCAATATTCAATTCCTTGACAGCCTGGCCCCAATTATCTTTAGTCCGGTTTATCACATTCCAGTCAGACAACATCACCTTGGTGGCTTACATCAATCATCAGGGGGGGACTCGGAGTTCCTTAGCAATGAAGGGGGTGACTCGCATTCTGCAGTGGGTGGAAACTCACGATTGCCTCCTATCTGCCATCCACATTCTAGGAATGGACAACTGGGAAGCAGATTTTCTGAACAGACAGACCTTTTAACCAGGAGATTGGGGTCTCCATCCGGAGGTGTTCTAAAAATAACCCTTAGGTGGGGGGTTCTGGAGTTGGATCTGATGGCGTTACATCAAAATGTCAAAATTCCAAGGTACGTTTCAAGGTCAAGAGATCCTCAGGCCTCTATGATAGATGCTTTAGCGGTTCCTTGGATCTTCTCTCTGGCATACCTGTTTCCTCCGTTTGATCTCCTTCCATGAGTCATTGCTCGTATCAAACAGGAGAGAGCATCTGTAATTCTAATAGCTCCTGCGTGGCCTCACAGGATCTGGTTTGCGGATCTGGTGAAGATATCATCTCTTCCACCTTGGAGGTTACCTCTGAGGAAGGACCTTCTACTTCAGGGTCCCATCCTCCATCCTAATCTAGATTCTCTGAAATTTACTGCTTGGAGATTGAACACCTAGTTTTGACTAGACGTGTTTTTTCTGAGACGGTCATTGATACCATGCTTCAGGCTGGTAAACCAGTTACTCGCAAGATTTTCCATAAGGTATTGTGTACCTTTATTTGTGCAAATCTAGGGGTTTCTCCTGAAGCCAGGTGAGGATTCCCTGCATTTTATCCTTTCTTCAGGATGGCCTGGAGAAAGGCTTGTCAGTCAGTACTCTGAAGGGTCAGATTTCTGCACTGTCTATTCTTTTGGACAAATGTCTGGCAGATTTGCTTTTGTTCAGGCCCTGGTCAGAATCAAACCTGTGTTTAAACCTGTTGCTCCTCCTTGGAGCCTTAACCTCATTCTTAAAGTTTTACAGCATGCTCCGTTTGAGCCGATGCATGCTGTTGATATTAAATTGTTATCTTGGAAGGTTTTGTTTCTTCTTGCTATTTCTTCCACTCGCAGAGTTTTTGAGCTTTTGGCTCTGCATTGTGATTCCCTGTACCTTATTTTTCATGCAGATAAGTCGGCCCTTCATACTAAGTTGGGTTTCTTCCTAAGGTTGTGTCAGATCGAAACATTAATCAGGAAATTGTTGTTCCTTCTTTTTGTCCTAATCCTTCTTCCCATAAGGAATGTCTTTTGCATAACCTGGATGTTGTGCGTGCTTTAAAATTTTACCTTCAAGCAACTAAAACCTTCGACAATCTTCGGCCCTGTTTGTTGTTTTCTCTGGAAAGCATAAAGGTCAGAAGGCCACTTCTACTACCCTTTCCCTCTGGTTAAGAAGTGCTGTACTTTAGCTTATGAGACAGCTGGACATGCAGCCTCCTGAGAGAATTATGGCTCATTCCACTAGGGCTGTCTCCTCTTCCTGGACTTTCAGAAATGAAGCTTCTGTGGAGCAGATTTGCAAGGCAGCAACATGGTCCTCTTGGCAAACTTTTTCCAAATTCTACAAATTTGATACTTTTGTCTTGGCTGAGGCTTCTTTTGGGAGAAAGGTTCATCAACCGGTGGTGCCTTCTGTTTAGTTCTGCCTGCCTTGTTCTCCCTCCCTTTTCATTCTGTGTCCTCTAGCTTGGGTATTGGTTCCCACTAGTAATTGGAATGAAGTTGTGGACTCTCCATCCCATAGAAAAGAAAACAAAATCCATGCTAACTTGATAAATTTCTTTCTTTACGGGCATGGAGAGTCCACGACCCCACCCTTTATTAAGTTTTAATTTGGCAGTTTTTTAGAGTAAACCTCAGGCACCTTTATACCCTTGTCTTTCTTCATTTTCCATTTTCCTTCGGCTGAATGACTGGGGAGTATGGGTAAGGGAAGTGACACTTAACAGCTTTGCTGGGGTGCTCTTTGCCTCCTCCTGCTGTCCAGGAGTTGAATATCCCACTAATTGTAATTGGAATGAAGTTGTGGACTCTCCATGCCCAGAAATAAATTTATCAGGTAAGCATAAATTTTGTTTTTAAATTAGTTTCAATTGAGAGTCCATGAATTCCTTTCATAAGTTTTATTTGCTGCTTGGTGAAGCTTATTTCTCTCATGTTTTACCATAATTCAAATGAGTATTGCTTTTTCTCTGGAAATAAGCTTTACCAAGCAGCAAATTAAACATATTTTTTGATAGTGAGAGTTTATAAACTCGAAAGAGCTGTCCAGAAGTGGTTTATTGCTGCACACACCACATAAAGGGTATTGTTGTGGTTAAAAAAATACTTGGAAGCAAAAAAGCATGAGATATTGTATATCTTATTTGCATATCTTACCCAGAGTTCCCTGAAGCATTTGTAACAATGTATACAGAGCATTCTTGTGGATAAGCATGAAAGGGATACTTGCCAAGATTTGCTAATTTTCTATAAAATAATTCTATGGTTCTTACTTTAAAAGAATATTTTAAATACATTTCCAGATATAAAGCCTTTTCCCAAGTCAGCTTCTGTTTTTTTAGGTTAAATCTTTTAAACTAATTACCTATAAAATGCCTCTGTTCATCCCACTAGCAGAAGTGAGGAAACTAATTTTTCAATAAGGAAAACAAAATACTTTGAATTTTGTAATATAAATACTAATTTCATATTGTGTTTTGCATGTACTGTTCAGTTTTATTACCATTTCTAATGTGCACTTTAAAGTTTTTCCTGTGTAATTACAATACAATTTATTTTTTTTTCCATAAAATACAATTTTTGCAGAACAATTTTATTAAGTTTTTTTAATGTGATTAAACAATACAATTTGTTACTTCATTTGTTCTCCTTATACAATTATTAGCTTATGTTTTATTGTAATGTATGCATCCCCTTCACATTCTCAAATGCAGGGAACATCCCTTTGTCAGACATACTGTTCTCCAGATAAAAATTAGAATTAAAGGGATATGAAACCCTTATTGTTTCGTTCAACCAGTTAGAGCAGGGTTTCTTAACCTTTTTGTAGCAAGTACCCCTGTAGGCATACACTTGTTTTCTATGTACCCCAACTGTAGCACAAATGTTATTGTAATTTTATTGAAAAAAGGAAATTGTATATTACTTGGTTTCACAAGTTTGTATCATCTTTTTATTTTTAATTTTTTAAAATTTATAATTATTTATGTTCCGTAACAACTTACACAGAAAAAAAATCCCCCCCCCCCCAAAAAAAAGATCAATCATCAACCACATTGCAAACTTAAGTAGAGATCTAACATAAGAATTTATACTTATAAAGACCATATACACGTAAATATTTCTTATTTCAAAACAAATTATACATCGATCATGAATCTTTCACAGAGATGTTTTGGACATTATTTTAGACATCATGACAAAACATAAATGATTAAATCAGCCTTAACGAAAGAGAAAAAAGGGGGGGGGAGAGAGGGAGAGGAAGAAAAAAAAAGGGGGGATCTCTCTCCCAGTCTCCCTGTGCTTAACCTAAACTCTATACTATATGATAAGGGACTAAGTTATATTGCTATTATCAAACTGGAAAATTAAGAGTGGCATTCCAGAATCCTTAATGGAAGGAGTGGCCGTCATTATAGAGTTCTCGATAGGCATTAGTGTAGGCTAAGGGGCCTAGACTCTGTTTTTGAATTGTACAAGGAAATGTTTTAATTATTGGAATCCAGTTTTCTAAATAGTCTTGAGCCCTACTCTCAGAAGAAAGATCCATATTATGTAACTCAAAGACTAGTTGTTGTAAGAGCATATTACGAAAACTGGAAAAACTCGGCGGAAGTCGGTTTTTCCAATTTTTCAGAATCAAGAGTCTTACCACCATAATTATGATATTTAAATTTTTAATGTTTGTTGATTCAGCAATTTCTACATTAAGTAAAAGAAAGATTACATGATAGGCCTGAATTTTGAGATTATCATGGAAAAGTTTACTATACCAGTGGTTAACTTTGCCCCAGAATTGATATATCTTAGGGCAATAAAAAAATAGGTGAAGAGTATCAGCCTTTTTCAAGTGACATTTTGGGCAATGGTGGTCTGTACTTACATAGAACTTAGATAATTTGAAAGGAGTTAAGTATGTGGTATGTATTAGTTTAATATGTGATTCCTTCTAACGTACAGAAATAGCTAATTTCTCTAAAGCAGAAAAAGTATATTTAATATTAGATAGTTCCAAAAAAGGAAAATGGTGAGATCAATGAGTAAACATTTTATATAAACATTTTTGGCTAACATAATTTTATATTAAAGAGAAATTGAGAATTTACCTGCTGCAAATTGTTTAATACATTCATTATTTTCAGACCATAGATAAATGGAACCAAAGTTCCAATTCTGGGAGTTGATGAAGTGACGTAGTTGGAAATATGCAAATAAATTAGATCTAGGAAGTTCAAAAGTGCTGATTAAATTATTAAAGGAAACAATCTGTCCAGAAGAAGAAAGTATTTGATGAAAATATTTAAGCCCTTTGAGGGCCCAGATACTGCAAATACTGCAAAATGAATTCCGAATGTAAATTCCGGATTCCCTTGAATAGGTAAGCAGAAGGAGAATCTATAATCTATATCAAAAGTACTACACATTTTTTGCCATGCAATAATAATATTTTTAAAGAATAGTAAATTGGATACCTTTGCCGGAAGTTGTTTTACAGGGCAATGAAGGATAGATTTTTAAGAAAAGGGGAAGATCAACATACACTCTATCTCAAAAGAAGAAACTTTATTTTATTCTGTGAGCTAGTCCAGAGCAATTTTATCTAAAGTAGTCAGGTTATAGAGTTTGATGTCAGGAAAGGCTAAACCACCATTCACTTTTTTTTTACATAGTTTAGAAATCGATATACGTGCTTTATGACCATTCCAGAGGAACTGCGAGCAGGCCGAGTAAAACTTTCAAATTTCTTGATTAGGAATAAAAAGAGGGAGATTTTGGAGTTGATAAAGAATTTGAGGAAATATAATTGTCTTAACTAAGTTTACTCGATAAAGATAAAGAGAAAGGAAACGCTGCACAATTTTTGAGATCAAGAATTGCCTTCTGGAATACTTGGGGATAGTTCAATTTGTACCACATCCTAGGATTTTTATAAAGAGTAATTCCAAAAATATTTAATACAATCTGTATTTTTAAAAGGGTGATTCAAATAGCTATCCCCAAATTTTCGAATCCACAGAAGTTCACCTTTTTCGACATTGATCTTGTAACCCAAAAAAGAGCTAAAAACAGAGAGCATGTATAGTATTTTTGGAATGGTGTTAGTTGAATCTTCGAGAAAGATAAGGTTTTAATAAATACTGAACCAACTCTCATTCCACCCAATTCTTGACGTAGCCAGATAGCTAAATATTCAATAGAAATATTGAACGATAAGGGACAGCCTTGTCGTGTGCCCCATCCCAGAAGGATTTTTGGAGAAAGGTTATCATTAATAAGGAGTGATGAATAAGGATTTTTATAGATCTTAGAGATAAATTGAAAAAAATGTCCATTAAAAAGGAATATAGTAGATGGTCCCAGGAGATGTAGTCAAATGTCTTCTCGGCGTCTACTGTTAAAATAGCTAAATCATTACCTAGCTTTACCTCATCCTTTTTTTGTGAATTATTTTGATTCCAAAAATAATCTAACAAAGTTTCCACTTTCCGAAGATTGGAAGTTACATTTCTACCATGCATGAAGCCTGTTTGATCAGGGTGGATTATTTTATGAAGACAAAGCTTGAGTCGGTTAGCGATAATAGAAAAATTAATTTTGTAGTCCGCATTTAAAACAGATATTGGTCTATAAGAGGAGGGTTGTTCACGGTCTTTCCCTTTTTTTTCGGAATTAAAGATATGTTCGCAGCAGAGAAATAGTTAGAGATAGGTAAAGAGGTAAGATAATAATTATTAAAAAGTTTGGCTAGAATGCCAATGATGTCTTCAGAGAGGATTTTATATAGTTCTATTGGAAGCCAATCTGGGCCTGCTGCCTTATTTAATTTACCATTCTTAATAGAGACCGCAATCTCTTCAGTTGAAATCGGGGCATTGAGATTTTCTAAATCCGAAGCAGAAATATGAGGGGGTACTATGTTGGACCAGAAAAGTTCTTTATTAATAACATTTATGTCTAGCTTAGAATATAATTTCTGATAATTATATAAAACTTCTCTGACATTTTTATTATTGGTGAATCTCGTACTGCTATCTTTGATGGCAGAGATATAGTTCCTACTCTTCCTATTCTTAACTACTCCGGCCAAATATTTGGCAGAGCTACCATAATGCCCTTTGAAATGATTACTCATTTTCATATCTTCCTCTAATCATTTTTGTTTAATAAACACTGTATATACAGTATATATATATATATATATATATATATATATATGAATCAGATATTTATTTTATGTTTTACGAAATGTGCTTCTTACATTAAAACAAGAGGAAAATAAACTTTTCTGCATGATGAGGAAAGTAACCATTTCATACACAGTTTATCTGTCTTGTTTTACTGTGGCACACTTCAGAATGATGCACTTTACCTGTTTCAGAGTGGCCCATTTATCTGACACTTGGTCACAGTAAAACACTTTCTCACTTTGTATTAATGAAGCTCCAACCCTTGAATGTCCCTAACAAGCCAGAATCTAAGAATGAAAGCTTTGCACAAAAGGACACATCTCAACGAGAATCTAAGGGTTTATCAATTTGAGGTGAATCAGTGACTGAGCAGTGGTTTAACCTAGGCAGGGAAATACTCACACTCTGAACTGTTAGGAGTGATCAAGGGTATAAATGAGAAGCACAGCTTTCATTAATAAGTCATGTTTACAAAAGGACAAAAAATGAAGGCCAATCCTTGGCGTTCCCCTTGCCAATGCCCCAAGTACCCCCAGGGGTACACATACCACAGGTTTCTATTGTCAATTTTGCTTTATTTTCTTTGTATCCTTTCTTCAAAGTGCAGCAAAGCACTACTGGGAGCTACATGAACACATCAGTAAGCTCCTGAGCCAATCTAGGTATGTTTTTCTACAAAGGATATCAAGAGAATGAAACACATTAGATAAAATAAGTTAATTGGAAAGTTGTTTGAAATTGCATGATCTATCTGAATAATAAAATATTTTTTGGGGGGTTTCATGTCCCTTTAAGACACAGGCTACATAGTATTAATGAGCCCACAGTGCTTCAGGTAATCAGGCCCATTGAGTACTACAATATAGTACTCAGCATTTTAAAAAGCTTATCGAAAGTACAATATGGAAATAGTAAATTGAGAGCCTCAGCTCCTGAATGGACATCAAAAGAACAAAGTACTAAACGACAGAGAAATCATCCATCTCAGGGACTTCCACAGAGTCCCGCTGCACCTGCGTAGGTAGTTTAGTTGGTATTTCATATGTTGGCCTCCACATTGTATACTTTGCAGGTGGTATCTTTGTTATACATGAATATTTATAATATGTCCCTGATTACTTAAATCCTTTTGTTTTTCTTATCCTTTGCAAGTCTTTACATGGGATGACTAGTCACGAGTGTTTACAGTAAATCTCCTTTATACATGAAAAATAATACCCTTAGATTTCATGACTGTGTGCCATCTGAGTTCTGCATAGTTTAAGCCCTTGGTTTCATATCAGTTCAAGTTTTTATTAAACTAATTTGTACATCTCTGATTGTGCTTTGACAATCCCTCACCAGATGTCAAGTACTATTTATACTCTCACTGATAGATTGTTGTTAGAGACAGATGATACTCTAGTTTAGCAGGGTTGACCACTTTGGTCCTTACTTCTGCTACCCCCCCCCCTCATGCAGCCCAGATGTCAAGTACTATTTATACTCTCACTTATAGATTGTTGTTAGAGACAGATAATACTCTAGTTTAGCAGGGTTGACCACTTTGGTCCTTACTTCTGCTACCCCCCCCCCCTCATGCAGCCCAGATGTCAAGTACTATTTATACTCTCACTTATAGATTGTTGTTAGAGACAGATAATACTCTAGTTTAGCAGGGTTGACCACTTTGGTCCTTACTTCTGCTACCCCCCTCATGCAGCCCACAACAGGGTTCCACACTAATTCCACCACACATTTCATGTGACTTTAATTGTGATTTTTTTTTTATCTACTTCTTTTTCCTTAATTTTTCTTCTCTCTCTCTCTTTTCTTGGTAGGATCTCCCGCTTTCTATTTCTATCACATCTTATTATATAGACCTTATGGCTACTTTTAAATTCCTAACACATAATTTTAGGGGCTTGAATACACCAGGTAAAAAGAGCCTCTTATTACCCTCACTTTCATTTCAAGACCCAGACCCACTGGAAAATAAATGATCCTCTCAGATTTCCCCCCAAAAAATACCCAGCCAATGAATTTGCTCTGTTTACTAAAAAGGCCAGAGGTGTAGCCATTCTTATACATGAGAGAGTCACCTTTGAAATAGTACATGTGGAAACAAGACCCTCAAGCAAGATATGTCATATACTTCATACCCTTGTTTTGGTCTATCTACTGAATAATAACCAGCCTAAATATTTTTTACAAATACTAGATAAATTTCAGCAAGGCCGGGTTATATTGGGATGTGATTTTAACATGGTGTGCGATTGTAAATTAAACCGGAGGACTTCTGGTTTTGTCTGGATAGAAGTGCAGGCAGAACAATTAGCCCTTAGATTTAAGTCCCTAATGTCACAATATGGATTTTACGATGTGTGGAGGTACATTCACTCTTTAGATAAAGATTTCACATACTACTCCCATCCCCATAATTTATACACTAGATTAGACAACACATTTTGTCAGGCCAACACTTTAGATCTAGTCCACTCAGCCAACATACACCTATGTCCTTGGGTGGATCACGACCAAATGTATATAAAACTTGTGTTTCAGATATGAGGGATATTAAACATCAATGGCGGATGCTACACCACATTTTCTCTGAACTCCCATTTCATGAGGCGCTAAGAAGAGATATCACCCATTTATACAAGCTAATGATAATCACTTGGTGTGGGATGACATCCTTTGGGGTGCACTTAAAGGTACAGTCTAGTCAAAACTAAACTTTCAGTATTCAGATAGGGCATGCAATTTTAAACAACTTTCCTATTTACTTTTATCATCAAATTTGCTTTGTTCCCTTGGTGGTATGTTTGAAAAGCTAAACCTAGCTAGGCTCAAACTGATTTCTAGACAGTTGAAAACCGCCTCCTAGCTCAGAGCATTTTGAAAGTTTTTCACAGTTAGACTGTGCTAGTTCACATGTGTCATAGAGATAACATTGTGCTCACTCCCGTGAAGTTATTTAGGAGTCTTCACTGATTGACTACACTGCATGTCTGTCAAAGGCACTTAGATAAGGAGGCTGTCTGCAAAGGCTTAGATACAAGGTAGTCACAGAGGTAAAAAGTATATTAATATAACTGTGTTGGTTATGCAAAAACGGGGAATGGGTAATAAAGGGATTATCTATCTTTTTAAATAAGAAAAAATTTGGTGTAGACTGTCCCTTTAAGGACGATTAGAGGTTATATTATTAAAAAAAAAACAAGCATTGATTAAAAAAAAAAATTAGGACTTACATTATCTCAGTCCCACTGTAAACTTAGAACATAACAACAAAACCATACCTCTCCCTCCCCGGAGCTTACCACTCAAATAATGGAAATCAAAAAGCACATTTGTTCAATTGAACTACGCAAAACCCAACAACATCTTCTAAAACTTAAACAACTCTTTTATCATAAGAGTAACATAACTGACACCATGCTTGTGAACAAATTAAGAAACCGTAATGGTATCACGCATACATCATATTAAATACGCTGACCAAACTATGTCTTCCCACGCAAATAGGAAAACGATTTTCAGAATTCTACGAATCATTATATAATATTGAAGGCTCTGAAATTGTTAAGCCGGCTCCTAAAACTGTTATTTAATCATTCCTTTCATCCCTTAAACTTCCAAATCTTACTCCCGAACATAGGGATTCCTTAGCACTACCCATATCCCTTGATAAAGTTACACATGTAATTAAAAATCATAAATCGCTTAAAGGGACAGTCTAGTCCAAAATAAACTTTCATGATTCTGTGATTTTAAATAATGTTCCATTTTAATTTTATCACCAATTTTGCTTTGTTCTCTTGATATTCTTAGTCAAAAGCTAAACCTAGGAGGTTCATATGCTAATTTCTAAGCCCTTGAAGGCCGCCTCTTCTCTCAGGGTATTTTGACAGTTTTTCACTACTAGAGGGTGTTAGTTCATGTGTGTCATATAGATAACACTGTGCTCACGCACATGGAGTTCAGGTGAGCCAGCTCTGATTGGCTAAAATGCATGTCTGTCAAAAGAACTGAAAAAAGGGGGCAGTTTGCAGAGGATTTGATGCAACGTAATCACAGAGGTAAAAAGTGTATTTATATAACTGCGTTGGTTGTGCAAAACTAGGGAGTGGGTAATAAAGGGATTTTATTAAACAATAACAATTCTGGTGTAGACTGTCACTTTAAGCTCTGGGCACTCTCCTATAAAACATTCACAAGTGAGCTATCCCCTATCAAGTTGAGATTTTTTAGCCTATCTTGTAAAGAGGGTGCATTTTGAAAGGAATTTCTGGAGGCCTCTATTATAACAATCCCTAAACCTGATAAAGACCCATTATTGTGCACTAACTACACGTCCATCGCTTTAATTAAAGAGACACTCAAGTAAAAATTAAACTTTCATGATTCAGAAAGAGCACACAATTGTAAGGAGTTTCCAAAGTTACTTCCATTATCAAATTTTGCACAATCTTTTTATATGCACATTTATTTATTGAGGCACCAGCTTCTACTGAGCATGTGCACAAACTTACAGGGTATATGTATACTAGTCTGTGATTGACTGACATCTGTCACATGGTACAGGGGGCAAGCAAATGGGAGAAAAAAATAATTTGGCAAAAACAAAATCTATTGCATTTGTGAAATTCAGAGTGAGTGTTAAATCATTCTTTTTCTTATGCACGTGTTAATTTTGCAATTCTACTGTATTTAGTGGTCCTTTAATGTCGCAAATCCAAAATCCTCCCTTCCTTAATCAATGTAGACCAGGTAGGCTTTATCTCGCAGCAAGAGGGCCCTGACAATACAAGACGCCTCCTTAATATTTTTTTTATTACATAGAATGTTTTCAGTCATCTCTCTAGATGCTGAGAAAGCATTTGACTGATTTCGATGGGATTACCTGTGGGAAGTTTTAGACAAGAAATCCAACAATTTATAAAATCCCTTTTTACTGCTCCTACCACTTTTGTACGAGGGATGGGCTTTTGCTCACCTCCCTTCCCTATCTCAAATGGAACAATGCAGGGGTGCCCTTGGTCCCCCTGCTCTTTGCCCTAGCTATAGGAGGAATCACTCTGTTTGGAACAACCCATAAAATCACGTTATTTGCAGACGACATTACCATCATAGACTGGCAGAGTGCTGTTAGTCCTTCTGATGTTTTTTATCTACCTTTTACGTTTCCATGTCTCTCCTGTATTTTTGAATAAATACCATTCGATGTTTGCCTGGAGGCTCGCAGGGTTTTGTTTGTATTGTGTGACATTATCATTTTCTCAACAACACTAGTAGAAACCATCTCACTCCTTCTGGATATTTTAGAGTAATTTGGAAAATTATCTTTTTATAAATTAAAATTGACCAAAACTGAGATCTACACCTGGGGTTCCAATATGATTATTTCTTTCATGTAATTGGCAAGAGTTGATGAGCTAGTGACATATGGTATATACAATCCTACCAGGAGGGGCAAAGTTTCCCAAACCTCAAAATGCCTATTAATACACCCCTCACCACACCCACAATTCAGTTTTACAAACTTTGCCTCCTATGGAGGTGGTGAAGTAAGTTTGTGCTAAGATTTCTATGTTGATATGCGCTTCTCAGCATTGTTGAAGCCCGATTCCTCTCAGAGTACAGCGAATGTCAGAGGGACGTGTAGGGAGTATCACTTTTTGAATACGATGATTTCCCTAACGGGGGTCTTTTTCATAAGTTCTCTGTTATCGGTCGTAGAGATTCATCTCCTACCTCCCTTTTCAGATTGACAATATACTCTCAATTTACCATTACCTCTACTAATAACTGTTTTAGTACTGGTTTGGCTATCTGCTATATGTGGATGGGTGTCTTTTTGGTAAGTATGTTTTTTTAATACTTAAGACACCTCAGCTATGGTTTGGCACTTTATGCATTTATATAAAGTTCTAAATATATGTATTGTACTTATATTTGCCATGAGTCAGGTTCATGTATTTCCTTCTGCAGACTGTTAGTTTCATATTTCGGGAATATAAACATCTTTTAAAAATGAAATTTATTTCTTACCTGGGGTTTAGTCTTTTTTTTTCTTTTTCAATTGACTACTTCTTACAAATTGCGGGTGCGACAAATGCTAAACTTTATTTCGTCATTTTTGGCGCAAATTTTTTTTGGAGCGAAAAAGTACGTCTATGACGCAAGTTCGTCATTTCCGGTGTCATACTTGACGCCGAGACCTTTCACACGGTTGCGTCATTAGTGACATTTCCGGTTATTTTTTGGCGCCAAAAATTTCAATACCCCATTAATGTTTGCCTCTTGATTTTTTCTCTATCAGAGGGTGCTATTGCATTTTTTCCCATTCCTGAAACTGTCATAAAGGAAATAGATAATTTTGCTTTATATGTTGTTTTTTCTCTTACATTTTGCAAGATGTCTTACTTTGATCCTGCCTCAGAAGCTTCTGTTGGAACATTGCTGCTTGACATCGGTTCTACCAAAGCTAAGTGCATTTGTTGTAAAATTGTAGAAATTATATCGCCGAATGTAATTTGTAATAGTTGTTGTGATAAACTTTTACATGCAGATAATGTGTCCATCAGTAATAGTACATTGCCAGTTGCAGTTCCTTCAACTTCTAATGTGCATAATATACCTGTAAATTTTAAAGAATTTGTTTCTGATTCTATTCTGAAGGCTTTGTCTGCATTTCCACCTTCAAATAAATGTAATAGGTCTTTTAAAACTTCTCATTTAGTTGATGAAATTTCAAATGACCAACAATATGATAATTTATCCTCTTCTGATGAGGATCTATCTGATTCAGAAGATCCTCCTCAGACATTGACACTGACAAATCTACTTATTTATTTAAAATTGAGTATATGCGTTCTTTATTAAAAGAAGTGTTAATTACTTTGGATATTGAGGTAACCAGTCTGCCTCAGGATAAAAAACCTAAGGGTAAATCTAAGGCTTCTAACCGTTTTCGTTCCTTTCATCAGAATAAGGAACAAAAACTCTATCCTCCCCCAAGGAATCTGCCTCCAATTGGAAGCCTTCCTCAAATTGGAATAAATCCAAGCCTTTTAGGAAACCAAAGTCAGCCCCTAGGTCCGCATGAAGGTACGGCCCTCATTCCAGCTCAGCTGGTAGGGGGCAGATTAAGGTTTTTCAAGGATATTTGGATAAAATCTGTTCAAAATCAATGGATTCAGAGCATTGTCTCTCAAGGGTATCGAATAGGATTCAAAGTAAGACCTCCTGTGAGAAGATTTTTTCTCTCACGTATCCCAGTAAATCCAGTAAAAGCTCAGGTTTTCCTGAAGTGTGTTTCAGACCTGGAGTCTTCAGGGGTAATCATGCCAGTTCCTCTTCTGGAACAAGGTTTGGGGTTTTATTCAAATCTATTCATTGTCCCAAAGAAGGAAAATTTATTCAGACCAGTTCTGGATCTGAAAATGTTGAATCGTTATGTAAGAGTACCAACTTTCTAGATGGTGACTATAAGGACTATTCTGCCTTTTGTTCAGCGAGAACATTATATGTCCACAATAGACTTGCAGAATGCATACCTTCATATTCCGATTCATCCAGAACACTATCAGTTTCTGAGATTCTCTTTTCTAGACAAGCATTACCAATTTGTTGCTCTTACATTTGGCCTAGCAACAGCTCCAAGAATCTTTTCAAAGGTTCTAGGTGCCCTACTCTCTGTAATCAGAGAACAGGGTATTGCGGTGTTTCCTTATTTGGACGATATCTTGGTACTAGCTCAGTCTTTACATACTGTAGAATCTCACACAAATCAACTAGTGTTGTTTCTTCGGAAACATGGTTGGAGGATCAATTTACCAAAAAGTTTCTTGATTCCTCAGACAAGGGTCACCTTTTTAGGCTTCCAGATAGATTCAGTGTCCATGACTCTGTCTCTAACAGACAAGAGACATTTAAAATTGGTGGCAGCATGTCGGCTCCTTCAGTCTCAGTCATTCCCTTCAGTGGCTATGTGCATGACTGCAGCATTGGACGCAATCCCCTTTGCTCGTTTTCACATGAGACCTCTACAGCTTTGTATGCTGAATCAATGGTGCAGGGATTATACAAAGATATCACAATTAATATCCTTGAATCCCAATGTACAACACTCTCTGACATGGTGGATAGATCACCATCGTTTGGTTCAAGGGGCCTCTTTTGTTCAGCCAACCTGGACTGTGATCTCAACAGATGCGAGTCTTTCAGGTTGGGGAGCTGTTTGGGGAGCTCTGACAGCACAAGGGGTTTGGAAATCTCAAGAGTCGAGATTACCAATAAATATTTTAGAACTCCGTGCAATTCTCAGGGCTCTTCAGTCTTGGCCTCTGCTAAAGAGAGAACCATTCATTTGTTTTCAGACAGACAATATCACAACCGTGGCTTATGTCAATCATCAGGGTGGGACTCTCAGTCCCCAAGCCATGAAAGAAGTATCTCGGATGCTTGCTTGGGCGGAATCCAGCTCCTGTCTAATCTCTGCGGTGCATATCCCAGGTGTAGACAATTGGGAGGCGGATTATCTCAGCCATCAGACTTTACATCCAGGGGAGTGGTCTCTCCATCCAGATGTGTTTTCTCAGATTGTTCAGATGTGGGGTCTTCCAGAGAAAGATCTCATGGCCTCTCATCTAAACAAGAAACTTCCCAGATACCTGTCCAGGTCCAGGGATGTTCAGGCGGAAGCAGTGGATGCACTGACACTTCCTTGGTGTTATCATCCTGCTTACATCTTCCTGCCTCTAGTTTTCCTTCCAAGAGTGATCTCCAAAATCATCATGGAACAGTCTTCTGTGTTGCTGGTGGCTCCAGCATGGCCACACAGGTTTTGGTATGTGGATCTGGTGCGAATGTCCAGTTGCCCGCCTTGGCCACTTCCGTTACGGCCGGTCCTACTATCTCAAGGTCCGTTTTTCCATCAGGATCTCAAATCATTAAATTTGAAGGTATGGAAATTGAATGTTTAGTTCTAAGTCATAGAGGTTTCTCTGACTCAGTGATTAATACTATGTTACAAGCTCGTAAATCTGTCTCTAGAAAGATTTATTATAGAGTTTGGAAGACTTACATTTCATGGTGTTATTCTCATAAATTCTCCTGGCATTCTTTTAGAAATCCTAGAATTTTACAGTTCCTTCAGGATGGTTTGGATAAGGGTTTGTCTGCAAGTTCCTTGAAAGGACAAATCTCCGCTCTTTCTGTCTTATTTCACAGAAAGATTGCTATACTTCCTGATATTCACTGTTTTGTACAGGCTTTAGTTCGTATTAAGCCTGTCATTAAATCAATTTCTCTTCCTTGGAGTCTTAATTTGGTTCTGAAGGCATTACAGGCTCCTCCATTTGAGCCTATGCATTCTTTGGACATTAAACTACTTTCCTGGAAAGTGTTGTTCCTTTTGGCTATCTCTTCTGCTAGAAGAGTTTCTGAGGTATCTACTCTTTCTTGTGAGTCTCCTTTTCTGATTTTTCATCAGGATAAGGCAGTTTTGCGGACTTCTTTTAAATTTTTACCTAAGGTTGTGAATTCTAACAACATTAGTAGAGAAATTGTTGTCCCTTCTTTATGTCCTAATCCTAAGAATCCTTTGGAGAGATCCTTACATTCTTTGGATGTGGTAAGAGCTTTGAAATATTATGTGGAAGCTACTAAAAATTTCAGGAAGACTTCCAGTCTATTTGTTTTATTTTCTGGTCCTAGGAAAGGTCAGAAAGCTTCTGCTATTTCCTTGGCTTCTTGGTTGAAACTTTTGAAACTTTTGATTCATCAAGCTTATTTGGAGTCGGGTCAGGCCCCGCCTCAGAGAATTACAGCTCATTCTACTAGATCAGTCTCCACTTCATGGGCTTTTAAGAATGAAGTTAGAAAGTGAGTGAAATAGTGCGCTAGTGTCAGGGGAGGAGATCAAACACCTTACTGGGTATGCTTAGATCCTTCAATCTAAGCAACAATGATGTACTAAAAAAAGGAGGGGTAGTAAGGGCGCTAAAAGCTTAGTGTGTATCGTTATACTGCTATAATTATACTGCTATAATTGTGTATACACACTAATACCCCCAAGATCTTCAGCTTTTAGCGCCCTTACTACCCCTCCTTCTTTTAAGAATGAAGATTCAGTTGATCAGATTTGCAAAGCAGCAACTTGGTCCTCTTTGCATATATTTACTAAATTCTACCATTTTGATGTATTTGCTTCTTCGGAAGCAGTTTTTGGTAGAAAAGTTCTTCAGGCAGCTGTTTCAGTTTCATTCTTCTGCTTTTGATTTAAGTTTTTTTCTTTCAAATATGAAATAAACTTATTTTTTTGGGTTGTGGACTAATATTTTCAGCGGAATATGGCTGTTTTTATTTTTATTCCCTCCCTCTCTAGTGACTCTTGAGTGGAAGTCTCCACATCTTGGGTATTGATATCCCATATGTCACTAGCTCATAGACTCTTGCAAATTACATGAAAGAAAACATAATTTATGTAAGAACTTACCTGATAAATTCATTTCTTTCATATTGGCAAGAGTCCATGAGGCCCACCCTTTTTATGGTGGTTATGATTTTTTGTATAAAGCACAATTATTTCCAAATTTCCTTTGTTGATGCTTTCTACTCCTTTCTTTATCACCCCACTGCTTGGCTATTCGTTAAACTGAATTGTGGGTGTGGTGAGGGGTGTATTTATAGGCATTTTGAGGTTTGGGAAACTTTGTCCCTCCTGGTAGGATTGTATATCCCATATGTCACTAGCTCATGGACTCTTGCCAATATGAAAGAAATGAATTTATCAGGTAAGTGCTTACATAAATTATGTTATCCAACTGTTGCAAGAACGGTGCCACTTCAAGTGGACTCAATACGGCATTTGGGGGTTAACATTTCTAACAACATCCCAGAGATAATCAAATATAACTTTACCCCTCTCTTAAATGAACTGAGAAATCTTAAAAATAAGTGGAATTTTCTATCCATCTCGTGGATAGGCAGAATAATGGCCCTGAAATTAGTTTTCCCCCTAAAGTGACAAATTTGTTTCTCTGCCTTCCCATTAGGTTACCGAAACATTTACTACTACAATTTCAGAGCGGATTCACTAACTATATTTGGCAGGATAGAACTTCACATGTAGCTCATAAAATCCTACAATACCCAAGATCACACAATGGGATCGCTTCCCCATCAGTTGTTAGATATTATGAGGTGGCCATGCTTACACACATCTCTCAATGGGGAGTTAAACAATGTACTAGTAAAAGGAGAGACATCGAAAAAGCCTCTCTGCCCTACCATATCCATTTAAATGACCTTATCTGGACTCCTTCCCACTGCCATAGGAACTTAAACATTCATGATACCATAATTTTAAAATGTCTTCATGTATGGGATAGAATTAGACATTATAATGATGTAGCCCAGTATCCTTACCCTATTCACTTTATCAAGGGCTTACTTACGGGCCTCCTGCACACCAAGTACGGGGCGATGAGCAGCGGACTGTTGTTAACTAACAGTGATCGATCTCGCTGCTCTTCGGCTTTTTCACAGCTTTATTGGTACCCTGTCACTAAACACCGCCACTATACTAAACTGTTTACCCCTATCCCGCTGCTCATAGACCCCGCCGCAACTAAATAAAGTTATTAACCCCTAAACCGCCACTCCCAGAGCCCACCGCCACTCTAATAAACGTATTAACCCCTATCCTGCCTCTCCCGGAGCCCACCGCCACCTACATTATACTTATTAACCCCTAATCTGCCCCCCTATACCGCCGCAACCTACATCATACTTATTAACCCCTAATCTGCACCCCCTACACCGCCGCCACCTACATTATACTTATTAACCCCTAATCTGCACCCCCTACACCGCCGCCACCTACATTATACTTATTAACCCCTAATCTGCTGCCCCTACACTGCCGCCACCTACATTATACTTATTAACCCCTAATCTGCCCCCCCTACACCGCCGCCACCTACATAACACTTATTAACCCCTCATCTGCCGTCCCCAATTTCGCCACCACTATATTAAATTTATTAACTCCTAAACCTAAGTCAAACCCTAACCCTAACACCCCCTAACTTAAATCTAATTTAAATAAATATAAATAAAATTACTATCATTAACTACATTATTCCTATTTAAAACTAAATACTTACCTATAAAATAAACCCTAAGATAGCTACAATATAACTAATAGTTCCATTGTAGCTAGCTTAGGGTTTATTTTTATTTTACATTCAAGATTGTATTTATTTTAACTATGTACAATAGTTATTAAATAGTTATTAACTATTTAATAACTACCTAGCTAAAATAAAGACAAAATTACCTGTAAAATAAAACCTAACCTAAGTTACAATTACACCTAACACTACACTATAATTAAATAAATTAACTACATTAAATACAATTAACTAAATTAAATTATCTAAAGTACAAAAAAACAAACACTAAATTTCAGAAAATCATAAACAAATTACAGAATGTAAACTAATTACACCTAATCTAATAGCCCTAAACTAAACTACCCATAGCCCTTAAAAGGGCCTTTTGCGGGGCATTGCCCCACAGTAATCAGCTCTTTTACCTGAAACAAAAAATACAAACAACCCCCCCAACAGTAAAACCACCACCCACACAACCAACCCCCCAAAAAAATACTAACTAAAAAAACCTAAGCTCCCCATTGCCCTGAAAAGGGAATTTGGATGGGCATTGCCCTTAAAAGGGCAGTTAGCTCTTTTGCAGACCAAACCCTAACCTAAAAATAAAACCCACCCAATACACCCTTAAAAAAACCTATCACTAACCCCTGAAGATCACCTTACCGGGAGACGTCTTAAAAAAACCAGCGTTAGAGGCTCCTAACGCTGGTTTTTACCGCCCTCTGGTATTTGGAGTCAGTCAGGAAAGGGTCTAACGCTCACTTTCCAGCCGCGACTTTTCCATACCGCAGATCCCCTTACGTCATTTGCGTATCCTATCTTTTCAATTCCAACAGCAGGTTACTGTTCAGCACTCTGTTTTTGAGGTTATTTATCCGTGCAGGCTGTAAGGGTCCATACCAAAAACCCCAAAAATAAGTAGAAAGTTCAAGCTGCAGCAGCACTGAATAAAAAGATTTTTATTTTTGCCAATAAGTTAATACTAGTGGCTGAAGTGAGCGTTAGAAATCTAACGACAAAACTCCAGCCGCAGAAAAATTTAATAACTACCTAGCTAAAATAAAGACAAAATTACCTGTAAAATAAAACCTAACCTAAGTTACAATTACACCTAACACTACACTATAATTAAATAAATTAACTACATTAAATACAATTAACTAAATTAAATTATCTAAAGTAAAAAAAAACAAACACTAAATTTCAGAAAATCATAAACAAATTACAGAATGTAAACTAATTATACCGAATCTAATAGGCCTAAACTAAACTACCCATAGCCCTTAAAAGGGCCTTTTGCGGGGCATTGCCCCACAGTAATAAAATAATTACAGTTGCCTGTAAAATAAATATTAATCCTAAAATAGCTACAATATAATTATAATTTATATTGTAGCTATATTAGGGTTTATTTTACAGGTAAGTATTTAGCTTTAAATAGGAATAATTTATTTAATAAGAGTTAATTTATTTCGTTAGATTTAAATTATATTTAATTTAGGGGGGTGTTAGGGTTAAAGTTAGACTTAGCTTTAGGGGTTAATACATTTATTAGAGTAGCGGTGAGCTCCTGTCGGCAGATTAGGGTTTAATACTTGAAGTTAGGTGTCGGCAATGTTAGGGAGGGCAGATTAGGGGTTAATACTATTTATTATAGGGTTATTGAGGCGGGAGTGAGGCGGATTAGGGGTTAATACATTTATTATAGTAGCGCTCAGGTCCGGTCGGCAGATTAGGGGTTAATAAGTGTAGTTAGGTGGAGGCGACGTTGGGGGCGGCAGATTAGGGGTTAATAAATATAATATAGGGGTCGGCGATGTTAGGGCAGCAGATTAGGGGTACATAGGGATAATGTAGGTGGCGGGGGTGTACGGAGCGGCAGATTAGGGGTTAAAAATAATATGCAGGGATCAGCGATAGCAGGGGCGGCAGATTAGGGGTTAATAAGTGTAAGGTTAGGGGTGTTTTAGACTCGGGGTACATGTTAGGGTGCAGACGTAGGAAGTGTTTCCCCATAGGAAACAATGGGGCTGCGTTAGGAGCTGAACGCGGCTTTTTTGCAGGTGTTAGGATTTTTTTCAGCTCAATCAGCCCCATTGTTTTCTATGGGGGAATCGTGCACGAGCACGTTTTTGAAGCTGGCCGCGTCCATAAGCACCGCTGGTATCGAGAGTTGAAGTTGCGGTAAATATGCTATACTCTCCTTTTTTGGAGCCTAACGCAGCCATTCTGTGAACTCTAAATACCAGCGGTATTTAAAAGGTGCGGCCAGAAAAAAGCATGCGCAGCTAACGCACCCCTTTGGCCGCAAAACTCTAAATCTAGGTGTAAGGGTTTATTATATAGGTAAGTATTTAGTTTTAAATAGGAATAATTTAGTTAATGATATAAATATTTATTTATATTTATTTAAATTAGATGTAAGTTAGGGGGTGTTAGGGTTAGACTTAGGTTTAGGGGTTAATAAATTTAATATAGTGGCCGCGATGTTGGGGGTTAATAGGTATAATGTAGGGGGTGGCAGATTAGGGGTTAATAACATAATGTAGGTGGCGGCGGTGTAGGGGGTGGAAGATTAGGGGTTAATAACATAATGTAGGTGGCGGCGGTGTAGGGGGCAGCAGATTAGGGGTTAATAAGTATAATGTAGGTGTGGGGGTGGCAGATTAGGGGTTAATAACATAATGTAGGTGGCAGCGGTATCGGGGCAGCAGATTAGGGGGTTAATAAGTATAATGTAGGTGGCGGCGGTGTCAGGGCGGCAGATTTGGGGTTAATAAGTATGATGTAGGTGGCAGCGGTGTAGGGGATGGCAGATTAGGGGTGTTTAGACTCTGGGTTTATGTTAGGGTGTTAGGTGTAAACATAACTTTATTCTCCCATAGGAATCAATGGGATATCAGGCAGCAGTGAACATGAACTTTGCTGCTTTCAGACTCTCATTGATTCCTATGGCATCCGCCACCTCCAGGGCGGTGGATTGAAAACCAGGTACGCTGGGCCGGAATAGTGCCAAGCGTACCTGGTAGATATTTGTTAACTAGCAAAAGTAGTCAGATTGTGCCGAATTTGCATTCGGAACATCTGTAATGATGTAAGCATTGATTTGTGTCGGACTGAGTCCGACGGATCGTATGTTACGTCACAAAATTCTACTTTTGCCGGTCTGTAGTGTTTGTAGGGGAATCAGGCTCGCCACAAATACACTGTGGAATTCCAGCATATTTGCAGTTGACGGCTTGATAAGTAGATGCCCTAGGGTCCAATATTAGAACATTTAACTAATCCTATTATATAAAAGGCCAAGTGTGTTTGTCCGAAGCTGTCATGCGCAGTAGAGACAGCACAAGGACAAACACACCTGGCCTTTGAGTCCTACTCCCTAGCTGATCTGCAACAGCAGTGGGCGTGGCCGGGCATGAGTGGGGGCGTGGCGGTCATGAAGGGGGCGTGGCCGGGCGCGGTCGCGAGATAGAGAGTGGAGAGCGATAGAGAAGGGGGAGAGATAGAGAGAGAGGAGGGGAGAGAGAGGAGGGGAAAGAGAGAGGAGAGGAAAGAGAGAGGAGAGGGGGGGAGAGAGAGAGGAGAGGGGGGATAGAGAGAGGAGAGGGGGGGATAGAGAGAGGAGAGGGGGGAGAGAGAGAGGAGAGGGGGGAGAGAGGGAGAGAGAGAGGATGGGAGAGAGGAGAGGGGAGAGAGAGAGGAGAGGGGGGAGAGAGAGAGCACAAAAGAGAGGGGAAGAGACAAAGTACAAAAGAGAGGGGGAGAGAGAGCAAAAGAGGGGGAGAGAGAGCACAAAAGAGAGGGGGAGAGAGAGGGGAGAGAGAGAGAGGAGGGGAGTGAGAGAGAAGGGAGAGAGGGAGTGGGGGGGAGAGAGAGAGGGAAGGGAGAGAGGAGGGGGGAAGAGAGAGAGGGAAGGGAGAGAGAAAGGAGGGGGGAGAGAGAGAGAGCAAAAGAGAGGGGGGGGCGAGAGCGCAAAGAGAGGGGGGAGAGAGCGTAAAAGAGAGGGGGAGAGAGAGAGAGCGCAAAAGAGAGGGGGAAAGAGAGCACAAAAGAGAGGGAGGAGAGAGAGCAAACGAGGGGGAAGAGAGAGAGCACAAAAGAGAGGGAGGGAGAGAGAGAGCAAAAGAGAGGGGGGGAGGGAGCGCAAAAGAGAGGGGGGGAGAGAGCGCAAAAGAGAGGGGGAGAGAGCACAAAAGAGAGGAGGGAGAGAGAGAGAGCAAAAGAGGGGGAGAGAGCACAAAAGAGAAGGGGGAGAGAGGAGGGGAGAGAGAGAGAGGAGGGGAGAGAGAGAAGAGGGGGGGATAGAGAGAGGGGGGGAGAGAGGGGGGAGAGAGAGCTCAAAAGAGAGGGGGAGAGAAAGCGCAAAAGATATGGGGGGGAGAGAGAGCTCAAAAGAGAGGGGGAGAGAGAACGCAAAGAGATGGGGGAGAGAGAGAGCTCAAAAGAGAGGGGGAGTGAAAACGGGGAGTGGCCGAGCGTGAATTTCCGTGAGGGGGCGTGGTGGTCGTGAAGGGGGCGTGGCCGGGCGCGGTCACGAGATAGAGGGTGGAGAGAGATAGAGAAGGGGGAGAGATAGAGAGAGAGGAGGGGAGAGATGAGGGGAAGAGAGAGGAGAGAAACGAGAGAGGAGAGGGGGGAGAGAGAGAGGAGAGGGGGGAGAGAGAGAGGAGAGGGTGGAGAGAGAGAGGAGGGGGGGGAGAGAGGAGAGGGGGGAGAGAGAGAGGAGAGGGGGAGAGAGAGAGGAGGGGAGAGAGAGGATGGGAGAGAGAGAGGAGAGGGGAGAGAGAGAGCTCAAAAGAGAGGGGGAGAGAGAGCGCAAAAGAGATGGTTGGAGAGAGAGAGCTCAAAAGAGAGGGGGAGAGAGCGCGAAGAGAGGACGGAGAGAGCACAAAAGAGAAGGGGAGAGAGAGAGCGCAAAAGAGAGGGGAGAGAGAGAGCAAAAGAGGGGGGAGAGAGACAGAGAGAGAGCACAGAAGAGAGGGGGAGAGAGAGAGCAAAAGAGAGGGGGGAGAGAGTGCAAAAGAGAGGGGGAGAGACAGAGCACAAAAGAGAGGGGGGAGAGAGAGAGAGCAAAAGAGGGGGAGAGAGAGCACAAAAGAGAGGGGGAGAGAGAGAGAGCAAAAGAGGGGGAGAGAGAGAGCACAAAAGAGAAGGGGGAGAGAGGGGGAGAGAGGAGGGGAGAGAGAGAGAGGAGGGGAGAGAGAGAAGAGGGGGGGATAGAGAGGGGGGGGAGAGAGGGGGGAGAGAGAGCTCAAAAGAGAGGGGGAGAGAAAGCGCAAAAGATATGGGGGGGAGAGAGAGCTCAAAAGAGAGGGGGAGAGAGAACGCAAAGAGATGGGGGAGAGAGAGAGCTCAAAAGAGAGGGGGAGAGAAAACGGGGAGTGGCCGAGCGTGAATTTCCGTGAGGGGGCGTGGTGGTCGTGAAGGGGGCGTGGCCGGGCGCGGTCACGAGATAGAGGGTGGAGAGAGATAGAGAAGGGGGAGAGATAGAGAGAGAGGAGGGGAGAGATGAGGGGAAGAGAGAGGAGAGAAACGAGAGAGGAGAGGGGGGAGAGAGAGAGGAGAGGGGGGGAGAGAGAGAGGAGAGGGTGGAGAGAGAGAGGAGAGGGGGGGAGAGAGGAGAGGGGGGAGAGAGAGAGGAGAGGGGGAGAGAGAGAGGAGGGGAGAGAGAGGATGGGAGAGAGAGAGGAGAGGGGAGAGAGAGAGCTCAAAAGAGAGGGGGAGAGAGAGCGCAAAAGAGATGGTTGGAGAGAGAGAGCTCAAAAGAGAGGGGGAGAGAGCGCGAAGAGAGGACGGAGAGAGCACAAAAGAGAAGGGGAGAGAGAGAGCGCAAAAGAGAGGGGAGAGAGAGAGCAAAAGAGGGGGGAGAGAGACAGAGAGAGAGCACAGAAGAGAGGGGGAGAGAGAGAGCAAAAGAGAGGGGGGAGAGAGTGCAAAAGAGAGGGGGAGAGACAGAGCACAAAAGAGAGGGGGGAGAGAGAGAGAGCAAAAGAGGGGGAGAGAGAGCACAAAAGAGAGGGGGAGAGAGAGAGGGGGGAGAGAGGGGGGGAGAGAGAGAGAGAGAGAGAGAGAGAGAGGAGGGGGAGAGAGAGGAGCGGGGATAGAGAGAGGAGGGGGTTAATAAGTATAATGTAGGTGGCGGCGGTGTCAGGGCGGCAGATTTGGGGTTAATAAGTATGATGTAGGTGGCGGCGGTGTAGGGGATGGCAGATTAGGGGTGTTTAGACTCGGGGTTTATGTTAGGGTGTTAGGTGTAAACATAACTTTATTCTCCCATAGGAATCAATGGGATATCAGGCAGCAGTGAACATGAACTTTGCTGCTTTCAGACTCTCATTGATTCCTATGGCATCCGCCACCTCCAGGGCGGTGGATTGAAAACCAGGTACGCTGGGCCGGAATAGTGCCAAGCGTACCTGGTAGATATTTGTTAACTAGCAAAAGTAGTCAGATTGTGCCGAATTTGCATTCGGAACATCTGTAATGATGTAAGCATTGATTTGTGTCGGACTGAGTCCGACGGATCGTATGTTACGTCACAAAATTCTACTTTTGCCGGTCTGTAGTGTTTGTAGGGGAATCAGGCTCGCCACAAATACACTGTGGAATTCCAGCATATTTGCAGTTGACGGCTTGATAAGTAGATGCCCTAGGGTCCAATATTAGAACATTTAACTAATCCTATTATATAAAAGGCCAAGTGTGTTTGTCCGAAGCTGTCATGCGCAGTAGAGACAGCACAAGGACAAACACACCTGGCCTTTGAGTCCTACTCCCTAGCTGATCTGCAACAGCAGTGGGCGTGGCCGGGCATGAGTGGGGGCGTGGCGGTCATGAAGGGGGCGTGGCCGGGCGCGGTCGCGAGATAGAGAGTGGAGAGCGATAGAGAAGGGGGAGAGATAGAGAGAGAGGAGGGGAGAGAGAGGAGGGGAAAGAGAGAGGAGAGGAAAGAGAGAGGAGAGGGGGGGAGAGAGAGAGGAGAGGGGGGATAGAGAGAGGAGAGGGGGGGATAGAGAGAGGAGAGGGGGGAGAGAGAGAGGAGAGGGGGGAGAGAGGGAGAGAGAGAGGATGGGAGAGAGGAGAGGGGAGAGAGAGAGGAGAGGGGGGAGAGAGAGAGCACAAAAGAGAGGGGAAGAGACAAAGTACAAAAGAGAGGGGGAGAGAGAGCAAAAGAGGGGGAGAGAGAGCACAAAAGAGAGGGGAGAGAGAGGGAGAGAGAGAGAGGAGGGGAGTGAGAGAGAAGGGAGAGAGGGAGTGGGGGGGAGAGAGAGAGGGAAGGGAGAGAGGAGGGGGGAAGAGAGAGAGGGAAGGGAGAGAGAAAGGAGGGGGGAGAGAGAGAGAGCAAAAGAGAGGGGGGGCGAGAGCGCAAAGAGAGGGGGGAGAGAGCGTAAAAGAGAGGGGGAGAGCGCAAAAGAGAGGGGGAGAGAGAGCACAAAAGAGAGGGAGGAGAGAGAGCAAACGAGGGGGAAGAGAGAGAGCACAAAAGAGAGAGAGGGAGAGAGAGAGCAAAAGAGAGGGGGGGAGGGAGCGCAAAAGAGAGGGGGGGAGAGAGCGCAAAAGAGAGGGGGAGAGAGCACAAAAGAGAGGAGGGAGAGAGAGAGAGCAAAAGAGGGGGAGAGAGAGAGCACAAAAGAGAAGGGGGAGAGAGGGGGAGAGAGGAGGGGAGAGAGAGAGAGGAGGGGAGAGAGAGAAGAGGGGGGGATAGAGAGAGGGGGGGAGAGAGGGGGGAGAGAGAGCTCAAAAGAGAGGGGGAGAGAAAGCGCAAAAGATATGGGGGGGAGAGAGAGCTCAAAAGAGAGGGGGAGAGAGAACGCAAAGAGATGGGGGAGAGAGAGAGCTCAAAAGAGAGGGGGAGAGAAAACGGGGAGTGGCCGAGCGTGAATTTCCGTGAGGGGGCGTGGTGGTCATGAAGGGGGCGTGGCCGGGCGCGGTCACGAGATAGAGGGTGGAGAGAGATAGAGAAGGGGGAGAGATAGAGAGAGAGGAGGGGAGAGATGAGGGGAAGAGAGAGGAGAGAAACGAGAGAGGAGAGGGGGGAGAGAGAGAGGAGAGGGGGGGGAGAGAGAGAGGAGAGGGTGGAGAGAGAGAGGAGAGGGGGGGAGAGAGGAGAGGGGGGAGAGAGAGAGGAGAGGGGGAGAGAGAGAGGAGGGGAGAGAGAGGATGGGAGAGAGAGAGGAGAGGGGAGAGAGAGAGCTCAAAAGAGAGGGGGAGAGAGAGCGCAAAAGAGATGGTTGGAGAGAGAGAGCTCAAAAGAGAGGGGGAGAGAGCGCGAAGAGAGGACGGAGAGAGCACAAAAGAGAAGGGGAGAGAGAGAGCGCAAAAGAGAGGGGAGAGAGAGAGCAAAAGAGGGGGGAGAGAGACAGAGAGAGAGCACAGAAGAGAGGGGGAGAGAGAGAGCAAAAGAGAGGGGGGAGAGAGTGCAAAAGAGAGGGGGAGAGACAGAGCACAAAAGAGAGGGGGGAGAGAGAGAGAGCAAAAGAGGGGGAGAGAGAGCACAAAAGAGAGGGGGAGAGAGAGAGGGGGGAGAGAGGGGGGGAGAGAGAGAGAGAGAGAGGAGGGGGAGAGAGAGGAGGGGGGATAGAGAGAGGAGGGGGGAGAGAGAGAGGGAAGGGAGAGAGAGAGGAGGGGGGAGAGACAGAGGGGAGGGAGAGAGAGGGGAGAGAGAGAGAGAGAGGGGGGAGAGAGAGAGAGAGGGGGAGAGAGAGAGCTCAAAAGAGAGGGAGAGAGAGAGAGCAGAAAGAGATGGGGTAGAGAGAGAGCTCAAAAGAGAGGGGGAGAGAGAGCCCAAAAGAGATGGGGGAGAGACAGAGAGCAAAAGAGAGGGGGGGGGAGAGAGCGCGAAGAGAGGGGGGAGAGAGCGCAAAAGAGAGGGGGAGAGAGAGAGTGCAAAAGAGAGGGGGGAGAGAGAGAGAGCAAAAGAGGGGGAAGAGAGAGCACAAAAGAGAGGGAGGGAGAGAGAGAGAGCAAAAGAGAGGGGGGGGAGGGAGTGCAAAAGAGAGGGGGGGAGAGAGCGCAAAAAAGAGGGGAGAGAGCACAAAAGAGAGGGGGAGAGAGCACAAAAGAGAGGAGGGAGAGAGAGAGAGCAAAAGAGGGGGAGAGAGAGCACAAAAGAGAGGGGGGAGAGATGAGGGGATAGAGAGAAGGGGGGATAGAGAGAGGGGGGGAGAGAGAGGGGGGGAGAGAGAGCTCAAAAGAGAGGGGGAGAGAGAGCGCAAAAGAGATGGGGGAGAGAGAGAGCTCAAAAGAGAGGGGGAGAGAGAATGCAAAAGAGATGGGGGAGAGAGAGAGCTCAAAAGAGAGCTGGAGAGAGAGCGCAAAAGAGATGGGGGAGAGTGAGCGCAAAAGAGATGGGGGAGAGAGAGAGAGCAAAAGAGAGGGGGAGAGAGAGCGCAAAAGAGAGGGGAGAGGGAGTGCGCAAAAGAGGAGGGAGAGAGAGAGCGCAAAAGAGAGGGGGAGAGAGAGCACGCAAAAGAGAGTGGGGGGAGAGAGAGCACGCAAAAGAGAGGGGGGAGAGAGAGATAGAGTGAAAAGAGAGGGGGGAGAGAGAGAGAGAGCAAAAGAGGGGGGGGAGAGCAAAAGAGGGGGGAGAGAGCGCAAAAGAGAGGGGGGAGAGAGCGCAAAATAGAGGGGGGAGGGAGAGCGCAAAGAGAGGGGAGAGAGCACAAAAGAGGGGAGAGAGAGAGAGTGCAAAAGAGGGGGGAGAGAGAGAGCGCAAAAGAGAGGGGGAGAGAGAGCGCAAAAGAGAGGGAGAGAGAGAGAGATCAAAAGAGAGGGGGAGAGAGAGAGAGCTCAAAAGAGAGGGGGAGAGAGAGCAAAAGAGAGGGGGGATAGAGAGAGAGCAAAAGAGAGGGGGAGGGAGAAAGCACAAGGGGTGGGACCGTTGTACTTCAAAAAATGGCCCATGTGAACGGGCTTTAGGACTAGTATCTAATATTTCACTACAAGTTCATAGTGAGGGGAAGACCTCAGCTTCTTTTTACACTGACTGGTGTTCATTTCATAAAATTTTATTTTATGGTTTTCAATCATTTCGTATTGTTTTGATAGATATGTTTATATATAACTACTATTTGTGGGTCATACAGGAATTCTTAATGAATATGTAAATGTGCCATTCTGTAACCAATGCCATTGAAGTTTTGTTGTTTTTCAAGCCCTGCGTTGTCTCCTGCTGACTTCTTTTTGGCTTGTAAAACAGTTCCTGTTTTGTGTTATCTCCTTTTTCAAAAATATGTGATTGCAAAAGAAAAAAAAAAAAAGAAAAGAAAAAAAAGAAATAGGAAAATGAAAAAATGCCTGTAAATGCAACTCAATTTCATACATATGTATCACTTTAAATACAGGAAGATAATAAATATATACATTTCAATTTAAATGCTAATTACTATGTATATGTTTCCATTCAAAACAGTGTAAAGCTAGAGCACATGGTTATTTAATGATAACAAAAAGACATTGAAGTTATATAAGAATCTGCACATATGGGGCTCGCTTGATCACAAGTGGCGCGCTAACATAAGCACGGACGATATTGAAATATCTCAGCCACGTTAACTTGTGCGCGTATTACAAGTTGAGAGTAAACACGACAGCACAAGTGCATACTAAATTTGCGCTTTTCGGGTTAGCATGACTGAAGACCTCGAATTAAAGATTATGGCTAAAAGAGTTGCATTAAATACAACAAAAATACATTAAAAGAAAGTTTTACACTCATACTGTATATACACTATCTAATAAAAATCATATAAATAGTAAACAAAAACGTTATAAGGGTTAAAAGGTGTATAGTATATGACAAGGTATTTAAATGGAAAGGGCTATAATATATATATATATATATATATATATATATATATATACATACTATATATATATATTGTACATACCTACATATATATACATGTGTGTGTATGTATGTTATATACATATGTATATATGTGTATACATGTGTATTTATGTTTATATATCTATATACATACATATATACACATATAAACAAATATATACATATGCATATATACTTTGGAGTCCTTTCCACTCAAATACCTGAAAACAAGAAAAAAATATTTTTATTCAATTTTAATATTTAACCCCTTAATGACCACAGCACTTTTCCATTTTATGTCCGTTTGGGACCAAGGCTATTTTTACATTTTTGCGGTGTTTGTGTTTAGCTGTAATTTTCATCTTACTCATTTACTGTACCCACACATATTATATACCGTTTTTCTCGCCATTAAATGGACTTTCTAAAGATACCATTATTTTCATCATATCATATAATTTACTATAAAAAAATGATAAAATATGAGGAAAAATTGAAAAAAACACACTTTTTCTAACTTTGACCCCCAAAATCTGTTACATATCTAAAACCACCAAAAAACACCCATGCTAAATAGTTTCTAAATTTTGTCCTGAGTTTAGAAATACCCAATGTTTACATGTTCTTTGCTTTTTTTGCAAGTTATAGGGCCATAAATACAAGTAGCACTTTGCTATTTCCAAACCATTTTTTTCCAAAATTAGCGCTAATTACATTAGAACACTAATATCTTTCAGGAATCCCTGAATATCCCTTGACATGTATATATTTTTTTTTAGTAGACATCCCAAAGTATTGATCTAGGACAATTTTGGTATATTTCATACCACCATTTCACCGCCAAATGCGATCAAATACAAAAAATCATTCACTTTTTCACAAATTTTTTCACAAACTTTCGGTTTCTCACTGAAATTATTTACAAACAACTTGTGCAATTATGGCATAAATGGTTGTAAATTCTTCTCTGGGATCCCCTTTGTTCAGAAATAGCAGACATATATGGCTTTGGCGTTGCTTTTTGGTAATTAGAGGGCCGCTAAATGCCACTGCGCACCACAAGTGTATTATGCCCAGCAGTTAAGGGGTTAATTAGGGAGCTTTTAGGGAGCTTGTAGGGTTAATTTTAGCTTTAGTGTAGTGTAGTAGACAACCCCAAGTATTGATCTAGGCACATTTTGGTATATTTCATGCCACCATTTCACCGCCAAATGCGATCAAATTAAAAAAAACGTAAAATTTTTCACAATTTTAGGTTTCTCACTGAAATCATTTACAAACAGCTTGTGCAATTATGGCACAAATGGTTGTAAATGCTTGTCTGGGATCCCCTTTGTTCAGAAATAGCAGACATATATGACTTTGGCGTTGCTTTCTGGTAATTAGAAGGCCGCTAAATCCTGCTGCGCCTCACACGTGTATTATGGCTAGCAGTGAAGGGGTTAATTAGGGAGTTTGTAGGGAGCTTGCAGGGTTAATTTTAGCTTTAGTGTAGAGATCAGCCTCCCATCTGACACATCCCACCCCCTGATCCCTCCCAAACAGCTCCCTTCCCTCCCCCACCCCACAATTGTCCCCGCCATCTTAAGTACTGGCAGAAAGTCTGCCAGTACTAAAATAAAAGGGTTTTTAAAATTATTTTTTTTAGCATATTTACATATGCTACTGTGTAGGATCCCCCCCTTAGCCCCCAACCTCCCTGATCCCCCCCAAAAACGCTCTCTAACCCTCCCCTCTGCCTTATTGGGGGCCATCTTGGGTACTGGCAGCTGTCTGCCAGTACCCAGTTTGCAATAAAAAGTGCTTTTTTTTTTTTTTTTTTTTTTCTGTAGTGTAGCTTCCCCCACCCCCACATAGACAAACCCCCACCACCTTGCTGATCGTTTTTTTTTTTTTATATTTTTGACATTTTTTTTAACATTTTTTATTTTCAACATTTTCTGTAGTGTAGCGGTTCCCACCCGCTCCCTCCCCGTGCACGCGCCCGCCCCCACCCTCCTGTGCACGCGCGCGCGCCCGTGCGCGCCCCCAGCCACCCCCGCCCACGATCCCGCCCCCCTTCACATAACCAGGGCCATCGATGGCCGCCACCCGCCTCCCGGTCTGGCTCCCACCCACCAATGAAGTAAGCCACCGATCTCCGGTGCAGAGAGGGCCACAGAGTGGCTCTCTCTGCACCGGATGGCTTAAAAAGGTTATTGCAGGATGCCTCCATATCGAGGCATCACTGCAATAACCGGAAAGCATCTGGAAGCGAGCAGGATCGCTTCCAGCTGCTTTCCACACTGAGGACGTGCAGGGTACGTTCTCAAGCGTTAACTGCCTTTTTTCTGAGGACGTACCCTGCACGTCCTCAGTCGTTAAGGGGTTAATAATGTGTTTTTTTTTTTTTAATAATAGTTTTTTTATTTTCCAGAGCATAGTTTACAGAATATATAGGACATAGTAGTTGGTGATTGGACATTGTATTGGTCTCCGTCAATTAGTCCAAGTTCATTACCTCTTCAAGTGGTCTATACAATTGTAACATTATTAATACAGTATATTATTTTTAAATGCTCTTTGATGTTGCATAAATAGAGGAAGAGGGAGGGTATAGGGAGTGTAGGAAAGTAACTTGGAGAAGGAAGATAAAAGAAGGGAAGTTATCGCAGATAAGGATGCTTAAAGGGACAGTATACACTCATTTTCATATAACTGCATGTTATAAAGAATAAGATGCACAGATACTGATATAAAAATCCAGTTAAAACTGTTGAAAAACTTACGTAGAAGCTCTAAGTTTAGCTCTGTTGAAAAGTTAGCTGGAAAGCCCACTGCAAGTGGCAAATAAGACAATCCCCATCCCCTTTATTTTGCATATGAAAAGACCCTTTACACAAACAGGAGCAACATAGAATAGGTAGCTGATGGTATTTTCATAAAACTTTGGGGCTTGGTTAGAAGTCTGAAAATCAGAGCAATGTTATTTAAAAATAAGCAAAACTATTCATTTAAAAAATAAAAAAAAACTTTATGGGCTATATAAAAAGATCATCTACAAAACATTTATGCAAAGAAAAAATGAGTGTATAATGTCCCTTTAAGGCAGAGACTGAAACAAGCTGACAAGGTCAAGTATGTTGGGTTCGGTCAAAAGGGTCTATTACAAGCAACCATGTTCTTTGATTTGAGGTATTGAGTGGGGTGGCCTGTGGGCGATGATTTGTGTTTGGGGTTCTGGATGAGAGATAAAAAGATTCCCAGTAGAATTTAATATTGTTAAAGAATGTGGATTTATTTATTTTATAATAACCATATTCTTCAAAAGATATAAGTTCATATGCTTTATTGAGCCACATACTTAGCGTTGGTATTTGCTGTGATTTTCAATGTAGGGGTATTAATAATTTTGCACTGTTAATACATATTCTCAACAACGTTGCTCTAATTTTGTAGTTTAGTGGGGGTTTTTTGTTTAGTAAAACAATTGAAGGGGTTAATTCGAAGTCTTGCTCAGCAAGTGATGGAAGAGTTCTTTCAACGCTTTGCCAGAAAGTGGCATTTCCACCACATTGCCACCACATATGGGTCATATTTTCTTGTGTATTGCATCCTCTCCAACAAAATGCTGAGGAGGTCGGGTTTATATTTCTAATCCTGACAAGGGTCAGGTACCAACAAAGAAGGACTTTAAAATTGAGTTCAAGGATTTTGGGGGATGTGGAGGATTTGCGTGTATTTTGAAAGAGTTTTTGCCATTATTTAGTGTCTAAATCAGTACCTACCGTAGCTCTCTGTGCCATTGGTTAGCATAGGAAGGGAGGGATAGGGATTGGGCACTTTGTAACAGAGATTTCACTATTGAGAGAGAGCCCCTAGTTATCATGCCTCAAAAGGCAAATCTGTTCAAGGGGAGTTGGAGCTCTGAGTAATTCCTTCCTATGTGGAGATGTGTGGATGAAATGATGGAGTTGTGAGTATTTAAGCCAGGTTGAGAATGAGTCAAATAAAATGTGCTGTATGTCAGTTTGATTTTTCAGTTTGCCTTGATCTAGTAGCTTAGCAATGGGTACTGAGTCTAGGAGCTCGTGGATTGTGCAATCTTTTTTGTGTGCCTCGTACCCTCCCATAAATTCTATGTTTGGGAAAACCGGTGTGAGTGGGTAAAATGGAGAAGAGAGGGCTGGGTTTGTTTTGAGCAGGTAGTCCCATGTATTATAGGTGTGCCTGTACAGGGGAGAAGAAGCACATAGAGGTGCGCGTCTGTGTTTGGGGAGCCAGCAGAAAGATCCTGGTGTGGGGGATCTGAACAGGTGGGAAACAAGTGCTACCCATGCTTTTGAACTTTCTCTGCAGTGCCAATCTAGTATGTTCTGTGTAATTGTTGCATGGTAGTATAAGTGAATGTTCGGCAGACCTAGGCCTCCATTTTGCAGAGTTCTATACATTGTGTTTTTGTTGATGCGGGGTCGGGTCTTACCCCAAATAAAGGTGTTTATCAATTTTTGTAGTAGTTGGAAAAAGGATTTGGGTAACGCTATAGGCATAGCTTGCTGAGTATATAAGATTTTAGGGAGTATTGTCATTTTGACTGATTGTATCCTTCCCCACCAGGATAGGGGTTTATCTCTCCACACAGTGAAGGAATGTTGTATTGATTTGAGTAAGGGGGTATAGTTTAAAGGAAATAGTCGTTGATTATCTGGAGACAACACCACCCCCAGGTACCTTAGGTGTGAGGTTCTAAATTTGAGCGGGCATATGTGCTGTAAATTTGTGAAACCTGCCGGATTCATGGATATATTCAGTATTTCTGATTTACTGTACTTAATGAGGAAGTGGGAAAAATTACTAAATCTATCGAATTCCAAGATTAAAGCTGGGAGGGAAAGAGTAGGAGAGGATAGGGTGAGCAGGACATCATCTGCAAACATAGGGTGTTTATGTAATTGTGTGCCTACTTTAAGTCCATGAATGTTAGGATTGTTTCATATGTGGTTTGCTAGGACTTCCATAGTGAGAATGAATAGGAGAGGGGAAAAAGGGCAGCCTTGATGGGTACCGTTGTTGATAGGGAAGCTTTGTGAGAGATCTCCGTTGGTGTGTACTTTTGCTGTGGGGCTAGAGTATAAGTGGGATATTCATTTTATCATTTGTATCATGTTGTCACCAAAACCAAAATGTTTAAGGGTCCTATGGAGAAATTTCCAGTTTAGCCTATCGAAGGTCTTTTCCACGTCAGTAGAGACCAGGATAGCGGGGATTTGTTGTGTTTTCGCGTATTCCATGAGATGTAACACACGAACTGTGTTGTCTCTGGCCTCTCTGAGTGGGACAAAGTTAGCTTGATCCACATGGATAAGAGTGGGTAATATTTTATTAATACGTTGTGCAAGGATCTTGGCATATATTTTAATATCTCCATTCAGCAGAGAGCTTGGGCGATAGCTACCTGGTTCTGTGGGGGATTTCCCGGGTTTGGGGATAATCGATATATGTGCTTCTAATAGGTTTGGTGAAAACAGTCATTGTCATTGAGGGAGTTAAATAATTTTATGATGTGTGTGACTAAAATGTGTTTGAAGCGTTTTTAATATAGTGCTGTCAGTCCGTCGGGTCCCAGACTTTTATTTAAGGTGGCATTTTTTATTGCCGCAATGACTTCTTGTGTAGTAATAGGTTCATCTAGTTGTTTTTGTCTATTTTGTCTGGTAGCGATTGTATATCTGATTCAAGGATATATTGGTCTATTTCTGCAAGGTTTGTCGATGTGCCAGAGGGGGTTATGTTGTATAGATTATTGTAAAAGGCTCTGAAAGTGTTGGCAATGGTCTTACTATCATATATATGGTTTGTGGGGTCAGATGGAGAGGCTAGTTTGCGAATATAATTATTGTTTGTTCAGGTCCTAAGGGCTCTAGCAAGGAGAGATCCTGCTTTGTTACCTTCTGTAAAGTATAATTTCTTAAGGCGTAATGCTTTCCTATGCGCTTCTTTATTTAGTAGCTTGTTTAGTTCCTTTCTAACTTTGAGTAGTTGTGCGGTACAATGTTGGTCCATGGGTGATTGCATGTGCGCGGTTTCTAATCTGCAATGTTCTTGGAGTAAGTTATTATAATAGTTAATTAATCATTTTTTATGAGAATGGACTTTTGTTTTATGAACTTTCCCCTTATTACGGCTTTATGTGCTTCCAAAATTAAGCTATTAGTTAAAAACGTTGTTGTGTTATGTTGGAAGCAATCTGTAAGTGTCTGCATGAGAGTTTCTCCATTATAGGAGGTTGATCTAATAGATTTTTGTCCATTTGGCAACAGGGGTCTGTGAGAGGTTTATCTGTCCAGGTTAAGGACAGAGAGACCATGGAGTGGTCTGATCAAGGGGTTGGGAGGATTTCTGATGATTGAGCCATTGGGAGGCTGTTTTGGTCAATGTAAATGTAGTCTAGTCTAGAGTAGGATTTGCAGGGGTTAGAGTAGAATGTGAAAGTTTTCTGTGAGGGTTGGTGCAATCTCCAGACATCTATAAGGGTTGCTTCATGCAGGGAGTTAGAGATAGCCCCTAAGGAGCTTCTAGGTTGGATTCCTCTTTTATTAGAGCAATCTAGGAGTGGTTCCATTGCTATATTGTGGTCTCCTGCAAAAATCACAGTTCCTTTGGCTATTCCCATAATTTTTCTAATAACTTTTTTGATAAAGCGAGCTTGGCCTGTATTAGGAGCATAAACGTTTGCTAGGGTAAGAGGGCGATTATAGAGGGTCCCTATCAGGATTATGTATTTCCCCTTGTTGTCTTGTCTGAGAGTTTGTGTGTGACTTGGAATGGTAAATTGTGGTGGAGGATACCCACTCGGTTATGTTTTGCATTGTTTGAGTTAAAATAACTTGTTGGGAAGTGTTTGGAAGTGAATTTAGGTTCCGAGGTTTTAAGAAAATAAGTTTCCTGTAAAAAAATAACATCCCCCTTATGTTTATAAAACCAGTTAAAAGCTATAGATCTCTTTGTTGGGGAGTTCAGTCCTTTGATATTTTGGGATATGATTTTTATTTCAGGAGTAATCATGTTGTGTAATGGGGTTGTGATCTTGTAGATCTAAAGGGGTGTATGGAGGGGGTTTGCAAGGAGAGATAGGTCTTTGTGTAGTACATTTAGGGTTGCAGGCTTACCAGCTTGTACTGTCTCATAGGCAAAAAGAGGTAGATACAGAGAGAGGTATTCGAGCAGTGGTAGAAAAGGATGACTTTTATCTCCAAGTAAACAAGGGAAAAACAAGTAAATAGAACAATCAAACCAAATACAACAATATTGCAAATTAACAATAAATATAACTGGGTACAATACTTAAAACAGTATTTTAATCCTAAAGGGGGTAACATAATGACCTTGAAGTGTCACTAAAATAGGCAATTTCCATCTGGTTAGGGTTGCTGAGTTTTGCACCGGGTAAGGTTGTAACGGGCCAAAAAGTGATCATGCTGGACACAATTGAGGGTGTTGGGGGTTGGAATAGAAGGGGGATATATGGGAATGGAGCTACATGTTTAGGACTTAATGAACATTCTCCTTTAGGGGAGAATTTTAAGGAGTAGACTAAAACTTCAGCAGAATGAGGTCTTAAATACACAAATATACTTCACCAAGGTTGGTTAGTCACATACCTGGCTTCTCTTCTCTTTGCTAGGTTGATGGTGCTGAGGTCAGCATATATCTGCAGCATATCACCATCAAAGGTAAATTGACAAAGCCTCCTAGAGGCAAGCATTATCTTTTCCTTGTCTTTGAAGCTGTGGAATTTAAGAATTATGTCCCTAGGAGGTTTATCATCTGATGCTTTGGGGCGCAGTGCCCGATGTGCCCTTTTCATGGCTATAGTAGAAGCATCATCTTTCAGGAGGAACTTGAACAGTTGCTGAAGTTGTTCTTGCAAAAGATTAGGGGTATTTTTTTTGTTGAGATTCCTCTAATTCTGAGGTTTTGGTATCTTCCCCCGTTGTCCTAGTCCTCTACTTGAGCTTGTAATTGCTGGATCTGTGTGTCATGCACTTAGATTGTACGGTTTTGTAGATCTACATCATTGTTATATTGTTCCATGTCTTCTTCAATTTGCATAACTCTGTCACCCATATCGGATAGGTCTTTTTTAACCTCTGTGAGTCCATCTTTGATGAGCTTCTCTACTTGAATGAAGAAAGAAGCGAAGTCTGCTTTAGTTAGTAGATTACAGAGGTCTGCTCTAGTCAGAGGGGTTAACGGAGCTGTGTCTTCAGTAGTAGTTTCTGAGGCTTGTGAGCTTTCAGGGTCTGTCGCAGATGTTTCTTAAACTTTAAAGAAATTACTCACTATGGTGCTTGTTGTTGGAGGCCCTTTGCTGGACTTGTCTGGGCGAGTAGTTATTTTGGATACCATTTTTTGTAGTACAAGTGCATAGTAAAAGCTTTTTGTGCAGTGATTTAAAAAGAGAACAGTAATGGTACTAGCTCTGTCGGCCGAAAATATTTATCTTTCAGGCTTCAATGTTGGTGTCTCCTAAAGCTGATTTAAAGTGGAATTAGATTTTGAAATTACTTGTTGCAGGCTTGTGGGGTTAGTGGCCGCGTGGGCTTGTTGTTATGCTGTTTCGCTGTAAGGCCTGAGGCGCTTTATATAAAGTCTATGTAGTCTGCATAGTAAATGTGTTTAGTCCTTAATAAGGGGCAAAAAAGTGCATGTAGAACCCACTTACTTCCAGAGTCTGTTGGATGCAGCTTTCACAAGCGTTTATGCTAGTAGATGCCTGTCCTGCAGCTTGAACTGAGTTGTATGCCTTAGGCAGGCATTGCGGCCTGGAAGAGTATCTCCAAGGGCTATTTCTTGTATCCCAAAATGCTGGTGATGCAGGCAGGCTGCTAGGTGCCGATGTGTGCAGAGGTTAATGATGCGTTTCATAAACTACGCATCTTTGGTAGGCCTCAGGCTAGCAGGCAGCGTGGCCTGTTACGTGTATAGGGCTGGAGATGCAGGCTGATTTCAAAGTATTCCACTGCTCGTTTTCGGGTTTTATGTAGTCACAATGTGCACCCAGCTGTATGATCATTGGATATGGCTATTTCAGCTGAAATGCAGTCCCGGGTGTCAGGAAAATTAGCCTTGGAAGGCGCCTTCGATCCAGAGCTACATCACAAACTGGCTCCGCCCCCAATGATGTATTTTACTGTGTATTTACTCTAAATATTTTACAGTCCAATGTTCTTAACATGGGCAAAATGTTCTGTTTATTTTTAAATAGCTATGGCTATATACAGTATACCTGTATATAACTATATATATTTTTTATTTATTTATTTTTAACAAAAAATACATTGTATATATATATATAAAACATTTTATTCTATGTGAAGAACATTGAAATATAAAATATTCATGACTACCTTCTGGTTAGCGCTGTAGGTTTAACTCCATTTGGGTTAGTGCACAAGCAAAAAGTGTTAGTTTGTTTTTCATTTTGCGCTCTCCATTAAAGTCTATGGAAAGAAGTTAGTGTGGTTGCAATAGCCGAAGTCCTGAAGATTGCTCACTCTCAAACATTTTACTTTCAATTGTAATACGCGTGCTCCTAATCTTGTATGTGAAATTTTAAAGATTAAAGGGACAGTAAACAGCTTGAGATTTTAATATTCAATGTTTAGTTTTATATATATATATATATATATATATATATATATATATATATATATATATATATATATATATATATATATATATATATATATATATATTAAAGCAATATATTTCATAAAATTTAGCTCAGAACATTTTGGATTTTCTAATTCTCAGAACTTGAAATGCACCCTGTTCACTTATCTGAGCTAACCTTGCTACATATCATTCACTAATTGGATTGAACTAAAAAACAACGTACTAACAATATAGTCTGAGCTAGCCTTGTTGGCTCAAGCCTAGATTGGCAAAAAGGTAAGTGTTAGGTAGAATTCGGCTGTTGACAAACAATTGCAGCAAATACAATGTTAATTTGTTTTAAAAAAGGTTTAGACTTGGCTGATATATTATTAAATAGCAACACCACAGAAATGTCTATTAATTAAAAGGTGTTTACTATCCCTTTAAGTGCTATTATATCAAATATATATATTGCCAAATATTATTTTTTTTAAGATGTTATATAGCTGCCCAATCTCTGAGTGTGTGCAATCTAGCACTCTGGGCTTACAAACTGGGCAGCATTATACGGACTAAATTGAGCTGGTGTTTGTAAACCTCCTTTTTGCCATATGTTAATCATAAACAACATTCCGGTTTGGCTGTCACATTATTCATTTGAATTCCTGGAGGACACATCTGTTCAACATCTTCCAAGGCCTGAAAGAACTTTTAACACATTTTAAACACAAGAAATGCCTAAAAATTGAAAATCTGTTTCAAGCAAGTTATAAGAAAATTGACCGCTTCCTACAAAACATTCTGGAACAAAATATATTTCTAAAAAAAAAAAAAAAACATAATTACTTTGGGGTACATATAGTTCATGTTGTCACAGTCAACTCTAAACATAAATTTGTTCTGCACATTCATTTTTATCCCTCTATATTTTTGGGAAATGTTACTTCCCAAACCATCTATACACATGCATTTTTTACATTATTTTTTAAAATAATACATATATATTTATATATAATCATTCCACATTTCAATTTTGTAAAAAAAAGTGCTTTATATAATTTAAATTGAAGATGCAAATCAGTGATTAACGTAATTATTTTCCATTTCCATGTCTACAATTGGCATGCCAATAAAGAATATGTATTAGCAAAGATTAAATGATCAAATTATACATTTTATTACCTATCATTTTATTACTATAATATATTGGCTCACCCTAGCTAATACTCACCAGTGAGAGTACGGATTATTCACTCTTGTATTGCTATTATTATTATCAGTTATTTGTAGAGCGCCAACAGATTCTGCTGCGCTATTCACTCTTTTACAAACATACAGATGTCTTCCCTTACTGACCCCATTCGTTCTTAATTCTGACCATGACAGAGTGGGCAGGACTAAGGTCCCTTTCCTCTCCCCTTCATACTTGGAAGGAGTCTGTAATAGAAGTCTTTAAAGTATGAGGATGAAAGGTAGCGGATCATTGAGCGAGCAGGCTGATCTCAGTTTGGGTAGAAGCTGTGCTAGACCGCCTGCAAAACAAAAAAATATACTAGACATAAACAAATTTAAAAAAAGCAATGGTTCAACTAGATACAAGGTATTGTTTTGCTTGGAAATATTGTTCAGTGATCTTCTTCTGTTAAAGTAAAAATTAAAAGAAAACTATTTAGTATTACCGATTTCAAGTTTTTATTGATTTTTTTACATATAGGTGCTTTAACATTATATGCCCAAAACACCCACCAGTTGAAAGAGCAGGAGATTGCCTTTTAAATAATGGGTCTTGGGAATTGGCTTTCACTTCCTGATTTCTGGCACTTGGAGACATCACCACACTGTTTGCATGCTGGTGGGTCTCTAGGTCATTTAAAACAGGTAATCAAACAGGTCTAGAGACCCATATGACCACTTGTTTTAACACCTAGAACCCCTCTTTAAAATAATGGCCCTATAGAGGGTTTTTTATCCAGGTGATCTCTGTGGTAATAGGGATCACCTGTCATGTATAAATGTACATTTGTTTGAGTAAAGGCTCATCGGAGACCCTATGTTCAGCAGACGCTCTCTGCATTTATCATTGCACCAGCAGTTCTTGTGAACTCCTGGTGCAATACCGCCCCCTGCAGATTAGCGGCCAATCGGCCACTAGCAGTGGGTGTCAATCAACCCGATCGTATTTGATCGGGTTGATTTCCAGCGATATCTGTCCGCCGCCTCAGAGCAGGCGGACAGGTTATGAAGCAGCAGTCTTTAGTATACCCTATACTTTCAATGGATATCGCAGCCATGCTAAACATTTCAAGTGCAACACAACAGCAATAGAAAATGTAGCGTACCTTGAGACCTGAAGTAAAGTGTTAGGGCTAGAATAAATGTTTCGCAAAGTATATTTAAAACATTAAAATAATGTTATTTAGCATGGCTGCGATATCCATTGAAAGTATAGACAAACTGTATATAAACATATTTAATATACATATGTTTATTATTTGAATAAATGTTTAAAAAGGGTTTAAAAGGGATATGGTATATTTCAAGGTGTTTGACTGGGAAGGGCTCAAAAGGATATATATATATATTTTTTTTTTTAAAGTGACCATCTTTTTCAAATTTATAACCAGGACATTGAAAATTGCTGAGCCAGCATGAGTAGAATATAAGTTGAAACATTATTGAGTATGCGTATCTTTTTTTTTCTTTAAGTGAAAGAATACAATAAAATGTACTTTTGCAATGCAATTTTGGTTAAAATTATATTTAGTAATTCGCAAAAATTTCAAAGTTTCAACATGTAATTGAGTTTTATCACTGGACCACATATTGTTCATCAAAGAAAAAAGACATTCGGCAGTTGCATTGGTTTCTGGTAAACAGAGAGAATATTCTACCAATTTGCCAATATTTTTGTACTAAACATTATTTTTCACTGAAGGCTTTGAATTTTTCAATCCATCTGTTCGATACTGGTATAGAATTTTGTCTCCAGTGAGTAATTTTTTTCATCTGTAGTGTAGCACAGGACAAAGCAGGTTTCATCAAAAAGTTCATCTTCTACTAAATTGATTTCAGAAAAATACTGAAAAATGTAATCACTGCAAACTTGAATGTTGTCATGGGTGAGTTTATTGTTTAACAAAACCCAATTGAATTTTTCGCTATGCTTAATAGGTCCTTCCCATTCCTCTAGATATTGAATACATGTGTCATAAAATTCTACCACTTTTTCTTTGAAAATAACAGGTTTAAATATGCCTTCTTTTTCAACCAATTCCCACCAGCTCTCTTGCACCCAAATTTTTTTCAGATTGGTAAAAATTTTATTTTTCCCACTTCTTCACATTCCTCCAAAGTTAGTATTGGTGTTGTCAGCACAAAATCCAAGTACCTTGGTATCTAAACAATTTTTTTTAACACTTCCAAAATATAATCAGTAACTAAATCAGATGTTTCCCCTGGCAAATCTCTTACTTCCAAAAGTTTGACGTGTATTCTAGACTGGTATTAAAAATATCTTATTATTATGGGAATCAACTTTACTTCCTTGTGGTTTGATGGATCAGAATAAATAGAAATAAAATTTGCAGCATCTAAATCCTCTTCCAATAACTGTTTTGCATAAGGCACCAGCACATTGGTAACTATTGCCTCGCATTTTGTTCTAGAACATGTAAACCTGGCATCAAAACATGTTTTAATCAGTTTGCAGGTACAATCCATTGATCGGAATGAGTGATTATGCAATTTTTGTGCATTACTGCATTACTGTGTGGTATGCCGATAAGCCTTCAGCTGCAGATAGTTTTCATTCAGCATCTTTAAATATATATTTTTTTAAAATATGATGTCACACTCGTACTTGCAATTGCTGCAGACAAGGCCCGTTTATGTTTGACTGTTTGTATGTGGTTTTTAATGTTGTTTTTTCCACTGTTTGCAATAGAAAATACACTTCAGCATTTTACACATTCCACCTCACTATTGTCATTATTAGTACTTGCTTTGATGTATATTTTTATTTTAACTCGTCGTTGAATGCACTTTCATTGTTTTGGCGCGTTGGGTGTCCAAAAAAATAAACAATTATTACAAACTTTGTTGGATTTCGGTCTTGGTTCGAGGGGGCAAAGTCACCGGTCCAGGATCGAGGTGGGCGAAGATGCCGGTCCTGGTCCAAGGTGGCAATGTCATTGGGTCCTGGCGAAGCAGCAAATTGTGCTGTGAAAACGGCAGAGCAAAAAGCTATAATAACCAAAAGAGCGCGGAGCTCTGAGGGCCAGTGTCACGGACCAGAGACGCCAGATGACTAGCGCCTGTCCAGTGCTGCGTAGGGCCTTTATAGTCCAAAGCTAACACTGAATTGGTTGATTTTGGCGGGCTCTGTGCGATGATATCATCATCAAGTTCCCACGGTCGGGCTGTAGGTAATGTGCTGGAATATTATCGAAGAGTCACCACAATATAGTGAGAGTGCGTGTGCTGAATGCCGAGTATTGCTGAGATCCAACGACGAGAACCGTGGTGTAAAATAAAACTAAAACTAGGATAAATTAATAAAATGTATTTATTTTAAGGCTGGTTTATCAAGGATTGATGTATTCAATCTTTTGATAAAATAATATTTTTTTATTTTGTAGTCCTAAACTGTACTGGTTACATCTCATGACTAACCAGACCAGTGATGTGCGGTGAGGTTAGAGGCTGGTAAGGCATTGGGTATGATACACCTGAGAAACACGTATATATGAACACGACAGAGGCAGCTTAAATGTACGATAAAATTGGCAGGTTGCAAGTCCAATTTATTGCTATTAATACATTTGCTTCATTCTCTTGTTATCCTTTGTTGAAGGATATGCCGCAATGCACAACTGGGTGCTAACTGAACATATTAAATGAACCAATGGCAAGAGGCATATATTCGCAACCACCAATCACCAGCTGCTCCCAGTAGAGCATTGCTGCTCCTTAGCTTATCTAGGTATGCTTTTCAAAGGATACTAAAAGAAAAAAGCAAATGAGATAACACAAGTAAATAGTAAAAGTATTTAATATTGTATGTTCTATCTGAGAGATGAAAGAAAAGATGCACACACACTTTCATACAGATGCACACACACTCTCATACAGATGCACACACACTCTCATACAGATGCACACACACTCTCATACAGATACACACACACACACCTAAACTAGAAGCCCCATTGTGTACCCAACTGCTTTATGCCATTAAAACATCAGACCTCAGACCAGATGCATTTATCTGGCAATCAATATGTGTAAACTGATCATCAAAACAAAATTATGTCCCATGTCACATTATGGCACATGTTGAGCAATCCCTGTATGCCAGCAGCATGTCTAAACTTCAAGCCAAATACATATCTGTAATTCCTGTATACAATCTGTGTAATAAAATGTGTGAGGTCTGAGTGCTTAAAAAGGCAATAAGGCAATGGGCATACTAATACTTTGCTCAAAATCAAATAAATTGCTCGTAACAGGCACAGCTATTATTAGAGACCATAATTTAATATTAGGATGAACCTTTAATATCCAAATGGTGGCTGAGCCTGATTTCCATAATTTTATTAAGTAAAACATGATGTGAGATATTCCAACATAAACATTAACATTATGGTCTCTAATAATAGCTGTTAGCATTAGCAGAATGCAGATTGCTTAATAAAATTATAGAAATCAGGCTCAGCCTGGCCAGCACCATTATATGAATATCAAGGTTCATGCTGCTGCTGTGAGTTCTGTGATGTGAGATATTGAGATATTCTAACATTAAATTATGGTCTCTAACTAATAATAGCTGTTAGCATTAGCAGACTGCTTAATAAAATTATAAACATAAGTAAAGTAAATCAGCCACCATTCATGGATATCAAAGGTTCATGCTGTGATGTCATGGATGTGAGAAATTCTACATCAAAGTATGAACCTTGATATCCATAGTGTGGCTGAACCTGATAAGGGATGATAAATAATTATATATTTTATTAATCAATCTCTGCTGCTAATGGCATGCTAACAGCGCTTACTATGAGTGCTAGCTGAAAAGGCAATGGGGCATGGCATACTTACTTTGCTCAAATAAATTGCACTTGGGCACTATGCTAATTGCTAATGGCATGCTAACAGCACTTGCTATGAGTGCTGGCTGAAAAGGCAATAAGGCAACATATACACACACACTACAGTATATATATAATCGATGTAAGCAAGCACTGGCTGGCCTATGAAACCAAGAAATTGCAGCCAGTAATGATATTATTTATATGTAAACCATAGTTAAATCTGGAGTAGCAGAGATATGATTGAAAACCTTCTGACCTCTTTATTTCAGAGATACAAAAAGGGATTAAAGGTGTTTTTCCCCTAAGTGTGAATTAACAGCATATGTAATTAAAATATTTCAATTCAACTACTAGCATATGTAGACTCATAGACTGTAGCTGTTATGCCAGGGCTTTCAGACACTCTCCTTTCAGAATTCACCATCAGCAATAGTTTTGGGTGATGAGTCCCTTATTATTTTATTAAAACATCAGAAAAGTGTCATCTGCCGCTGTGGTTCTAGCTGTTCGATTTATTTCCATGTAATGCTAATTAGTACACTATGATGAAAGTAAATGGTAAAGAAATGGGGGTAGTTTCCATAATATATTTTAAAATACTGATACTTAATTTATAAACTGTCATAAAGGTCCTGTACATTGCAAGATAAGGGAAGTGCAAAATAAAAATTTGCCATATACTTTATTTAAAATAAGTATTAATAAAACAGATTATTCCCACTAATTAGAATTGTAAACCTTCTGAGATCCATAAAATGAGTGCAGCTGAAATAAATAGTAATACATACATGCTGCTTGAGTCTAAAGATATTCCTATTGGACATTGACCCACCCGGTTCTCTCTCTGTCGCTCTCCGCTGCTGCAAAAAATGGTGACGACTCACTGGTAAACAGACAGTGACCGGACTCGGCAGTGGCCCGCAGCAGCTCCCTCCCGGCTGCTTGACTGCTTCCCGCCATCGCCAATAGCAGTTAGTCTGACGGCACTGACTCACGTGACGTCCAAGCCCGGAACTCCTCCACAGCAGCATTCTTATACCTGATTGGCTGTCTCATTAGCTGATCATAGAGGCGGTTTGGAGAAACGCCTCTTAGGAGAGTGGTATGAGCCCGGCGATATACCACTGGGTGGCGCTAGCTCATAGTGAGCTAGAAGCATTAGGAATCATCAATGTTGCACAATCTATCTAGGGCAGCGGAATGGCTCACTGCCTCTCAATTGCGCAACATGGATGATTGATTCATGTTGTGGGATGAATAAATTGAATCGCATCTGGTGGCGCCGGCGGAAGAAGGGGGGGGCTAGGTACCTGGGGGGGCTTGGTCAGAAAAGTATGCACAAAAACACTCAACTTTTTTTATTTTTTATTTAATAATTGAAATCTTTCTTTTCATGATTTGACAGGGGAGGCAGCGCCTCCTATTACTGCACGTCACTGAACCAGACCAATGTCCAAAAAAACAATACTGTACTGGTAAAAACACAACCAGTATGTATGGTCACTTTTATATATATATATATATATATACATACACACAGGTGGCCCTCGTTTTACAATGGTTCAATTTACACTATTTCAGAATAACAACCTTTTTTTTCCAGTCATGTGACTGCTATTGAAAAGCATTGAGAAGCAGTTAATTAAAATAGCTAGTAGGTGGAGCTGTCCGCTTGTGTTGCAGCAAAGCCAAGCAAGCTGAAATTAATCAGTTTAACCAGAACTGAGCTATCAAGTAGATTTCAAAGGAACAAGATCTTCCTGTCTATAAATCAGTCCAGATTGCATAGAATTAACTGTTTGCAGAAAAAGGCAAGTGAAGTCTGTGTTGTGTGATTATTTTATTAGGTTTATAATGCTGTTTAGAAAATGTTTTTGTTCATTTAACTTAGTTTAATTTATATATTCTGTGTTGTGTGATTAGTTTATTAGGTTTATAATGCTGTTTAGCATTTAAAGTCTTAATTTCAAAGCTTTAAAAATAATGTATTCAGTGTTACTTATGACAATTTTGAGAGGGTCCTGGAACCTATATCCCTCACTTCCCATTGACTTACATTATAAACTGGGTTTCAATTTACAATGGTTTCGATTTACAACCATTCCTTCTGGACCCTAACCCCGGCGTAAACTGAGGGCTACCTGTATACATATGTGTGTGTATGTATACATGTGTTTACAATACATGCGTATACATGTGCTTATATGTGTAAATATGCATATGCCCACATACATATATACACATATACACACACACACACACACACACACACACACACACACATACTCTATATATATATATATATATATACAGGTAGCCCTCAGTTTACGCTGGGGTTAGGTTCCAGAAGGAATGGTTGTAAATCAAAACCGTTGTAAATTGAAACCCAGTTTATAATGTAAGTCAATGGGAAGTGAGGGAAATAGGTTCCAGGCCCCTCTCAAAATTGTCATAAGTAACACCTAATACATTATTTTTAAAGCTTTGAAATGAAGTCTTTAAGTGCTAAACAGCATTATAAACCTAATAAAATAGTCACACAACACAGAATATATAATTAAACTAAATTAAATGAACAAAAACATTTGCTAAACAGCATTATAAACCTAATAAAATAATCACACAACACAGACTTCACTTGCATTATTCTGCAAACAGTTCTTTCTATGCATTCCAATCTGGACTGATTTATAGACAGGAAGATATTGTTCCTTTGAAATCTGCTTGATAGCTCAGGTCTGGTTAAACTGATTAATTTCAGCTTGCTTGGCTTTGCTGCAACACAAGCAGACAGCTCCACCTACTGGCTATTTTAATAAATGCACTGCTTCTCAATGCTTTTCAATAGCAGTCACATGACTGGAAAAAAAGGTTGTTATTCTGAAACGTTATAAATTGAACCGTTGTAAAACGAGGGCCACCTGTATATATATATATATATATATATATATATATATATATATATATATATACACACACACACACAAACACACATATATATATATAATATATATATATGTATATATATATGTATATATATATATATATATATATATATATATATACTTTTAAGCCCTTCCAGTCAAACACCTTGAAATATCCAATAACAATTTAAAACAAATGTAATATATATATATATATATATATATATAAAATAGAGATACTTCATATATCTTTCTATCTATCATCTACCTATCTTTCTATCTATCTATCTATCTATCTATCTATCTATCTATCTATCATCTAAATATTAATGTATATATACACACATACATAAATATATAGATATAAACAGTAATGTGAAAAAGTTTTAGGCAGGTGGAGAAACATGCTGTAAAGTAAGAATGCTTTTAAAAATATTTTTTTTTTATCAATTAACAATATGCATAGTAAGCAAACAGAAAAAAAATATAAATCAAATCAATATTTGGTGGGACCACCCTTTGCTTTCAAAACAACATTAATTCTTTTAAATACACTTGCACACAGATTTTAAGGAACTCGGCAGGTAGGTTATTCCAAACATCTTTGAAAACTAACCACAGTTTCTCTGTAGATTTAGGCAGCCTCAGTTGCTTTTTTCTTTTCATGTTATCCCAGACAGACTCAATGATGTTGAGATCAGGACTCTGTGGCGGCTGTAACATCACTTTCAGGACTCCTGGTTTTTCTTTATGCTGAAGAAAGTTTGTGATGTAGATGTTTGGGGTTGTTGGCATGCTGCAGAATAAATTTGAGGAAAATCAGATACCTCCTGATGATACTGTATGATGCATACATATCTGCCTGTACTTCTCAGCATTGAGGAGATCATTCATTCTACCCAAATCCCCAACTCCATTTACAGAAATGGACACCCCAAACTTACAAGGAACCTCCTCAGTGTTTCACTGTTGCCTGCATACACTCATTCTTGAACATCTCTCCAGCCCTTTGGAAAACAAACTGCTTTCTGTTGCAGCCAAATATTTAAAATGATTATTCCAGAGCAGCTGCTGCCATTGTTATTCACCCCAGTTTCTGTGTTTTAATGCAGAGTTAAGTAGCTTGGCCTTGTTTTCAAGTCGAAAGTATGATTTTTTTGCTGCAAGATGGCACTGCTGGACATCTTCCGGTTGCAAAGGGACGGAAATATGATGTGTCTTTCATCTGCTTCAAGTTTCCTTAGCTTATCACTGCTTCTAGAGTCTTCAACGTTGCCCATTTATTTTTGCTTCTTCAGAAGAGCTTGGATAGCACATCTGGAAACCCCTATCTACTTTGAAATTTTTGCCTGGGAGAGACCTGGTTGATGCAGTATAACTACCTTGTGTCTTGTTGCTGTGCTCAGTGTTGCCATGGTGTATGACTTTTGACATTAAAATGTCTTCAGGAACCTCACCTTGCTAGCAGAGTTTAACTCTTCCTCAAACATTTGTGTTCCTCCTACACAGCTGTTTCTGTTTCAGTTAATGATTGTGTTTCAACCTACATATTAAACTGATGATCATTAGCACCTGTATGGTATAATTGTTTAATCACGCAACTGACTACAAAATCCCTGACTTTATGCAAGTGTACCCAAATGTTATGAAGGCAAAGGGTGCTCACACCAAATATTAATTTGATTTATATTTTTCTTCTGTTCACTCATTTTATTTTGTTAATTGCTAAAAAATATAAAAATAAACCATTTACATTTATATTTTCTTCTACAAGATACAACGAGTCTACGGATTTCATCCTTACTTGTGGGATATTATCCTCCTGCTAACAGGAAGTGGCAAAGAGCACCACAGTGTGAGCTGTATATATAGCTCCTCCCTTCCCCTCCACATCCAGTCATTCTCTTTTCCTGTGTTATACTAGGAAGAGGTAAAGTGAGGTGTTAGTGTTAGTTTTCTTCAATCAAGAAGTTTTTTTATTTTAAATGGTACCAGTGAGTACTATTTCCCTCAGGGGGTTTGGAAGAAGAATTCTGCCCTGTGGTTGATGATCTTAGCAGCTGTAACTAAGATCCATGGTTACCACAGATCTGAAGGTAATACAGGAGACATCTTCAGTGTGGAGACCGTGTCATGCTGTCTGCAGCATTTGAGGTATGTGCAGTCTTTTATTCTGAAGAGACTTAGAATGTCAGGAGATGGCTGAATATGTATTCCCTTTTTAGGGAAGGGGTAAGCAGTAGACCTATTTTCAAGGAGGGTGTTACTGAAACCTGTTCATTTTTATTTTTCTATTGACATTTGGACAAGGTTTATAATGAGGGCTATGTGCTGCATTTGTTCATTATATGACACTGGGGTTTTATATGTTTACAATGGTTAACATTTTTGACTGTTACTTGTTGCTTGGGGTAATTATTCCACATGGCTAAGTTTGCTAAAACTGCTCCCCATGCGGTTGTTTGGGCCTACTCGGTCATTCATTTTTATTTTTCTATTGACATTTGGACAAGGTTTATAATGAGGGCTATGTGCTGCATTTTTTCATTATATGACACTGGGGTTTTATATGTTTACAATGGTTAACATTTTTGACTGTTACTTGTTGCTTGGGGTAATTATTCCACATGGCTAAGTTTGCTAAAACTGCTCCCCATGCGGTTGTTTGGGCCTACTCGGTCATCGGTCCTGATGGGCGTGTCTTATTTTCGCGCGCTTAGACGCGCTCTGTATTCTGACTAGAAGGCAGCTGGCTTTAGCTCCGGTGGAGCTTAAACAGAGTTCTTCCTCTCTGGATTACTGTCGAGTCCTTTCTAAGTACCCTGGGGGCAGGTAGGCGCCACAGCAGAGCTGTGGCAAGGTGCAGAGAGTATTTTTGTGCTGACTTATTATATATGGCTATAAATACTGTTTAGCAGTTTATCCTTCCCTTAATAATTAGGGTGCAAGAATTTTTAGAAGCATTATTTAGGATAGTGTTAATTTTGGAGTCAAATTAACGTTTATAAGCACTTTTGAAAAAATTGTTCACTTTTTACTCTTTAAAGGCACAGTAAACGTTTTTTTGTAAACGGTTTAAATCATTTATTAAAGTGTTTAAACAACTTATTGGTCTGTTCAGCATGTCTGACATTGAGGAAACTCAGTGTTCTACATGTTTAGATGCCATTGTGGAACCCCCTCTTACATTGTGTACCTCTTGTACTGAAAGGGCCTTACATTGTAAAGAGCATATTCTAAGTAAAGATAGTGTGTCTAAGGATGATTCTCAGTTTGAAGAAAATCAGGATATGCCATCCAATTCTCCCCAAGTGTCACAACCTTTAGCCTAGTACATCTAGTGCATCTAATTCCTTTACTCTGCAGGAGATGGCTGCAGTTATGTCAACTACCCTTACAGAGGTATTATCTAAATTACCAGTGTTACAGGGTAAACACAGTAGGTCAGGTATTAATGTAAATACTGAATCCTCTGATGCTTTATTAGCTATTTCTGATGTACCCTCACAGTGTTCTGAGTTGGGGGGTCATGGAATTGCTGTCTGAGGGAGAAATTTCAGACTCAGGGAATGTATTACCTCAGACAGATTTGGACACTATATCCTTTAAATTTAAGCTTGAACACCTCCGCCTATTACTTCGGGAGGTTTTAGCGACTCTGGATGATTGTGACCCTATTGTGATATCACCAGAGAAATTGTGTAAAATGGATAAATATCTAGAAGTACCTACTTACACTGATGTTTTTCCAGTTCCTAAGAGAATTTCGGAAATTATAAAAAAGGAATGGGATAGACCAGGTATACTGCTTTCTCCCCCTCCTACTTTTAAGAAAATGTTTCCCATATCAGATGCCATTCGGGACTCGTGGCAAATGGTCCCTAAGGTAGAGGGAGCAATATCTACCCTGGCTAAGTGTACAACTATACCTATTGAGGACAGTTGTGCTTTCAAAGATCCTATGGATAAAAAAATAGAGGGTCTTCTAAAGAAATTATTTATTAATCAGGGGTTTCTTTTACAACCTACGGCTTGCATTGTTCCAGTAACTACTGCAACAGCTTTTTGGTTTGAGGCTCTAGAGGAGTCTCTTAAAGTGGAGACCCCGTTAGATGACATTTTGGATAGAATTAAAGCTCTCAAGCTAGCTAATTCTTGTATTACTGATGCCACTTTTCAAATTGCTAAATTAGCAGCGAAAAATGCAGGATTTGCTATTCTAGCACATAGAGCGTTGTGGCTCAAATCTTGGTCTGCTGAAGTGTCATCAAAAACTAAGCTGGCAGCTGGCTTTAGCTCCAGTGGAGCTTAAACAGAGTTCTTCCTCTCCGGATTACTGTTGAGTCCTTTCTAAGTACCCTGGGGGCAGGTAGGCGCCACAGCAGAGCTGTGGCAAGGTGCAGAGAGTATTTTTGTGCTGACTTATTATATATGGCTATAAATACTGTTTAGCAGTTTATCCTTCCCTTAATAATTAGGGTGCAAGAATTTTTGGAAGCATTATTTAGGATAGTGTTCATTTTGGAGTCAAATTAACGTTTATAAGCACTTTTGAAAAAATTGTTCACTTTTTACTCTTTAAAGGCACAGTACACGTTTTTTGTAAACGGTTTAAAGCATTTATTAAAGTGTTTAAACGACTTATTGGTCTGTTCAGCATGTCTGACATTGAGGAAACTCAGGCCTAGATTTAGAGTTGGGCGGTAGCCGTGAAAACCAGCGTTAGAGGCTCCTAACGCTGGTTTTAGGCTACCTCCGGTATTTGGAGTCGTTAAAAAAAGGGTCTAACGCTCACTTTTCAGCCGCGACTTTTCCATACCGCAGATCCCCTTACGTCAATTGCGTATCCTATCTTTTCAATGGTATTTTTCTAACTCCGGTATTTAGAGTCATGTCTGAAGTGAGCGTTAGAAATCTAACGACAAAACTCCAGCCGCAGGAAAAAAGTCAGTAGTTAAGAGCTTTCTGGGCTAACGCCGGTTCATAAAGCTCTTAACTACTGTACTCTAAAGTACACTAACACCCATAAACTACCTATGTACCCCTAAACCGAGGCCCCCCCACATCGCCGCAACTCGATTAAATTTTTTTAACCCCTAATCTGCCGACCGCCACCTACGTTATACTTATGTACCCCTAATCTGCTGCCCCTAACACCGCCGACCCCTATATTATATTTATTAACCCCTAACCTAACCCCCACAACGTCGCAGCCAGCTACCTACAATAATTAACCCCTAATCTGCCGACCGCAAAGCGCCGCCACCTACGTTATACTTATGTACCCCTAATCTGCTGCCCCTAATACCGCCGACCCCTATATTATATTTATTAACCCCTAATCTGCCCCCCAATTGATTCTAATCAGCCAATCAGAATCAAGTTCAATCCGATTGGCTGATTGGATCAGCCAATCGGATTGAACTTGATTCTGATTGGCTTATTCCATCAACCAATCAGAATATTCCTACCTTAATTCCGATTGGCTGATAGAATCCTATCAGCCAATCGGAATTCGAGGGACGCCATCTTGGATGACGTCATTTAAAGGAACCGTCATTCGTCGTTCAGTCATCGGCCAGGATGGATGTTCCGCGTCGGAGGTCTTCAGGATGCTGCCGCTCCGCTCCGGATGGATGACTATAGAAGATCCCGCTTGGATGGAAGATCGGATGGAAGACCTCTTCTGCCCCGCTTGGATGAAGACTTCTACCGGATGGAGGACCTCTTCTTGCTCCGCTTGGATCAAGACTTCGGACCCTCTTCTGGACCGATCGCTGAACCCGGTGAGGTGAAGACAAGGTAGGGAGATCTTCAGGGGCTTAGTGTTAGGTTTATTTAAGGGGGGTTTGGGTTAGATTAGGGGTATGTGGGTGGTGGGTTGTAATGTTGGGGGGGGGGTATTGTATGTTTTTTTTTACAGGCAAAAGAGCTGAACTTCTTGGGGAATGCCCCGCAAAGGGCCCTGTTCAGGGCTGGTAAGGTAAAAGAGCTTTGAACTTTAGTAATCTAGAATAGGGTAGGGCATTTTTTTATTTTGGGGGGCTTTGTTATTTTATTAGGGGGCTTAGAGTAGGTGTAATTAGTTTAAAATTGTTGTAAGATTTTCCTTATGTTTGTAAATATTTTTTTATTTTTTGTAACTTAGTTCTTTTTTATTTTTTGTACTTTAGTTAGTTTATTTCATTGTAGTTATTTGTAGATATTATATTTAATTAATGTATTGATAGTGTAGTGTTAGGTTTAATTGTAGGTAATTGTAGGTATTTTATTTAATTTATTTATTGCTAGTGTAGTGTTAGGTTTAATTGTAACTTAGGTTAGGATTTATTTTACAGGTAATTTTGTTATTATTTTAACTAGGTAACTATTAAATAGTTCTTAACTATTTAATAGCTATTGTACCTGGTTAAAATAATTACAAAGTTACCTGTAAAATAAATATTAATCCTAAAATAGCTATAATATAATTATAATTTATAGTGTAGCTATATTAGGATTTATTTTACAGGTAAGTATTTAGCTTTAAATAGGAATAATTTATTTAATAAGAGATAATTAATTTCGTTAGATGTAAATTATATTTAATTTAGGGGGGTGTTAGTGTTAGGGTTAGACTTAGCTTTAGGGGTTAATACATTTATTAGAATAGCGGTGAGCTCCAGTTGGCAGATTAGGGGTTAATAATTGAAGTTAGGTGTTGGCGATGTTAGGGAGGGCAGATTAGGGGTTAATACTATTTATTATAGGGTTAGTGAGGCGGATTAGGGGTTAATAACTTTATTATAGTAGCGCTCAGGTCCTCTCGGCAGATTAGGGGTTAATAAGTGTAGGCAGGTGGAGGCGACGTTGTGGGGGGCAGATTAGGGGTTAATAAATATAATATAAGGGTCGGCGATGTTAGGGCAGCAGATTAGGGGTACATAGGGATTATGTAAGTAGCGGCGGTTTACGGAGCGGCAGATTAGGGGTTAATAATAATATGCAGGGGTCAGCGATAGCGGGGTCGGCAGATTAGGGGTTAATAAGTGTAAGGTTAGGGGTGTTTAGACTCGGGGTACATGTTAGAGTGTTAGGTGCAGACGTAGGAAGTGTTTCCGCTTAGCAAACAATGGGGCTGCGTTAGGAGCTGAACGCTGCTTTTTTGCAGGTGTTCGGTTTTTTTTCAGCTCAAACAGCCCCATTGTTTCCTATGGGGGAATCGTGCACGAGCACGTTTTTGAGGCTGGCCTCTTCCATAAGCAACTCTGGTATCGAGAGTTGAAGCTGCGTTAAATATGCTCTACGCTCCCTTTTTGGAGCCTAACGCAGCCTTTATGTGGACTCTCAATACCAGAGTTATTTTTATGGTGCGGCCAGAAAAAAGCCGGCGTTAGCTACGCGGGTCGTTACCGACAAAACTCTAAATCTAGCCGTAAGTGTTCTACGTGTTTAGATGCCATTGTGGAACCCTCTCTTACATTGTGTACCTCTTGTACTGAAAGGGCCTTACATTGTAAAGAGCATATTCTAAGTAAAGATAGTGTGTCTAAGGATGATTCTCAGTTTGAAGAAAATCAGGATATGCCATCCAATTCTCCCCAAGTGTCACAACCTTTAGCCTAGTACATCTAGTGCGTCTAATTCCTTTACTCTGCAGGAGATGGCTGCAGTTATGTCAACTACCCTTACAGAGGTATTATCTAAATTACCAGTGTTACAGGGTAAACACAGTAGGTCAGGTATTAATGTAAATACTGAATCCTCCTACATTATTTCTTATGTACCCTCACAGTGTTCTGAGTTGGGGGTCATGGAATTGCTGTCTGAGGGAGAAATTTCAGACTCAGGGAATGTATTACCTCAGACAGATTTGGACACTATATCCATTAAATTTAAGCTTGAACACCTCCGCCTATTACTTCGGGAGGTTTTAGCGACTCTGGATGATTGTGACCCTATTGTGATATCACCAGAGAAATTGTGTAAAATGGATAAATATCTAGAAGTACCTACTTACACTGATGTTTTTCCGGTTCCTAAGAGAATTTCGGAAATTATAAAAAAGGAATGGGATAGACCAGGTATACCGCTTTCTCCCCCTCCTACTTTTAAGAAAATGTTTTTTATATCAGATGTCATTCGTGACTCGTGGCAAACGGTCCCTAAGGTAGAGGGAGCAATATCTACCCAGGCTAAGTGTACAACTATACCCATTGAGGACAGTTGTGCTTTCAAAGATCCTATGGATAAAAAATTAGAGGGTCTTCTAAAGAAATGATTTATTAATCAGGGGTTTCTTTTACAACCTACGGCTTGCATTGTTCCAGTAACTACTGCAACAGCATTTTGGTTTGAGGCTCTAGAGGAGTCTCTTAAAGTGGAGACCCCGTTAGATGACATTTTGGATAGAATTAAAGCTCTCAAGCTAGCTAATTCTTGTATTACTGATGCCACTTTTCAAATTGCTAAATTAGCAGCGAAAAATGCAGGATTTGAAATTCTAGCACGTAGAGCGTTGTGGCTCAAATCTTGGTCTGCTGAAGTGTCATCAAAAACTAAGCTTTTGGCTATTCCTTTTAAAGGAAAGACCCTTTTTGGGCCTGAATTGAAGGAGATTATTTCTGACATTACAGGAGATAAAGGACATGGCCTACCTCAGGATAGGTCTGTCAAGATGAGGGGTAAACAAAATAATTTTCATTTCTTTCGGAACTTTAAGGGAGGACCCCCCGCTTCCTCTTCTTCCACAAAGCAGGGAGGGAACTTTACCCAATCTAGGTCTGGAGAACCAACCAGAACTGGAATAAGGGTAAACAGTCTAAAAAGCCCACTGTTGCTACTAAGACAGCATGAAGGGGTGGCCCCCGATCCGGGACCGGATTTAGTAGGGGGCAGACTCTCGTTCTTTGCCCAGGCTTGGGCAAGAGATGTTCAGGACCCCTGGGCACTAGAAATAGTGACCCACGGTTATCAATTGGAATTCAAGGATTTTCTTCCAAGAGGGAGATTTCATCTTTCAAGATTATCTGCAAACCAGATAAAAAGAGAGGCGTTCTTATGCTGTGTAAAATACCTTTTTACCATGGGAGTGATTTGTCCGGTTCCAGTATTGGAACAGGGACAGGGGTTTTGCTCAAATCTATTCGTGGTTCCCAAAAAAGAGGGAACTTTCCGACCCATATTAGACCTCAAGGGTCTAAACAAATTTCTCAGAGTCCCATCATTCAAGATGGAGACTATACGAACAATTTTACCAATGATCCAGGTGGGTCAATATATGACTACCGTGGACTTAAAGGATGCTTATCTTCATATTCCTATCCACAAGGATCATCATCAGTTTCTAAGGTTTGCCTTCTTGGACAAACATTATCAGTTCGTGGCTCTTCCCTTCGGGTTGGCCACAGCACCCAGAATCTTCACAAAGGTTCTAGGGTCTCTTTTGGTGGTTCTCAGACCGCGAGGCATAGCAGTGGTGTCTTATCTGGACGATATTCTAATTCAGGCGCCAACATATCAACTGATAAAGTCTCACACGGACACAGTGTTGTCTTTCCTAAGAACTCACGGTTGGAAGGTGAACATAGAGAAAAGTTCTCTTGTTCCACAGACAAGGGTTCCTTTCTTGGGAACTCTGATAGACTTGGTAGCGATGAAAATATTTCTGACGGAGGTCAGAAAATCAAAGATTCAAAATACTTGCCGAGCACTTCAGTCCATTCCTCGGCCATCAGTTGCTCAGTGAATGGAGGTAATTGGATTAATGGTAGCGGCAATGGACATCATTCCGTTTGCTCGCTTTCATCTCAGACCACTGCAGCTGTGCATGCTCGGACAGTGGAATGGGGACTATGCAAATTTATATCCTCAGATAAATCTGCATCAAGAGACCAGAGACTCTCTTCTTTGGTGGTTGTCACCGGATCATCTGTCCCAGGGGACTTGTTTCCGCAGACCCACGTGGGTGATAGTGACAATGGACGCCAGCCTTCTGGGCTGGGGTGCAGTCTTGAATTCCTTGAAGGCTCAGGGTCTTTGGACTCAAGTGGAGTCTCTACTTCCAATCAATATTTTGGAACTGAGGGCAATATTCAATGCGCTTCAGGCGTGGCCTCAGTTGGCTTCGGACAAATTCATCAGATTCCAGTTGGACAACATCACGACTGTGGCTTATGTCAATCATCAAGGGGGAACAAGGAGTTCCTTAGCGATGAGAGAAGTATCCAAGATAATCCGTTGGGCAGAGGCCCACTCTTATCATCTGTGAGCAATCTACAGCCCAGGAGTAGAGAACTGGGAAGCGGATTTTCTAAGTCGACAGACTTTTCATCCGGGGGAGTGGGAACTTCACCCGGAGGTATTTGCCTCATTGATTCTCCGATGGGGCAGACCGGAATTTGATCTGATGGCATCTTGACAGAATGCCAAGCTTCCAAGATATGGATCCAGGTCAAGGGATCCCCAGGACCGAATTGATAGATGCCTTGGCATTGCCTTGGTTGTTCAGCTTAGCTTATGTGTTTCCACCGTTTCCTCTCCTTCCACGCGTGATTACTCAAATCAAACAGGAGAGAGCTTCAGTGATCCTGATAGCGCCTGCATGGCCATGCAGGACTTGGTATGAGGATCTAGTAGACATGTCCTCTCTGCCACCGTGGAAACTTCCTTTGAGACAGGACCTTCTCATTCAAGGTCCTTTCCAACATCCATATCTAAAAAAAATATATAAATCAAATCAATATTTGGTGGGACCACCCTTTGCTTTCAAAACAACATTAATTCTTTTAAATACACTTGCACACAGATTTAAAGGAACTCGGCAGGTAGGTTATTCCAAACATCTTTGAAAACTAACCACAGTTTCTCTGTAGATTTAGGCAGCCTCAGTTGCTTTTTTCTTTTCATGTTATCCCAGACAGACTCAATGATGTTGAGATCAGGACTCTGTGGGGGCTGTAACATCACTTTCAGGACTCCTGGTTTTTCTTTATGCTGAAGAAAGTTTGTGATGTAGATGTTTGGGGTTGTTGGCATGCTGCAGAATAAATTTGAGGAAAATCAGATACCTCCTGATGATACTGTATGATGCATACATATCTGCCTGTACTTCTCAGCATTGAGGAGATCATTCATTCTACCCAAATCCCCAACTCCATTTACAGAAATGGACACCCCAAACGTACAAGGAACCTCCTCAGTGTTTCACTGTTGCCTGCATACACTCATTCTTGAACATCTCTCCAGCCCTTTGGAAAACAAACTGCCTTCTGCTGCAGCCAAATATTTAAAATGATTATTCCAGAGCAGCTGCTGCCATTGTTATTCACCCCAGTTTCTGTGTTTTAATGCAGAGTTAAGTAGCTTGGCCTTGTTTTCAAGTCGAAAGTATGATTTTTTTGCTGCAAGATGGCACTGCTGGACATCTTCCGGTTGCAAAGGGACGGAAATATGATGTGTCTTTCATCTGCTCCAAGTTTCCTTAGCTTATCACTGCTTCTAGAGTCTTCAACGTTGCCCATTTATTTTTGCTTCTTCAGAAGAGCTTGGATAGCACATCTGGAAACCCCTATCTACTTTGAAATTTTTGCCTGGGAGAGACCTGGTTGATGCAGTATAACTACCTTGTGTCTTGTTGCTGTGCTCAGTGTTGCCATGGTGTATGACTTTTGACATTAAAATGTCTTCAGGAACCTCACCTTGCTAGCAGAGTTTAACTCTTCCTCAAACATTTGTGTTCCTCCTACACAGCTGTTTCTGTTTCAGTTAATGATTGTGTTTCAACCTACATATTAAACTGATGATCATTAGCACCTGTATGGTATAATTGTTTAATCACGCAACTGACTACAAAATCCCTGACTTTATGCAAGTGTACCCAAATGTTATGAAGGCAAAGGGTGCTCACACCAAATATTAATTTGATTTATATTTTTCTTCTGTTCACTCATTTTATTTTGTTAATTGCTAAAAAATATAAAAATAAACCATTTACATTTATATTTTCTTCTACAAGATACAACGAGTCTACGGATTTCATCCTTACTTGTGGGATATTATCCTCCTGCTAACAGGAAGTGGCAAAGAGCACCACAGTGTGAGCTGTATATATAGCTCCTCCCTTCCCCTCCACATCCAGTCATTCTCTTTTCCTGTGTTATACTAGGAAGAGGTAAAGTGAGGTGTTAGTGTTAGTTTTCTTCAATCAAGAAGTTTTTTTATTTTAAATGGTACCAGTGAGTACTATTTCCCTCAGGGGGTTTGGAAGAAGAATTCTGCCCTGTGGTTGATGATCTTAGCAGCTGTAACTAAGATCCATGGTTACCACAGATCTGAAGGTAATACAGGAGACATCTTCAGTGTGGAGACCGTGTCATGCTGTCTGCAGCATTTGAGGTATGTGCAGTCTTTTATTCTGAAGAGACTTAGAATGTCAGGAGATGGCTGAATATGTATTCCCTTTTTAGGGAAGGGGTAAGCAGTAGACCTATTTTCAAGGAGGGTGTTACTGAAACCTGTTCATTTTTATTTTTCTATTGACATTTGGACAAGGTTTATAATGAGGGCTATGTGCTGCATTTGTTCATTATATGACACTGGGGTTTTATATGTTTACAATGGTTAACATTTTTGACTGTTACTTGTTGCTTGGGGTAATTATTCCACATGGCTAAGTTTGCTAAAACTGCTCCCCATGCGGTTGTTTGGGCCTACTCGGTCATCGGTCCTGATGGGCGTGTCTTATTTTCGCGCGCTTAGACGCGCTCTGTATTCTGACTAGAAGGCAGCTGGCTTTAGCTCCGGTGGAGCTTAAACAGAGTTCTTCCTCTCTGGATTACTGTCGAGTCCTTTCTAAGTACCCTGGGGGCAGGTAGGCGCCACAGCAGAGCTGTGGCAAGGTGCAGAGAGTATTTTTGTGCTGACTTATTATATATGGCTATAAATACTGTTTAGCAGTTTATCCTTCCCTTAATAATTAGGGTGCAAGAATTTTTAGAAGCATTATTTAGGATAGTGTTAATTTTGGAGTCAAATTAACGTTTATAAGCACTTTTGAAAAAATTGTTCACTTTTTACTCTTTAAAGGCACAGTACACGTTTTTTTGTAAACGGTTTAAAGCATTTATTAAAGTGTTTAAACAACTTATTGGTCTGTTCAGCATGTCTGACATTGAGGAAACTCAGTGTTCTACATGTTTAGATGCCATTGTGGAACCCCCTCTTACATTGTGTACCTCTTGTACTGAAAGGACCTTACATTGTAAAGAGCATATTCTAAGTAAAGATAGTGTGTCTAAGGATGATTCTCAGTTTGAAGAAAATCAGGATATGCCATCCAATTCTCCCCAAGTGTCACAACCTTTAGCCTAGTACATCTAGTGCGTCTAATTCCTTTACTCTGCAGGAGATGGCTGCAGTTATGTCAACTACCCTTACAGAGGTATTATCTAAATTACCAGTGTTACAGGGTAAACACAGTAGGTCAGGTATTAATGTAAATACTGAATCCTCTGATGCTTTATTAGCTATTTCTGATGTACCCTCACAGTGTTCTGAGTTGGGGGGTCATGGAATTGCTGTCTGAGGGAGAAATTTCAGACTCAGGGAATGTATTACCTCAGACAGATTTGGACACTATATCCTTTAAATTTAAGCTTGAACACCTCCGCCTATTACTTCGGGAGGTTTTAGCGACTCTGGATGATTGTGACCCTATTGTGATATCACCAGAGAAATTGTGTAAAATGGATAAATATCTAGAAGTACCTACTTACACTGATGTTTTTCCGGTTCCTAAGAGAATTTCGGAAATTATAAAAAAGGAATGGGATAGACCAGGTATACTGCTTTCTCCCCCTCCTACTTTTAAGAAAATGTTTCCCATATCAGATGCCATTCGGGACTCGTGGCAAATGGTCCCTAAGGTAGAGGGAGCAATATCTACCCTGGCTAAGTGTACAACTATACCTATTGAGGACAGTTGTGCTTTCAAAGATCCTATGGATAAAAAAATAGAGGGTCTTCTAAAGAAATTATTTATTAATCAGGGGTTTCTTTTACAACCTACGGCTTGCATTGTTCCAGTAACTACTGCAACAGCTTTTTGGTTTGAGGCTCTAGAGGAGTCTCTTAAAGTGGAGACCCCGTTAGATGACATTTTGGATAGAATTAAAGCTCTCAAGCTAGCTAATTCTTGTATTACTGATGCCACTTTTCAAATTGCTAAATTAGCAGCGAAAAATGCAGGATTTGCTATTCTAGCACGTAGAGCGTTGTGGCTCAAATCTTGGTCTGCTGAAGTGTCATCAAAAACTAAGCTGGCAGCTGGCTTTAGCTCCAGTGGAGCTTAAACAGAGTTCTTCCTCTCCGGATTACTGTCGAGTCCTTTCTAAGTACCCTGGGGGCAGGTAGGCGCCACAGCAGAGCTGTGGCAAGGTGCAGAGAGTATTTTTGTGCTGACTTATTATATATGGCTATAAATACTGTTTAGCAGTTTATCCTTCCCTTAATAATTAGGGTGCAAGAATTTTTGGAAGCATTATTTAGGATAGTGTTCATTTTGGAGTCAAATTAACGTTTATAAGCACTTTTGAAAAAATTGTTCACTTTTTACTCTTTAAAGGCACAGTACACGTTTTTTGTAAACGGTTTAAAGCATTTATTAAAGTGTTTAAACGACTTATTGGTCTGTTCAGCATGTCTGACATTGAGGAAACTCAGGCCTAGATTTAGAGTTGGGCGGTAGCCGTGAAAACCAGCGTTAGAGGCTCCTAACGCTGGTTTTAGGCTACCTCCGGTATTTGGAGTCGTTAAAAAAAGGGTCTAACGCTCACTTTTCAGCCGCGACTTTTCCATACCGCAGATCCCCTTACGTCAATTGCGTATCCTATCTTTTCAATGGGATTTTTCTAACTCCGGTATTTAGAGTCGTGTCTGAAGTGAGCGTTAGAAATCTAACGACAAAACTCCAGCCGCAGGAAAAAAGTCAGTAGTTAAGAGCTTTCTGGGCTAACGCCGGTTCATAAAGCTCTTAACTACTGTACTCTAAAGTACACTAACACCCATAAACTACCTATGTACCCCTAAACCGAGGCCCCCCCACATCGCCGCAACTCGATTAAATTTTTTTAACCCCTAATCTGCCGACCGCCACCTACGTTATACTTATGTACCCCTAATCTGCTGCCCCTAACACCGCCGACCCCTATATTATATTTATTAACCCCTAACCTGCCCCCCACAACGTCGCAGCCAGCTACCTACAATAATTAACCCCTAATCTGCCGACCGCAAAGCGCCGCCACCTACGTTATACTTATGTACCCCTAATCTGCTGCCCCTAATACCGCCGACCCCTATATTATATTTATTAACCCCTAATCTGTCCCCCAATTGATTCTAATCAGCCAATCAGAATCAAGTTCAATCCGATTGGCTGATTGGATCAGCCAATCGGATTGAACTTGATTCTGATTGGCTGATTCCATCAGCCAATCAGAATATTCCTACCTTAATTCCGATTGGCTGATAGAATCCTATCAGCCAATCGGAATTCGAGGGACGCCATCTTGGATGACGTCATTTAAAGGAACCGTCATTCGTCGTTCAGTCATCGGCCAGGATGGATGTTCCGCGTCGGAGGTCTTCAGGATGCTGCCGCTCCGCTCCGGATGGATGACTATAGAAGATCCCGCTTGGATGGAAGATCGGATGGAAGACCTCTTCTGCCCCGCTTGGATGAAGACTTCTACCGGATGGAGGACCTCTTCTTGCTCCGCTTGGATCAAGACTTCGGACCCTCTTCTGGACCGATCGCTGAACCCGGTGAGGTGAAGACAAGGTAGGGAGATCTTCAGGGGCTTAGTGTTAGGTTTATTTAAGGGGGGTTTGGGTTAGATTAGGGGTATGTGGGTGGTGGGTTGTAATGTTGGGGGGGGTATTGTATGTTTTTTTTTACAGGCAAAAGAGCTGAACTTCTTGGGGCATGCCCCGCAAAGGGCCCTGTTCAGGGCTGGTAAGGTAAAAGAGCTTTGAACTTTAGTAATCTAGAATAGGGTAGGGCATTTTTTTATTTTGGGGGCCAGAAAAAAGCCGGCGTTAGCTACGCGGGTCGTTACCGATAAAACTCTAAATCTAGCCGTAAGTGTTCTACGTGTTTAGATGCCATTGTGGAACCCTCTCTTACATTGTGTACCTCTTGTACTGAAAGGGCCTTACATTGTAAAGAGCATATTCTAAGTAAAGATAGTGTGTCTAAGGATGATTCTCAGTTTGAAGAAAATCAGGATATGCCATCCAATTCTCCCCAAGTGTCACAACCTTTAGCCTAGTACATCTAGTGCGTCTAATTCCTTTACTCTGCAGGAGATGGCTGCAGTTATGTCAACTACCCTTACAGAGGTATTATCTAAATTACCAGTGTTACAGGGTAAACACAGTAGGTCAGGTATTAATGTAAATACTGAATCCTCCTACATTATTTCTGATGTACCCTCACAGTGTTCTGAGTTGGGGGTCATGGAATTGCTGTCTGAGGGAGAAATTTCAGACTCAGGGAATGTATTACCTCAGACAGATTTGGAAACTATATCCATTAAATTTAAGCTTGAACACCTCCGCCTATTACTTCGGGAGGTTTTAGCGACTCTGGATGATTGTGACCCTATTGTGATATCACCAGAGAAATTGTGTAAAATGGATAAATATCTAGAAGTACCTACTTACACTGATGTTTTTCCGGTTCCTAAGAGAATTTCGGAAATTATAAAAAAGGAATGGGATAGACCAGGTATACCGCTTTCTCCCCCTCCTACTTTTAAGAAAATGTTTTTTATATCAGATGTCATTCATGACTCGTGGCAAACGGTCCCTAAGGTAGAGGGAGCAATATCTACCCAGGCTAAGTGTACAACTATACCCATTGAGGACAGTTGTGCTTTCAAAGATCCTATGGATAAAAAATTAGAGGGTCTTCTAAAGAAATGATTTATTAATCAGGGGTTTCTTTTACAACCTACGGCTTGCATTGTTCCAGTAACTACTGCAACAGCATTTTGGTTTGAGGCTCTAGAGGAGTCTCTTAAAGTGGAGACCCCGTTAGATGACATTTTGGATAGAATTAAAGCTCTCAAGCTAGCTAATTCTTGTATTACTGATGCCACTTTTCAAATTGCTAAATTAGCAGCGAAAAATGCAGGATTTGAAATTCTAGCACGTAGAGCGTTGTGGCTCAAATCTTGGTCTGCTGAAGTGTCATCAAAAACTAAGCTTTTGGCTATTCCTTTTAAAGGAAAGACCCTTTTTGGGCCTGAATTGAAGGAGATTATTTCTGACATTACAGGAGATAAAGGACATGGCCTACCTCAGGATAGGTCTGTCAAGATGAGGGGTAAACAAAATAATTTTCATTTCTTTCGGAACTTTAAGGGAGGACCCCCCGCTTCCTCTTCTTCCACAAAGCAGGGAGGGAACTTTACAAAATCTAGGTCTGGAGAACCAACCAGAACTGGAATAAGGGTAAACAGTCTAAAAAGCCCACTGTTGCTACTAAGACAGCATGAAGGGGCGGCCCCCGATCCGGGACCGGATTTAGTAGGGGGCAGACTCTCGTTCTTTGCCCAGGCTTGGGCAAGAGATGTTCAGGACCCCTGGGCACTAGAAATAGTGACCCATGGTTATCAATTGGAATTCAAGGATTTTCTTCCAAGAGGGAGATTTCATCTTTCAAGATTATCTGCAAACCAGATAAAAAGAGAGGCGTTCTTATGCTGTGTAAAATACCTTTTTACCATGGGAGTGATTTGTCCGGTTCCAGTATTGGAACAGGGACAGGGGTTTTACTCAAATCTATTCGTGGTTCCCAAAAAAGAGGGAACTTTCCGACCCATATTAGACCTCAAGGGTCTAAACAAATTTCTCAGAGTCCCATCATTCAAGATGGAGACTATACGAACAATTTTACCAATGATCCAGGTGGGTCAATATATGACTACCGTGGACTTAAAGGATGCTTATCTTCATATTCCTATCCACAAGGATCATCATCAGTTTCTAAGGTTTTCCTTCTTGGACAAACATTATCAGTTCGTGGCTCTTCCCTTCGGGTTGGCCACAGCACCCAGAATCTTCACAAAGGTTCTAGGGTCTCTTTTGGTGGTTCTCAGACTGCGAGGCATAGCAGTGGTGTCTTATCTGGACGATATTCTAATTCAGGCGCCAACATATCAACTGACAAAGTCTCACACGGACACAGTGTTGTCTTTCCTAAGAACTCACGGTTGGAAGGTGAACATAGAGAAAAGTTCTCTTGTTCCACAGACAAGGGTTCCTTTCTTGGGAACTCTGATAGACTTGGTAGCGATGAAAATATTTCTGACGGAGGTCAGAAAATCAAAGATTCAAAATACTTGCCGAGCACTTCAGTCCATTCCTCGGCCATCAGTTGCTCAGTGAATGGAGGTAATTGGATTAATGGTAGCGGCAATGGACATCATTCCGTTTGCTCGCTTTCATCTCAGACCACTGCAGCTGTGCATGCTCGGACAGTGGAATGGGGACTATGCAAATTTATATCCTCAGATAAATCTGCATCAAGAGACCAGAGACTCTCTTCTTTGGTGGTTGTCACCGGATCATCTGTCCCAGGGGACTTGTTTCCGCAGACCCACGTGGGTGATAGTGACAATGGACGCCAGCCTTCTGGGCTAGGGTGCAGTCTTGAATTCCTTGAAGGCTCAGGGTCTTTGGACTCAAGTGGAGTCTCTACTTCCAATCAATATTTTGGAACTGAGGGCAATATTCAATGCGCTTCAGGCGTGGCCTCAGTTGGCTTCGGACAAATTCATCAGATTCCAGTTGGACAACATCACGACTGTGGCTTATGTCAATCATCAAGGGGGAACAAGGAGTTCCTTAGCGATGAGAGAAGTATCCAAGATAATCCGTTGGGCAGAGGCCCACTCTTATCATCTGTGAGCAATCTACAGCCCAGGAGTAGAGAACTGGGAAGCGGATTTTCTAAGTCGACAGACTTTTCATCCGGGGGAGTGGGAACTTCACCCGGAGGTATTTGCCTCATTGATTCTCCGATGGGGCAGACCGGAATTTGATCTGATGGCATCTTGACAGAATGCCAAGCTTCCAAGATATGGATCCAGGTCAAGGGATCCCCAGGACCGAATTGATAGATGCCTTGGCATTGCCTTGGTTGTTCAGCTTAGCTTATGTGTTTCCACCGTTTCCTCTCCTTCCACGTGTGATTACTCAAATCAAACAGGAGAGAGCTTCAGTGATCCTGATAGCGCCTGCATGGCCATGCAGGACTTGGTATGAGGATCTAGTAGACATGTCCTCTCTGCCACCGTGGAAACTTCCTTTGAGACAGGACCTTCTCATTCAAGGTCCTTTCCAACATCCATATCTAATTTCTCTGCAACTGACTGCGTGGAGATTGAACGCTTGATTTTATCGAAGCGAGGATTCTCTGATTCGGTTATCAATACTTTGATACTGGCCAGAAAGCCTGTCACTAGAAAGACATATCATAAGATATGGTGTAAATATCTTTATTGGTGTGAATCCAAGGGTTACTCATGGAGTAAAGTTAGGATTCCTAGGATTCTGTCCTTTCTTCAAGAAGTATTGGAGAAAAGCTTATTAGCGAGTTCCTTAAAGGGACAAATTTCTGCATTGTCAATTTTGTTTCACAAACGTTTGGCAGATGTGCCAGATGTTCAGTCTTTTTGTCAGGCTCTAACCAGAATTAAGCCTGTTTTTAGACCAATTACTCCTCCCTGGAGTTTGAATTTAGTTCTTCGAGTACTTCAAGGAGTTCCGTTTGAACCTATGCATTCCATAGATATTAAATTATTATCTTGGAAAGTTCTGTTTTTAGTTGCTATTTCTTCTGCTCGAAGAGTTTCTGAGCTTTCAGCGTTACAGTGTGATTCACCTTATCTCATATTTCATTCTGATAAAGTGGTTTTACGTACTAAACCTGTATTTCTTCCTAAGGTTGTTTCAAATAAGAATATTAATCAGGAAATTGTTGTTCCTTCATTGTGTCCTAATCCTTCTTCTAAGAAGGAGCGTCTGTTACATAACATGGACGTGGTCTGTGCCTTAAAGTTTTACTTACAGGCAACTAAGGATTTCCGTCAATCATCTTCATTATTCATTGTTTATTCTTGAAAGCGTAGGGGTCAGAAAGCTACGGCTACCTCTCTTTCTTTTTGGCTGAGGAGTATCATCCGCCTGGCATATGAGACTGCCGGACAGCAGCCTCCTGAAAGAATTACAGCTCATTCTACTAGGGCTGTGGCTTCCACATGGGCCTTTAAAAATGATGCTTCTGTAGAACAGATTTGTAAGGCTGCTACTTGGTCGTCCCTTCACACTTTTTCCAAATTCTACAAATTTGATACTTTTGCTTCTTCTGAGGCTGTTTTTGGGAGGAAGGTTCTTCAAGCAGTGGTGCCTTCTGTTTAGGTCTCTGTCTTGTCCCTCCCTTTCATCCATGTCCTGTTGCTTTGGTATTGTATCCCACAAGTAAGGATGAAATCTGTGGACTCGTCGTATCTTGTAGAAGAAAAGGAAATGTATGCTTACCTGATAAATTGATTTCTTCTACGATACGATGAGTCCACGGCCCTCCCTGTCAATTTAAGACAGATTATTTTTTATTTACAACTTCAGTCACCTCTGCACCTTTTAGTTTTTCCTTTCTCTTCCTATAACCTTCGGTCGAATGACTGGAGGTGGAGGGGAAGGGAGGAGCTATATATACAGCTCTGCTGTGGTGCTCTTTGCCACTTCCTGTTAGCAGGAGGATAATATCCCACAAGTAAGGATGAAATCCGTGGACTCATTGTATCGTAGAAGAAATCAATTTATCAGGTAAGCATAAATTTCCTTTTTCTTTCATGTAATTGGCAAGAGTCCATGAGCTAGTGACATATGGGATATACAATCCTACCAGGAGGGCGTTTCAGTGCCTGCCAGGGCACAGTGTCACCTCAGTGCAACTCATATCTGGTGTAACAGTAGTTTAAATATAAAAATTAATCACTTTCTTTCATGTAATTAGCAAGAGTCCATGAGCTAGTGACGTATGGGATATACATTCCTACCAGGAGGGGCAAAGTTTCCCAAACCTCAAAATGCCTTTAAATACACCCCTCACCACACCCACAATTCAGTTTTACCAACTTTGCCTCCTATGGAGGTGGTGAAGTAAGTTTGTGCTAAGATTTCTACGTTGATATGCGCTTCTCAGCATTGTTGAAGCCTGATTCCTCTCAGAGTACAGCGAATGTCAGAGGGACGTGAAGGGAGTATCACTTATTGAATACGATGATTTCCCTAACGGGGGTCTATTTCATGGGTTCTCTGTTATCGGTCGTAGAGATTCATCTCCTACCTCCCTTTTCAGATCGACGATATACTCTCAAATTACTATTACCTCTACTGATAACTGTTTCTGTACTGGTTTGACTATCTGCTCTATGTGGATGGGTGTCTTTTGGTAAGTATGTTTTTTATTACTTAAGGCACCCCAGCTATGGTTTGGCACTTTATGCATTTATATAAAGTTCTAAATATATGTATTGTACTTATATTTGCCATGAGTCAGGTTCATGTATTTCCTTCTGCAGACTGTCAGTTTCATATTTGGGGAATATAAACATCTTTTAAAAATGAAATTTATTTCTTACCTGGGGTTTAGTCTTTTTTTCAATTGACTACTTCTTACAAATTGTGGGCGGTATTAGGCCCGCGGGTGCGACAAATGATAAACTTTATTGTGTCATTTTTGGCGCGAATATTTTTTTGGTGCAAAAAAGTACGTCTATGACGCAAGTTCGTCATTTCCGGCGTCATTCTTGAGCTGAAACCTTTCACACGGTTGCGTCATTAGTGACGCGAGTGTGTCATTTCCGGTTAATTTTTGGCACCAAAAAAGTTTAGTTACATTGTGAGTCATTCTTGGCGCCAAACTTTTTCATTATTTCAATACCCCATTGATGTTTGCCTCTTGATTTTTTCTCTATCAGAGGGCTATGCTATTTGCATTTTTTTCCCATTCCTGAAACTGTCATATAAGGAAATAGATAATTTTGCTTTATATGTTGTTTTTTCTCTTACATTTTGCAAGATGTCTCACTTTGACCCTGCCTCAGAAGCTTCTGCTGGAACATTGCTGCTTGACATCGGTTCTACCAAAGCTAAGTGCATTTGTTGTAAAGTTGTAGAAATTATATCGCCGAATGTCATTTGTAATAGTTGTTTTGATAAACTTTTACATGCAGATAATGTGTCCATCAGTAATAGTACATTGCCAGTTGCAGTTCCTTCAACTTCTAATGTGCATAATATACCTGTAAATTTTAAAGAATTTGATCCTGATTCTATTCTGAAGGCGTTGTCTGCATTTCCACCTTCAAATAAATGTAATAGGTCTTTTAAAACTTCTCATTTAGTTGATGAAATTTCTAATGACCAATATTATGATAATTTATCGTCTTCTGATGAGGATCTATCTGATTCTGAAGATCCTCCTCAGACATTGACACTGACAAATCTACTTATTTATTTAAATTTGAGTATATGCGTTCTTTATTTAAGAAGTGTTAATTACTTTGGATATTGAGGTAACAAGTCCTCTTGACGTTCAGTCTAATAAACGTTTAAATGCTGTTTTTAAACCTCCTGTGGTTTCTCCAGGAGTTTTTTCCTATTCCTGAGGCTATTTCTGATATAATTCTAAGGAATGGAATAAGCCAGTTACTACTTTTATTCATTTTTTAAGGTTTAAAAAATTGTATCCTTTGCCAGCAAAATTTATAGAGTTTTGGGAAAAGATCCCCAAAATTGATGGGGCTATTTCTACTCTTACTAAATGTACTACTATTCCTATGGAAGATAGTACTTCCTTTAAGGATCCTTTAGATAGGAAGCTTGAATCTTATCTAAGGAAGGCCTATTTATATTCAGGTCATCTGATGTTGCGGCTGCATCAACTTTCTGGTTGGAGAATTTAGCGCAACAAGAATTGGATTCTGACATATCTAGCATTATTTGCTTACTGCAACATGCTAATCATTTTATTTGTGATGTTAGATCCATGTCTTTAGCTTTATTAGCTAGAAGAGCTTTGTGGCTTAAATCTTGGAATGCTGATATGACATCTAAATCTAGATTACTATCTCTTTCTTTCCAAGGTAATAATTTATTTGGTTCTCAGTTGGATTCTATTATTTCAACTGTTACTGGGGGAATGGGAGTTTTTCTGCCTCAGGATAAAAAACCTAAGGGTAAATCTAAGGCTTCTAACCATTTTCGTTCCTTTCGTCAGAATAAGGAACAAAAAACTCTATCCTCCACCCAAGGAATCTGCCTCCAATTGGAAACCTTCCTCAAATTGGAATATATCCAAGCCTTTTAGGAAACCAAAGTCAGCCCCTAAGTCCACATGAAGGTGCCGCCCTCATTCCAAGGATATTTGGATAAAATCTGTTCAAAATCAATGGATTCAGAGCATTGTCTCTCAAGGGTATCGAATAGGATTCAGAGTAAGACCTCCTGTGAGAAGATTTTTTTTCTCTCATGTATCCCAGTAAATCCAGTAAAAGCTCAGGCTTTCCTGAAGTGTGTTTCAGACCTGGAGTCTTCAGGGGTAATAATGCCAGTTCCTCTTCTGGAACAAGGTTTGGGGTTTTATTCAAATCTATTAATTGTCCCAAAGAAGGAAAATTTATTCAGACCAGTTCTGGATCTGAAAATGTTGAATCGTTATGTAAAAGTACCAACTTTCAAGATGGTGACTATAAGGACTATTCTGCCTTTTGTTCAGCGAGGACATTATATGTCCACAATAGACTTGCAGGATGCATACCTTCATATTCCGATTCATCAAGAACATTTTCAGTTTCTGAGATTCTCTTTTCTAGACAAGCTATGAAAGAAGTATCTTGAATACTTGTTTGGGCGGAATCCAGCTCCTGTCTAATCTCTACGGTGCATATCCCAGGTGTAGACAATTGGGAAGCGGATTATCTCAACCGCCAGACTTTACATCCAGGGGAGTGGTCTCTCCATCCAGATGTTTTTTCTCAGATTGTTCAGATGTGGGGTCTTCCAGAGATAGATCTCATGGCCTCTTATCTAAACAAGAAACTTCCCAGATACCTGTCCAGGTCCAGGGATGTTCAGGCGGAAGCAGTGGATGCACTGTCACTTCCTTGGTGTTATCATCCTGCTTATATATTCCCGCCTTTAGTTCTCCTTCCAAGAGTGTTTTTCAAAATCATCATGGAACAATCATTTGTGTTGCTGGTAGTGCCAGCATGGCCACACAGGTTTTGGTATGCGGATCTGGTTCGGATGTCCAGTTGCCCGCCTTGGCCGCTTCCATTACGGCCAGACCTACTATCTCAAGGTTCATTTTTCCATCAGGATCTCAAATCATTAAATTTGAAGGTATGGAAATTGAATGCTTAGTACTAAGTCATAGAGGTTTCTCTGACTCAGTGATTGATACTATCTCTATGAAGATTTATTATAGAGTTTGAAAGACTTACATTTCATGGTGTTCTTCTCATAAATTCTCCTGGCATTCTTTTAGAATTCCTAGAATTTTACAGTTTTTTCAGGATGGTTTGGATAAAGGTTTTGTCTGCAAGTTCCTTGAAAGGACAAATCTCCACTCTTTTTGTTTTATTTCACAGAAAGATTGCTATACTTCCTGGTATACACTGTTTTGTACAGGCTTTAGTTCATATTAAGCCTGTCATTAATCAATTTCTCCTCCTTGGAGTCTTAATTTGGTTCTGAAGGCTTTACAGGCTCCTCCATTTGAGCCTATGCATTCTTTGGACATTAAACTACTTTCTTGGAAAGTGTTGTTCCTTTTAGCTATCTCTTCTGCTAGAAGAGTTTCTGAGCTATCTGCTCTTTCTTGTGAATCTCCATTTCTGATTTTTCATCAGGATAAGGCAGTTTTGCGGACTTCATTTGTTTTTTTTCCTTAAGGTTGTGAATTCTAACAACATTAGTAGAGAAATTGTTGTCCCTTCCTTGTGTCCTAATCCTAAGAATCCTTTGAAAATATCCTTACATTCTTTGGATGTGGTGAGAGCTTTGAAATATTATGTTGAAGCTATTTCAGATTTCAGGAAGACTTCTAGTCTATTTGTTATATTTTATGGTCCTATGAAAGGTCAGAAGGCTTCTGCTATTTCCTTGGCCTCTTGGTTAAAGCTTTTGATTCTTCAAGCTTATTTGGAGTTGGGTCAAACCCCGCCTCAGAGAATTATAGCTCATTCTACTAGATCAGTATCCACTTTGTGGGCTTTTAAGAATGAAGCTTCAGTTGATCAGATTTGCAAAGCAGCTACTTGGTCCTCTTTGCATACATTTACTAAATTCGACCGTTTTTATGTATTTGCTTCTTCGGAAGCAGTTTTTGGTAGAAAGGTTCTTCAGGCAGCTGTTTCAGTTTGATTCTTCTGCTTTTGATTTAAGTTTTTTTCTTTCAAAAATGAAAATAAACTTATTTTTTGGGGTTGTGGATTCATTTTTTCAGCGGTATATGGCTGTTTTTATTTTATTCCCTCCCTCTCTAGTGACTCTTGAGTGGAAGTCTCCACATCTTGGGTATTGATATCCCATATGTCACTAGCTCATGGACTCTTGCCAATTACATGAAAGAAAACATAATTTATGTAAGAACTTACCTGATAAATTCATTTCTTTCATATTGGCAAGAGTCCATGAGGCCCACCCTTTTTATGGTGGTTATGATTTTTTGTATAAAGCACAATTATTTCCAAATTTCCTTTGTTGATGCTTTCTACTCCTTTCTTTATCACCCCACTGCTTGGCTATTCGTTAAACTGAATTGTGGGTGTGGTGAGGGGTGTATTTATAGTCATTTTGAGGTTTGGGAAACTTTGCCCCTCCTGGTAGGATTGTATATCCCATATGTCACTAGCTCATGGACTCTTGCCAATATGAAAGAAATGAATTTATCAGGTAAGTTCTTACATAAATTATGTTTTTAAAACATTCTTACTAAACATGTGCGATACTAAAAAATTTGCTTAGTTTCGTTTCGTTTTCATTAGTTAAATAAATAATTCCGTTTCGGCAAATTAGTTTAGTTAATTTTTAAAAAAAATTGTTTCGGCAAATTAGTTATGTTGTTAAATAGTTTTTTCGGATCTGTTAGTTTTTTTTGGATCCATTTTTTATTCATATGCATTATTCTATTCTGAAGTTTAGAATAGAATAATGCATATGAATAAAGAATGGATCCGAAAAAATGAACGGATCAGAAAAAACGATTTAACTTAACATAACTAATTTGCTGGCGATTGCTGAAACAAAATGATTTAAAACTGCTGCCACCACCCACATCGCAGACACTAAATAAAGCTATTAACCCCTAAACCGGCATCCCCCCATATCGCCAACACTACCTAAACCTATTAACCCCTAAACCGCACACCCCACATCGCCGACACTAAATAAAGCTATTAACCCATAAACCGCTGTTCCCCGACATCGCCGACACTAACTAAACAGTAAATAAACCTATTAACCCCTAAACCGCAGTTCCCAAACATCGCCAACACTAACTAAACCTATTAAACCCTAAACACCAGTTTCCAAACATCGTCAACACTAACTAAACCTATTAACCCCAAAACCGCAGTTCCCAAACATCGCCAACACTAACTAAACCTATTAACCCCTAAACCGCAGTTCCCGACATCATCAACACTAACTAAACCTATTAACCCCTAAACCGCCACCCCCACATCGCAAAAACAACCTAAATGAACTAACTATATTAACCCCTAAACCTTACACCCCCTAACTTTAACATAATTAAAATAAACCTAAATTAAAGTTACAATTATTAACTAACCACCTATTTAAAAATAAATACAAACTTACCTGTGAAATAAAATCAAAACCTAAGCTAGCTACAATATAACTATTTTCTAACTACCTAGTTAAAATAAATACAAACTTACCTGTGAAATAAAAAATAACCTAAGCTTACACTAATAAAACCTAACATTACAAAAATAAAAAAACTAACATTACAAAAAAATTAAAACTACAATTACAAAAAATAAGAAACACTAAAATTACACAAAAAAAACCTACCATTACAAAAAATAACAAACAAAATGATCCAAAACAATAAAAAATATTCCTATTCTAATACCCCGTTTAAAAAAAAAACAAAAAAAAAACCACAACCCTAATCTATAATAAACTACAGAAGGCCATTTAAAGGGCCTTTTGTAGGGCATTGCCCTGAAGTTAACAGCTCTTTTGCAAAAAATAAAAACAAACACCCCCTTACATTACAAACCCCACCCCCACAAAATAAAAATAAACCTAATTTACCCATTGCCCCTAAAAGGGCATTTGTATGGGCATTGCCCTTCAAAGGGCATTCCGCTTTTTTTCGGCCCATTTAAAAAAAAAAAAAAAATCCCATTTACAAAAAATAACAAGCGAAATTATTCAAAATAATTAAAATTATTCCTATTCTAATACCCCATTTAAAAAAAAAATAACCCACCCCAAAATAAAACCCTAATCTATAATAAACTACCAATAGCCCTTAAAAGGGTCTTTTGTAGGGCATTGCCCTAAAGTTAAACAGCTCTTTTGCTAAAAAATTAAAACAAACACCCCCTAACATTACAAACCCCACCCCCCAAACCCACAAAATAAAAAATCCTAACTCAAAAAAACCTAATCTACCCATTGTCCTTAAAATGGCATTTGTATGGGCATTGTCCTTAAAAGGGCATTCAGCTCTTTTACTGCACTTAAAAGGGCATTCAGCTCTTTTTCGGCACATTAAAAGCCCTGATCTAAAAACAAAAAAAACACCCCAAAAACAAAAAAACTAACACTAACTCCCAAATCGGTACTCACAGTTGCTGAAGTCCTGCGAAAGATCTTCATCCCAGCTGCGAAGCATCTTCATCCAGGCGGCTCCATCTTCATCCATCGAGGGACCGGCATCTTTTTCATCCCTGCGGAGGCGGAGCGGTCGATGCGTGGAGGCGGAGGTCCATTGGTTAGATGTGGAGGTCCTCTTTATGCGTTCGTCCGTTTTTTTTTTAAACAAGAAACCCAACCTTGATCTCTAACATTTTTGGCAACCTTTGTAAGCAGCCCTTATGTTTAATGTATATATATATATCTACCTCGGTAACTGAGTAAACCAGTGGCTAAACTTAATGGAAAATAAAGCATTTGCTGTGTTACTGCAGAATAATCTACCTGTTAGCAAATCTTTAAAGGAATAGGAAAGTCAAAATTAAACTTGCTTGATTCAGATAGAGCATGTCATTTTGAGACTTTTAAATTCACTTCTATTTTCAAATGTGCTTTGTTCTCTTGGTATCCCTTGTTGAAAAATAATACGCACATATCCTACACTAATGGGTGCTAGCTCTTGATTGGTGCCTGCACATATTTGTCTCTTGTGATTGGCTAACTTAGGGCTAGATTACAAGTGGAGTGCTATTGTTAGCACTAGGAGCGTAAACGCGATTGCAAGGTCACGCTATTCTTTACACTCAAATCCATATTACAAGTAGATTGCTATCAAAATTGCCACAAATTCGTTTGAGAAAAACTCATGGTAATTTACGAAAACGCTAATTAGTGCTTGTATTACAAGTTGAAAGTAAATGCAATTGTGCAAGCGCAATCGCATTTACGGCTCAAACTTTTTACACTCCTTTAAATGTCACGTAAAGAGTTTGTCCATATTAAATAGTTACACTAAACTACACTAATTAAACCTAAACCGCCATCCCCCCACATTGCAAACTACCTAAATATACTATTAACCCCTAAACCGCCATTCCCCCACATTACAAAGTACCCCTGTATACTATTAACCCCTAAACCAACACCCCCACATCGCAAACTCTAAACTAAAATATTAACCCCTAAACCACCACACACCCACATCACAAATGCTAAACTAAACTATTAACCCCTAAACTGCCACACCCCCACAAAGCAAAGTAAGAAACTAACTTCTAAACCCCCTTAACTTAACACCCCCTTAGGTTAACCCAAATTAAAATAACCCTAAATTACATTAAAACAAATTACATGTAAAATTAAATAAAAACCTAATCTTACCTTTAAAAATAAAAAAAATAACATTACAAAAAAAACTAATATTACAGAAAATAAAAAAATAACATTACTAATAATAAAAAAAGTCTAAGATTAGAGAAAATAAAAAAGTAAATACCAAAAAATTTGGAGGATGCTTCCGTCATCTAACCCCCCTGGTAATCCAGGTATAACAGCTTCCTAAGCTGCCTTCTAAAAACTTAATCTAAGCTATGGCATCCAGCATACGATCATTGGAAGCTGGGGTTTGCTTTTTATTGGAGGAGCATTACCAGAGACTGGCCTACTTAATCACCAGCGAGTTCAGCATCCGACCTATGTCTGATATGCAGGAAAATGAGGGGATACCCTCACTAACCTCCCATGCCGCAGCTAGTTTACCTGATACTGCAGTTACAGAAGAGACACGGAGCACATCGTCTATGGTACCACATCCCAAGGGCGGCCCGACATATCAGGTGACCAGATACAGCAAAAAGCGGCCAAGAAAATCACACTTAACCTCCCCAGCACTCTTCACAGGAAACGGCCGGTTCAAAGGGCTTCAAACAGGGCAATCGGTCCAGTTAGGTGGATTTTCCTAGCGGCCAGTGCATTGCACAAAGGTCTGGTACCAGAGATGGAAAGAGTTTTGAATCCTGAAGAAGAGCTTTCGGTGGTACCTAGTTCACTGACCTCCTCTGATCATCAAGCCTTCTGGTACGCAGCCCTCTCTGGAAGACTAGGGCAATTTCAGAGATGCTCCGGTATCGGTTGCGTCCTCAGAGCACACGGATACCATCGCTATTGTATAAGCTAACATGGCGAGTTATTTAACATTATACCTATACTAACAGCTAGAAATCAGGAAGGTCAGTAATGCTTTAATCCACACTTGATCGACAAAAGACACACATTGACTCAAGACTCTTTTCAATAATGGTGGTTTTCTACAAGATCGAAAGCTAAGACCGTTAGAGGTTATTGATTGAGTCTCTCTTTGATATATTACCCTTTTATTTAGATGGTCAATATGGTAGTAAGCTTATCAATGATATTGACATAACATGTTATTTTTAGAGAATCCTGTTCAGAGTTTGTCTATTTATAATGACGAAGTTCTTTCTGATATACTAAGAGACTCCTGTGAATAACGTTTTCCCTCTACATATTCTATTAGCACTGACTTTTCTAGCTCCTAAATTCAAATATGATGCATAATGCCCTCTTAAAAGTCTTTAAAACTGTATAATTGTCTACTTTGTCTAGCTTAATAGCTTGTGCTTAGTCAGAAAATTAACACAGGGCTTAGTTAGTATAAGAAGCTATATTATAACCTGCCAAGACTAACTACATAGGTATTAGCGAGAACCTTACTGTCTAGCTTACAATTAAATTGTGGTCTCTAGTTGTATACTGAGTCTCTTTAATAGTTTTTATTAGTTATAATCTTGTCATAACTGGGAATAAAAGTTAAGATGCTCCTATTCAACCTATCATATATCCTTACTGTACCCTAAACTGTAGCACCGCAAAGTTTAATATTCATGTCACTGCCAGATCTTTATTTTTTATGCAACACCTATAGCTACAGTTACGTTATACCTTATGGTTGTACGAATATTCTATGTGATGGATAGTGTGCTGTCTGCAGTCGGGATTGCATACTTTATTTTTCTTATTTACATAGTACAACCAAACACATGCTACTCGGTCTACTTTAGTTGACTATTATAGACCTTGATGGCGGTATGCTTCTATTTACATCCGCAGAGGTAACTGCACAATATATAGCATGGTGCAACTTCTGTTAACACTATAACATGTAACAACACAAAAAAACAATGGCACTAAAAATGGCAGTCCCCACTAATTATCTAATATTACTTGTCTTTACCACAGCTAATTGTAACATTGCTGTGCATCTGTTCTTATCACTAATTTAGAGGGTTGGTACTAAGCATTGACTAAACTTAAACAGCAATTTGTGGATAAAGAAATATCCACTGGCAGAATGCCCCAAGCACTCTATGCCCAGACATGAAAGAGACAGTGTTCCGGTTTGGTTAAAACATAACTTTTACTTAATTAATTAAAATAACAACAAAACTATCACACAATAATTAAAATAATAACTCTGTGAGGCTCCTTATAAAAATAGAACCATATGAGCGGTTATGTGTAAAGTGATTGGGCCTTGAATAAAGGTTAATACCACATAACCTAGTATTATAATAAGGAGTCTAGTTTGCTGAAATTATATGAGTTGGTCCTCTAATACTGTCAACTCCACTGGTGGTTACTTTGCTTAGGGCACTCCTGTACTCTAATCTGTTTGTGAACAGGGGCAAACAATTTCAGTATCAATTCCTAGTGCAATTATTTTATGGTCATGTTATAGGTATGAGAGAGTTCAACTATATTGATCTGGTCTCCTTCATATAATGCTATTGCTTGTAGCAATGGTAGCCCTAATGCAGAATACTTCCTTCATGTAATGGTGTGGAGGCACAATAACTATACAATTACTGAGGACATAGTGCTGGCATTGGCTACTAGTCTGTTGTAGGTCTATCTATCTTAATGATCCGGCCAATCATGTGGTATGTTTGTGTTAGAAATTCGATCAATAGACTAGATACTTAGCTATAATACCCAAATGTTTGTAGGGTTCTGTATATGGGTTACTCTATTAACATGTGTAACCCAACTGTATAATACACCTGGGTTATTGAGCATCAAATCTGGTCGGGCTTCTATGAGTCCACTTATGTTACATTATACACATGAATATCTCACATTGTCATTAGTCAGTATCACAGTTATATGTCGCTATTAAGCTATTTATTATGCAGCATTTGAATTGAGACTGGGCAAATATACCTCTTAGTGTGATTGGCGCTGTTATGATATTTGTATCTGGTTAGTACTGTTTCTAACCCCCAATAGCTGGTTCCTCCAATGCGGATCTCATATCCTGTCAGTCTACCAGTGCAGAGTCTAATCAACATTACTATGTTGCTATCCCAACAGCAAATAGATACTCTTATTCCCCACCTTGTTATTATCTGCAGTTAACTTAGACTATGTCAATCTTAAGCACTATGTCTGTCGGTGATCTGTCTGTACCTGCTATGTCGACCGTTGATTATCAGGCTCTAGTATGAAATTTTAGTTAAATTTTATGTTAATTGCAGACTATGAGATCGGAGAAGCTTCTACAAGATTTCAACATGTAATCTATTCAGCATTTGGTTTCGATACAAAATACAAATTGAAGCCCCCCACACATGAATGTGTGAAGAAATTGTAGTGTGGGCCACAAGGTCATTATCAAATGGGCTTCACCAAGGTTACTATCTTGGTATACAATATAGTTTAATTATATAGAAGACAATAAAACTCTAACAGCTGATCTTCCAGTTGATTGCCAAATGGTACCTAGGTGACATCCTATTTTGGGAATTTATTTATATATGGGTAAACCAACAATTAACCGAATAGCCCAATAAGATATGAATGTATGATCAAGAAGAACATAAATTGAGGTCCCCACGCAAAAATGTGTGTAGTAATATGTCGTAAGGGCTACAGGGTCATTATCAAATTGGTGGCATCAAGAGGACCATTTCCACACAGGGCAAAGGTTAATTATAAGGAAGACAATAAGATTGTTAAACAGTTGATCTTCCAGTTATTCGTACAACCCGTATATGTAATAAAAACATTCCCCCCCCCCCTTTTTCTCCAAAAATATATATAAAGCAGGTGTTAAACATGTACGGTTACACTTTTCCTGTTAATCAAGCCTATACCCCACTAGTCCAAGTGCATAGGCGTGCCACATATACTTTTCTTACTAGTTGAGCTATGAATGGAAGTATCTCTACATTTTGGTAGGGCATTACAGGAGATTATAGTTTGCTTTAAATCCTGCAATTAATTTTGATGTATTTCTCACTAGTATTAGACCTCCTTCCTTCACGGTTTAAGCTGAAGGCTACTAGTTTCATACTATTACCATTCTCATAATAGTAGCCCCCCCCCCCCCCTTAGCTGTAGGCTTACTAGGTAAGCAATAGAACACAAATTCTCTAAAACTTTTTCAAACTATCTCTAAAATATTTGTTTCAACATTGCGGCCATTGATAACCTTTAAAAAACTCCTCTATATTGACTATATGCCCCTCACCAAGCCCCCACATTATTAGAATCTGAACATTAGGGCCTAGGAGAGGCCAGTGTTTTCTTTAAGGGGATTCATTATTTATAAGATATCATGAGTGACATCAGGGGTTAACTGTATACAGTACATATATATACACAAGAAAAATAACCTGAGGTTCTTTATCTGAGTTCTCCTGAGTGTTCTCCTATTGTACATTGCTACCTTCTTTTGCTATGTTCAGTTGATATTTCTAGGAGGTCCTAGAGTGGCCTCAGATATTTTCCAGAAGATATATAGTCTAAGAGGCAAATGTCATACACTATAACAATATTAGTAACTAGTAGATAAATATGTAATGTATATTTACTATTTTGTTTGTTTGCACTGGTTGTAAACTGAGACAAATCGTCTTTGTTTGTTTTTCTGATATATGCCATGTATTTGTCTTGAATTGACCCTCAATAAAAAAAACAAAAAACATGTACGGTTACAGACAGCAGAAGCTGGACATTAGGGATAAATAAACAAGTAGAAGTAATGTATATAGTATGATCCATATGCTTAGATTACCAGTATTGGTAATTCAATGATAATGATAAACAGTACATAACAATGAGGAACAGTTATATACTACCTTAACCATGCTGTCTTAATGAGTGACAAGACATACTGCAATCATGTTTCTAAAAAGGCGGGACTTCCGGTGCACAGAGCTTTAAATGTGTTCAATATCGGCGGCTCGCTGCCTTTGAGAAAGCCTTAACGGGCAAAACGTGTCAGCAGTCAGGACGCTTTTTTCAAGTTGTTAAATTCTGTTGAGGCTCCCTTAAACCTAAAGTTTGCATCTTATTAAATTGATCAATATATTGAATTATCGACTCTATTCATGCTCATGGGGTATAACTCCTATATTATAGTCTAACAAGCAGTGGTCTGTACACAAAACCAGACTGAATGCTGAATAGATTACCAGCTAAAGATACGCTAAGGCTCCTTGAGCCTCTAGTTTGCAGTACAAACAAGTGTTAACATTACCAGCTAAGATGATATATAAGGGGGTTTAGTCTACATACTACAGCTCCCACATTATAGCCTACCAAGTAGCAGTATATATCGAAACCAAACGCTGAATAGATTACACGTTGAAATCTTGTAGAGGCTCCTCTGAGCTCATAGTCTTCAATTAACATAAAATTTAAATACAATTTCATACTAGAGCCTGATAATCAGCTGTGGACATAGCAGGTACAGACAGATCGCCGACAGACATAGTGCCTTAGATTGACATAGTCTAAGTTAACTGCAGATAATAACAAGGTGGGGATTAATAGTATCTATTTGCTGTTGGGATTGCAACATAGTAACGTTGATTACACTCCGCACTGGTAGACTGACAGGATATGAGATCCGCATTGGAGGAACCAGCTATTGGGGGTTAGAAACAGTACTAACCAGATACAAATATCATAACTGCGCCAATCGCCAAGAGGTTTATTTGCCCAGTCTCGATCCAAATGCTGCATAATAAATAGCTTTATAGCGGCATATAACTGTGATACTGACTAATGACAATGTGAGATATTCATGTGTATAATATAGCATAAGCAGACTCATAGAAGCCAGACAAGATTTGATGCTCAATAACCTGGGTGTATTAAACAGTTTGGTTACACATGTTAATAGAGTAACCCATATATAGAACCCTACAAACATTTGGGTATTATAGCTAAGTATCTAGTCTATTGATCGAATTTCTAACACAAACATAACACATGATTGGCCGGATCATTAAGATAGATAGACCTACAACAGACTAGTAGCCAATGCCAGCACTATGTCCTCAGTAATTGTATAGTTATTGTGCCTCCACACCATTACATGAAGGAAGTATTCTGCATTAGGGCTACCATTGCTACAAGCAATAGAGTTATATGATGGAGACCAGATCAATATAGTTGAACTCTCTCATACCTATAACATAACAATAAAATAATTGCACTAGGAACTGATACTGAAATTGTTTGCCCCTGTTCACAAACAGATTAGAGTACAGGAGTGCCCTAAGCACAGTAACCACCAGTGGAGTTGACAGTATTAGAGGACCAACTCATATAATTTCAGCGAACTAGACTCCTTATTATAATACTAGGTTATGTGGTATTAGTTTAGCGAAAAATAGCAAGAGCACTACGCAGGTAAGGGGGAACGCTCAATTTTGGTGTCTATATATGTATTTGTTTATATTCTTTGAGATCTATGTATCCCTATACGAGGGATAGAGACTAGAAGGATGCAGTTGAGTAGCACTTCTGTTCCCAAAAGAATTATGGTTTAGATGAAAACTTCATTCAATACCATCCAAAACCAAAGGGTTGATGTGGGAGATTAAAACATAACTTTTATTGACACTACAATAAATTAAAAATAATGTGTAGATGTATGCACTTTAAAAACGCATAAAAACTCGATCAATAATGGGAATGGCTATTGGTATATTGTAGGTAAATTACCTAGGACCTTTAATACTGATGTGGTGGGCAAGTATTGAGTATTTATGGGTCTATTATTTAAATAATATAATCATATACATAAGGATTGCGCACCGTAAAGGAATTCAATATATCCACATTTGAACGGATATCTTATAGGATTGAGAAAACATATGGAAAATATTTGTTGGATACAAAGGTTATTCAGGGGAGTATACCTTCTAGAGGGATATTGGTTTCTATCCCTTATTCATATTACCTTAAATAGTAAAATTGTCTCACATTTATTAATAGCTGTTATTGGATATTGGATCAGTATAGCGACTTATGTCTCAGAAAATCAACCCTGAATGCCACATTTTATTACAATTGTTTTTGGGTAATGCAGTGGGAAGTTTGCTATGTTGATGTGAGCAGTTCACTCCCGCAGTTCGAATGTTTGACCCCAAATAATTGTGGATTCTATATACAGATTAACCTCAATTCTGGTTTCTCATCACTATTTATACAGTAAATTATACTGTTTATACTTGTATGGAGTAAGTGATATGTGCTTTTTATTCTTAGATAGATAGATTCTTGAAATACTGAAATCAGCGGATTATATGCACATACACATAAGGTATAGTTTAATTATGATTTCAACATGTACTGTTGTGGATGAATTGTTCTGCAACATGCAACAGTGCTTAATGTACATTGACACAAAGTATCTTAATATAATCTGAGAATAGGCGTTTATATTTTTGTCAGTAGTAATATTCAATTTTCACCGGTTGTTAAGCTCAAGTGATTATGATCTAAATTACCACTAGTGTATAATTACTACTGAAACAGAGAGGATTCAAGCTGATAACATATGTTTGAGGGCTGTACTGATCGACTATTGCATCTAATAGCCCTGCAGAGTAATTTGGTTATTACTGGTGTTAGTCCATTACTTTGCTCAGGATTGAATGTCACAAAATTGATAATTCATAGGGTCTGTGCTTTTACATTACAAGTATTGGGGAAATATTCCAAGTGTTGTAATTGTACTTATAGTATCCCACAGAATTACAAATATTAATGAATAGCCATTAATTGTAGCAGTCAGCTATTACGCTATGGTGTTTCAGGTGCTGTAATTGAGACAGCTTGTGTGAGAAAAACTCGCCGCTGTAGTATATAACCAGTCTAAGTAACTTGCCACTAAGGTATGTGGCATTCAGCTTTTAAAGTAAGAAACACTCATAAATATTTATCTACTTCCTGAATTAAGCAAATTCAAATCCTGTGTATCTCTCTGTGCGGATCGGCTATAGTATCTGATAGTGCTGCTGAGTAATTTAATTATTATAAGTATTAGCCCAATACTTTGCTAAGGATTACATATAGCAACATTAATAGTTCATAGGGTCTGTGCTTATAAATTAAAACTGTTTACGAATAAATTTTGAGTTCTATGTTTGTACTTATAGTAGCCCACACAGATACACATGCTAATAAATAGCCGTTTTAACGGTCAGCTATACGCTATGATGTTACAGATACTATGGCTAGGACAGCCTGTGTGAGTAACTAGCCGCTGCAGTTTATAACATAAATAAGTAGCTTGCCACTAACATATGTAGCTATCAGCTTTTAAATAAAAGACACTTTGGTTAATTATCTGGTCCTTAAATTGACCAAGCCACCACTATGTAAATATATTATATCGAGTTATTATCCCATTAAAAAAGAAACTTAAACAGGGTATTAAAAGATACCCATCCCTAACATGTTTCGCCGATAGCGTTTCGGCTTTTTCAAAGGTCCAATCACTTTAAACATAACCGCTCATATGGTTTTATTTTTATAAGGAGCCTCACAGAGTTATTATTTTAATTAGTGTGTGATAGTTTTGTTGTTATTTTAATTAATGAAGTAAAAGTTATGTTTTAACCAAACCGGAACACTGCCTCTTTCAAGTCTGGGCATAGAGTACTTGGGGCATTCTGCCAATGGATATTTCTTTAACTACAAATTGCTGTTTAACACTATCGCCTAGATTTAGAGTTTGGCGTTAGCCGTCAAAACCAGCGTTAGAGGCTCCTAACGCTGGTTTTGGGCTACCGCTGGTATTTAGAGTCAGTCAGGAAAGGGTCTAATGCTCACTTTGCAATCGCAACTTTTCCATACCGCAGATCCCCTTACGTCAATTGCATATCCTATCTTTTCAATGGGATCTTTCTAACGCTGGTATTTAGAGTCGTGGCTGAAGTGAGCGTTAGAAATCTAACGACAAAACTCAAGCCGCAGCAAAAAGCCAGGAGTTAAGAGCTTTCTGGACTAACGCCGGTTCATAAAGCTCTTAACTACTGTGCTCTAAAGTACACTAACACCCATAAACTACCTATGTACCCCTAAACCGAGGTCCCCCCACATCGCCGCCACTCTATTAAATTTTTTTAACCCCTAATCTGCCGACCGCACACCGCCGCCACCTACGTTATCCCTATGTACCGCTAATCTGCTGCCCCTAACACCGCCGACCCCTATATTATATTTATTAACCCCTAATCTGCCGCCCCCAACGTCGCCTCCACCTACCTACAATTATTAACCCCTAATCTGCCGACCGGACCTCACCGCTACTCTAATAAATGTTTTAACCCCTAAAGCTAAGTCTGACCCTAACCCTAACACCCCCCTAAGTTAAATATAATTTAAATCTAACTAAATAAATTAACTCTTAATAAATAAATTATTCCTATTTAAAGCTAAATACTTACCTGTAAAATAAATCCTAATATAGCTACAATATAAATTATAATTATATTGTAGCTATTTTAGGATTAATATTTATTTTACAGGCAACTTTGTATTTATTTTAACCAGGTACAATAGCTATTAAATAGTTAATAACTATTTAATAGTTACCTAGTTAAAATAATTACAAAATTACCTGTAAAATAAATCCTAACCTAAGTTACAATTAAACCTAACACTACACTATCAATAAATTAATTAAATAAAATACCTACAACAATCTACAATTAAACCTAACACTACACTATCAATAAATTAATTAAATACAATACCTACAAATAAATACAATTAAATAAACTAACTAAAGTACAAAAAATAAAAAAAGAACTAAGTTACAAAAAATAAAAAAATATTTACAAACATTAGAAAAATATTACAACAATTTTAAGCTAATTACACCTACTCTAAGCCCCCTAATAAAATAACAAAGCCCCCCAAAATAAAAAAAATGCCCTACCCTATTCTAAAATAAAAATAGAAAAGCTCTTTTACCTTACCAGCCCTTAAAAGGCCTTTTGCGGGGCATGCCCCAAAGAATTCAGCTCTTTTGCCTGGAAAAAAAAACATACAATACCCCCCCAACATTACAACCCACCACCCACATACCCCTAATCTAACCCAAACCACCCTTAAATAAACCTAACACTAAGCCCCTGAAGATCTTCCTACTTTACCTTCACCACGCCGGGTATCACCGATCGGTCCAGGCTCCGATGTCTTGATCCAAGCCCAAGCGGGGGCTGAAGACGTCCATCCTCCGGCTGAAGTCTTGATCCAAGCCCAAGCAGGGGCTGAAGACGTCCATCCTCCGGCTGAAGTCTTGATCCAAGCAGAGGCTGAAGAAGTCCATCATCGGGCAGAAGTCTTCATCCTATCCGGGCAGAAGAGGAGATCCGGACCGGTAGACATCTTCATCCAAGCGGCATCTTCTATCTTCTTCCATCCGACGATGAGCGGCTCCATCTTCAAGACCTCCGGCGCGGATCCATCCTCTTCTTCTGACGTCCTAACACAGAATGAAGGTTCCTTTAAGGGACGTCATCCAAGATGGCGTCCCTCGAATTCCGATTGGCTGATAGGATTCTATCAGCCAATCGGAATTAAGGTAGGAAAATTCTGATTGGCTGATGGAATCAGCCAATCAGATTTAAGTTCAATCCGATTGGCTGATCCAATCAGCCAATCATATTTTTTCTACCTTAATTCCGATTGGCTGATAGAATCCTATCAGCCAATCGGAATTCGAGGGATGCCATCTTGGATGACGTCCCTTAAAGGAACCTTCATTCTGTGTTAGTATGTCGGAAGAAGAGGATGGATCCGCGCCGGAGGTCTTGAAGATGGAGCCGCTCATCATCGGATGGAAGAAGATAGAAGATGCCGCTTGGATTAAGATGTCTACTGGTCCGGATCTCCTCTTCTGCCCGGATAGGATGAAGACTTCTGCCCGATGATGGACTTCTTCAGCCGCCGCTTGGATTAAGACTTCAGCCAGAGGATGGACGTCTTCAGCCCCCGATTGGGCTTGGATCAAGACTTCAGCCGGAGGATGGACGTCTTCAGCCCCCGCTTGGGCTTGGATCAAGACATCGGAGCCTGGACCGATCGGTGATACCCGGCGTGGTGAAGATAAGGTAGGAAGATCTTCAGGGGCTTAGTGTTAGGTTTATTTAAGGGGGGTTTGGGTTAGATTAGGGGTATGTGGGTGGTGGGTTGTAATGTTGGGGGGGTATTGTATGTTTTTTTTTCCAGGCAAAAGAGCTGAATTCTTTGGGGCATGCCCAGCAAAATGCCCTTTAAAGGGCTGGTAAGGTAAAAGAGCTTTTCTATTTTTATTTTAGAATAGGGTAGGGCATTTTTTTTATTTTGGGGGGCTTTGTTATTTTATTAGGGGGCTTAGAGTAGGTGTAATTAGATTAAAATTGTTGTAATATTTTTCTAATGTTTGTAAATATTTTTTTATTTTTTGTAACTTAGTTGTTTTTTATTTTTTGTACTTTAGTTAGTTTATTTAATTGTATTTATTTGTAGGTATTGTATTTAAAGGGACAGTCTACACCAGAATTTTTATTGTTTTAAAAGATAGATAATCCCTTTATTACCCATTTCCCAGTTTTGCATAACCAACACAGTTATAATAATATACTTTTAACCTCTGTGATTATCTTGTAGCTAAGCCTCTGCAAACTGCCCCTTTTTTCAGTTCTTTTGACAGACTTGCAGTCTAGCCAATCAGTGCCTGCTCCCAGATTACTTCACGTGCACGAGCACAGTGTTATCTATATGAAATATGTGAACTAACACCCTCTAGTGGTGAAAAACTGTTAAAATGCAATCTGAAAGAGGTGGGCTTCAAGGTCTAAGAAATTAGCATATGAACCTCCTAGGTTAAGCTTTCAACTAAGAATACCAAGAGAACAAAGCAAAATTGGTGATACAAGTAAATTGGAAAATTGTTTAAAAGAACATGCTCTATCTGAATCATGAAAGTTTATTTTGGCCTAGACTGTCCCTTTAATTAATTTATTGATAGTGTAGTGTTAGGTTTAATTGTAGATAATTGTAGTTATTTTATTTAATTAATTTATTGATAGTGTAGTGTTAGGTTTAATTGTAACTTAGGTTAGGATTTATTTTACAGGTAATTTTGTAATTATTTTAACTAGGTAACTATTAAATAGTTATTAACTATTTAATAGCTATTGTACCTGGTTAAAATAAATACAAAGTTGCCTGTAAAATAAATATTAATCCTAAAATAGCTACAATATAATTATTATTTATATTGTAGCTATATTAGGGTTTATTTTACAGGTAAGTATTTAGCTTTAAATAGGAATAATTTATTTAATAAGAGTTCATTTATTTCGTTAGATTTAAATTATATTTAACTTAGGGGGGTGTTAGTGTTAGGGTTAGACTTAGCTTTAGGGGTTAATACATTTATTTGAGTAGCGGTGAGGTCCGGTCGGCAGATTAGGGGTTAATAATTGTAGGTAGGTGGCGGCGACGTTGGGGGCGGCAAATTAGGGGTTAATAAATATAATATAGGGGTCGGCGATGTTAGGGGCAGCAGATTAGGGGTAAGCACCGCTGGTATTGAGAGTTGCAGTGGTGGTAAATTATGCTCTACACTCCCTTTTTGGAGCCTAACGCAGCCCTTCTGTGAACTCTAAATACCAGCAGTATTTAAAAGGTGCGGGGGAAAAAAAGCCAGCGTTAGCTACCCGGGTCGTTACCGACAAAACTCTAAATCTAGCCGTATGATTGCTTTTCTAAAGATTCATTAATTCTGTTAATTTGCCTGATGCATCTATTCCACGCCTGGCGCCAATTGTACTTTTAGGTTTATATTTTACCCATTTCATATACAGACAATATGCCAGTATAACGCCAATATGTAAATATGCAAACGATATCGGCACCAATTTACTCCCAAAAAAGTCTGTGAGCATATAACCACTGTAATTCTAATGTGAATAAGCTGATCGAATCCGCTTCTTCACCACTCACCTCTACTTCGGGGGCACAAACGACAGTGTGAACGTACTTAAAAGATATGCCTTACCTCTCCCAGGCTTCAGAGATTCCCGACACCACGGTACCTTATTCCGCTTGTGTGGTCCTTTATGCGGACTGCAGAAAACAAACCAACTGCTCTGCTAGGTTGTGCTCAGTTTCCAGCCTCGAGGTTTTCCGGCGTCTGACGTCACTGTCTCTCCCCTGTGCTTCAATTTTGTGTATTGGCAATTGCATTTGTAATATCGCTATTCTGTATATTTGTATCTATTTTGCAATGTCAACAAATGTATCAGGAAGTTGCAAATATGGTTATATGCACTATGAACTTTTATATATACATATACATTTGTTGTTTCATACTGTTAATGTAGGTATATGGGTCATTTTGAGCAATATTTAGTGAGCTTTACGGTCTTTAATCATTGTTTGGTCCAAGTTAGTATTAAACTTACTATGTGTCCATATATGCAATAAAGAGTTTAGACCTTAAAAGGTGCTTTTTGTTCCGCCCCAGGTAAAAGAAGGGTGTCACTATTTTTAACCTATTAGCTGGCTTTAATTGATATTTAAGGATCATTAAGGCAAGTGACTGCAGCTACAATTACGGCCCTTGGAGCCGAAACGCGTCAGCAAGCAGTCCCTGGGGTGGAACATACACCTCTCACTTGTCTATGGAATGAAATGTGTTCAGCGATGAACTTTTAATGTTTTCTTCAATAAAGTTTTTGCAACATCTATCAGCTACCAGTGCATCCTTGAATCCCTCTATTGCTACGCAGTATAACGCCAATGTATATAGTTATCCGCAGTATGATCTCTCACTCATCAGTTAACGCAAGCACTAATATCTATCCTATGACATCCTATATAATTTATTCATAGCTTTTGAAGTATTTCAGATATGCCTAGCTTTATATTTTTTTACATCCTAGGGTCCAAAAGTGACCCGTACTTAATCACTTTATAGTTAAGCTTGTAACATTGTACCATGACCCAAAAGTGGCCTTTGAGTTACACTAGTTTTTCCCTACTGAGTCAAACGAGTAAACATAGGCCCATAAGTGGCCTTTTGTCCATTGGGAAAATTCAAAAATACAAAACTGAGGTCTTATGTTGATTCATGTACTTTGTAGACTCTATTTTATGTTCTGGAATAGGTGACTATGTTTTGTTTTGAGTATCATTTCTCCACGTGTCTTACCTACAATTGTCTGTAACAATTTGTTTTGTTTTTTTCCTTATTTTTCTGAAACCTCAATAATAATAAAAAAATTAAAAAATTGAATACTATTCTAATATCAAAAAAACCCCACCCCAAAATGAAAAAAAAGAAAAAACTATTCTAAAACTAACCTACCAATACCCCTTATAAGGGCCTTTTGTAGGGCATTGCCCTAAAGCGATCAAGCTCTTTCTTAAAAAAAAAAAAATAAATAACATTAAACCCTCTAACATTACACCCCAGCCCCCAAAATAAAAAAATAAAAATCTTAAAAAACCTAATCTACACAATGCCCTTAAAAAGGCATTCAGCTCTTTTGCTGCCCATAAAATAACAAACTATTCTTAAAAAACAAAAAAACACCCCATAAAACAAAACAAAAAACATACACTAACCCCATAACGGTGGCGGCAGCAGTGGTCCTCATCTTCTGATTTTGAACACAGAGCTCCTCTTCATGCGGTCTCCAGCCGCACACTGAATTGTAAATACGAGGTACCCCTTTATATGGGGGTACCCTTGCATTCCTATTGGTTGATTTGAATCTTCAAATTCAAATCAGCCAAAATAATGAAAGCTTTCCCTTTTATAGGACACACATGCCATTTTTTTCATAGTTATTATTCCTAATTTTATTTATTTGATATTTTCTTCTAAAAATGTTTTACCTACTCATTTTTTATTATGACATGATAGATGTCTATTAAATAGAGGCTAAAAAAGAATTAATTTGAATATGTAAGAGATATTCTATGTGTCAGACTGAAGACAAACAGTCTCCTAGTGAGCAATTAGTATCTTTTTCTGAACTCTGCACAGATCTTTCTCTTTGTTCAAGGTATTTGGAACATATTTTAACCAAATGTTTATATTAATGTACTTTCTGGGAAAGTCCTCCATAAATGAAAGGCTTTATCTGTATGCATCCGCTTAAAGGGACATTTATAGTTTAAAAATAAAATTTTATTAGAGCAATTTATTTTTAAACAAATTCCATTCTCGCACTATTCTATCTATTCCAGGAAGAAGTGACAAAGTATTTTTTTTTATTTAAGACTTTAGAAAATATGCCTTTGTCCATTTTCATTTTTTTTCTTCTTCTCACTATTTCACATATACTGTGCATATAGAGAGAGCACAGCAGCAGTGTTTCAATACATCAGTAAACCCATTTTAGCCACTTTTGAACTGTACAAAATGGTATAAAACTGCATTCTTGTAATCAAATTATATTATTGTTTGCTTCCATAAACATCTTGGAAAACTTCTAAATTTTTATATAAACTTTAAACTAACGTAACTGTCAAAATCTTTATAAAAATAAATAAAAAAATAAAAAAGAAGTTTGAATTATATGTATGAATTTCTGCGTATACAGTTTTCTGAGAATGAGCAGATTCTGTTTTCAGTACCACAATGACATGACTTTTATAAAGATTTTAGTTACCAAAGAATGAAGGGAAAAGAGCACCTAAAGGAAATAAAAATCCTGCTAGTTCTCAGTGATCCCCTCTAGATCCAGCAAAGCAACAAAAATAAATAAAAAAGATAGAAGCAGCGCTATAAAAGCACGGATTAAAGTGAAATATATAAGCTACACAAAACCTTAAATGAATAAATGTAACAGAAGGTAGTGGAAAAAGTATATTTCATAACTGATAAAAACAACATGCACATTGCTAAAACGATAATCCACTGGGACGTCTCCCTTAAAAATGAGAGTTAAATGCACAGTAAAAGAGGAAACAATGTACAATTTTAAAACAAATTGAGTCTGGTAGAGTCATGTACTAAAAAGTACGAGTGCAATCTTTCAAAAGTAAGGTTGATATAACAGTTAGTTAAAGTAGTTTACCTTAGTTCCACAATATCACCTACGTGTGTTTATCCCCTCGGTGGGTGATTCCACATCTTAGGGGGTAATATCACTCAATGCTGGCTCCTTGGTGGCTACAGCCAGATTGGCACCTACAGTCAGATTAAACAAGTTTAATACACATATTCAGGTGACTCAATTTATTAGAAAATTAACACTCAAAAGGTACTTTATGAAAATTCTAATGATAAGTAATTGGACAGGGACATTAACACAGAACAACTACCCACTACACCAGAATTCAAACATTCAGACCTCAAACCTTAATCTAAGTTTTATCCAACTAATAAGAAAGGGAGAAATCTCAAATAGTTTAAAAAACTGGTGCAGAGGGATGTCACAAATTCCAAAATAAGAAGAGATGTACCAAAAAATGTAACCAATCAAGAATGGTTAGTGTTAAAAAATTTACAAAAATGATAAAAGCATATTTATCAAACCAGCAGATAAAGGATGGGACGGTACTGGTGATGAATAAATCACAATATGTACAGGAAGCCTATAGACTCCTAGGTGATAAAGAAAAAAGAACTCAAATTAGATCCAACATAATATGCTTGATGAAGCAAAAGCAAAAAATATTCTGAATGTGAAAGAACACAGTTTTCTATACCCCAAATTTCCAAAGATCCCTATTCTTTATTTCTAGCCGAAGATTAAAAAGAATCTAACAAATCCACCTGGTAGACTGATAATATGTGATTTCTCCAAAGTTACATGAAACAATTACCTTCCTATTTGAAAGATACAACAGACATTTTAAAATGTATGGAACAGCTCAAATGGGAGCTAAATTATACTTTAGTTACCTGTGACGTAATCCCCTATATACTGCCATACAACATGAATTGGGACTTAAATCAATAGAACTCTATTTGGAGGGAGATCAATCACTAAAGGGTGAACAGAAGGATTTTATCCTTAAAGGGATAGATTTCATTCTAAGTCAGAACTATTTCTCTTTTGAAGGGAAATTCTACCTACAGATGAAAGGAACAGCTATGGGCACAAGATTTGCACCCAGCTATGCCAATCTATTTATGGGGAGTTGAGAAGAAGAATTTTTCTCTAATCATAGACTGGGTGTGAATCTTGTGCTATATAGAAGATATATTGATGATGTCTACTTTGTGTGGAAATGAGAATCATTGGAACTAGAAGAGCTGATAGAGGAATTGAATACAAATAGAGTTGATAATAATTTCACACATATGCTGAGTAAGGATCATATTACATTTCTTGATCTAGAAACTGAAGTAATTGGGGAAGAAATAATCACATCTACTCATTTAAAAGAAGTAGACACAATCAGTGTTATCGATTATAATAGTTGCCACCTAGGGAAATGGAAAGACAACATTCCAGAAGGACAATATCTTAGAATAAAAAGAAACTTCTCTAGCTCAACTGATTACGAAAAACAAATACAAATTCTAGAACAAAAATTTACATATAAAGGTAAGAGTAATAAAAACATTACAACACATGAGGATCTACTCAAAATATAGGTCCCATTTATCACTGATTTTAACTGTGACAACAAGTTAGTAGCCAAAATTCTAAGAAAACATTGGCACCTAGTTCAAACCGATCCCATAATAGGAGACAAGGTTTTATAAATCCCTAGAGTAATCTATAAAAAAGCGAGGAATTTTAAAAATATGTTAGCTCTAAGCAAATTAAAACAAGAGAAAGGTAAATGTCACAAGATGAGTTTAGAAAGGAACTACCTACATGGTTTCTTTCCTTGTTTTGGCTGCAGGGCGTATAAATACAGTAACAAAATCAAATCTATACAATCAACCTCAAATAATTATGTGATGAAAATAAAATATATTATTAGGTGCCAGGATAAGGGCATCATTTATGATATTGAATGTTCAAACAGTATATTGGCGAAACTACGAGATCCCTTAGAGAAAGAATTAGAGAGCATCTCTCATGTATAGACAGAGGTAATTTAGATACCCATCTATATAATCACTTCAGGGAAATACATAATAACAACCTAAAAGATTTTAGATACTGGGGCATTATGAAGATCAAAACAAACTGGAGGGGTGGGAATATAGAGCAGAGGCAGAGCTTATCTATAACATGGATACTTTATACTCATAGGATTAAATTCTGAAATAGACATTTCCCCATTCAGTTAATACACTTAAGTAGCCACAAGTAATCTCACTTGAATGGGTTAACACATACTCAAGAGACCACTAGCCTATTAGTAAGTATAAGAAAGTCTTCCTTATTCCCATTTGTTCAAAGTAAATCTGTTGGATTTGTATTTCACTTATTGACACCTCATTTAATAGCTCAATGGTTTAAAAACATTTCTATTTTTCCAATTATTTAACTTTTATTGTATGCCACTAGCCACTCCCTTATTCCCTCTGATGGACCTGACTACCAGAAATCTGTTGTATTTTAGGTTTTTAGTGATTTAATACTAACATGTAATAGCCACTCTACTTGTTTAAGACGTTTATAATATATCAACTGGATTTTTACACCTAATATTTTAAGGGAAGAGTTAAAAAACACACTATTTACTGTATGAATGCAAGTGTGATTTTATAAGTTTTTAGTTGTCAAAATATCATCCATTTAATAAGCATAGGATAAACCTATTTTTCATACCTAATCCACCTTAAAAAAACCTAAGAGGAAAAATATACACAATACCACCTTAACTTTTAAGGAAATTTTGTATTGCAAAAATAATCCACTAATCAGATGGAAATGAGGCCTTTTTAAAAGAGCAAAAGTGACCAGTGACTCAATGTCTTGATAAAGCTCAAGGAAGGGTGAAACGCGTTAACCAGGACAGTTGTCTCTTTTGCCGTTTTATGCCAACCTATTATCATCTCTAACCTACCCTGAGGAGTTCAATCTGTGAACAGGGGGAGGTATTGTTCTCAAACACTGACATTTGGGATTGGCATCTAAGCTATTGGAAGATTCGCAAGATTGCAAGTTATTATACTTGTATTTTAAATTCTACCAGTCTAAGTGCGCATACAGCGCTATATAGTTGCACTCCATTGCAGCTGTTTAACCTGTGACCTAATGTGATGTTTAGATACATGCACCTCACTCTGCTCAGAACAATTGGAACTTCACAATCCCTCCAGACGCAGAGATACCCGCCAAAAGAAACCCCACACAAGGGATTTCTAGGCACCAAGGAGCGAGCATTGAGTGATATTACCCCCCAAGATGCGTAATCACCCCGCCAGGGGGATCAACACATGTAGGTGATATCATGGAACTAAGGCAAACTACCTTAACTAATTGTTATATCAGCCGCACTTTTGAAGGATTGCACTTGCACTTTTTAGGTCATGACTCAACCAGACTTAATTTGTTTAAAATTGGACATTGTTTCCAATTTAATGCGCATTTAACGCTCATTTTTAACTCAGTGGATTTTAAGGGAGACGTCCCAGAGGATTAGCGTGTTAGCAATGTGCATGTTGTTTTTATCATTTATTAAATATACTTTTTACCCTACCCTCTGTTACATTTATTCATTTAAGGTTTTGTATATCTTATACATTTCACTTTACTCCGTTCTTTTATAGCGCTGCTTCTATCTTTTTTATTTATTTCTGTTACTTTGCTGGATCTAGAGGGGATCACTGAGAAGCCGCAGGATTTTTATTTCCTTTAGGTGCTCTTTTCCCTTCATTCTTTGGTAACTAAAATCTTTATAAAAGTCATGTCATTGTGGTACTGAAAACAGAACCTACACATGCTGATGCTGAGACAATTGTATACACAGAAATTCATACATATAATTCAAACAAGAATTAGACTGTTGAAAGAAAGGAATTGTCTTTATTCTTAGAGGTGGAATGGACTGTCGCCCTTGGTCATTAGAACATCCATAATCTATCTTTTATTGTTTCCTTCTTTTTTTTTTTTTTTTTTATTTTATGGGGTTTTTTTTGGGCAGCAAAAGAGCCAAATGCCTTTTTTTTAGATAGCCTTTTTTGGGGGTGTTTGGATGTTTATGAATATTAATAATTAATGACAAGAGAAATTATTATTAAATATTAATATTGAATCTTAATTAAAAATAACTAAGTTCTGACAGGTGTAAATATTATAGACACAGAAACTATATTTATGCAGTAATCAGGGTATCAATTATTATCAAATATATAATATATTTATTACAATATTAAAATTTAAAATAAGCTAAAGAAATATTTAAAATAAATAATATTCAATTAAGATGTCTGTTACCCTTTGGATATCGACACAATATTATTGGAAAACTAAATCTTGACCAAAAATGAATTAAATGTCAAATATCACAGTAGGTATAGTAGAACAATTTAGAATAAGCCAGTAACATTAACTTAATGCACAATATGGCTGATTTAGCAAAGTTTGGTTAGCCAAAAATTTGGCAAATATTAAAATCTTAACTAAAACTCAACAGATTAATAGTGTTCCCAGGAAGTACAATTTAACTATCTAACCAAAATAGTCTTATATAAGTTCAGTTCACCAACTATCCAACATTTATCAACAAATACAATGTAGCTCAATTAAGTATATATAATTTAAAATAATTTGATAATATTTACTAACAAAGCTTCAATCTCAATCTTCAATTTCCTAGGACAGTCATGTGAAATATCAAGCCATATATAAAATATACTTAAAGGCAGGAAGTTACAAATTACTTTTAGTAAAATTCTATGAGAATATTAAACAATAAATACAACAGAAGTGAATACAAAATGGCTAAACCTTAAAGGTACAGTACATGGAGTGCAGAATTATTAGGCAAGTTGTATTTTTGAGGATTAATTTTATTATTGAACAACAACCATGTTCTCAATGAGCCCAAAAAACTCATTAATATCAAAGCTGAATAGTTTTGGAAGTAGTTTTTAGTTTGTTTTTAGTTATAGCTTTTTTAGTGGGATATCTGTGTGTGCAGGTGACTATTACTGTGCATAATTATTAGGCAACTTAACAAAAAACAAATATATACCCATTTCAATTATTTATTTTTACCAGTGAAACCAATATAACATCTCAACATTCACAAATATACATTTCTGACATTCAAAAACAAAACAAAAACAAATCAGTGACCAATATAGCCACCTTTCTTTGCAAGGACACTCAAAAGCCTGCCATCCACGGATTCTGTCAGTGTTTTGATCTGTTCACCATCAACATTGCGTGCAGCAGCAACCACAGCCTCCCAGACACTGTTCAGAGAGGTGTACTGTTTTCCCTCCTTGTAAATCTCACATTTGATGATGGACCACAGGTTCTCAATGGGGTTCAGATCAGGTGAACAAGGAGGCCATGTCATTAGATTTTCTTCTTTTATACCCTTTCTTGCCAGCCACGCTGTGGAGTACTTGGACGAGTGTGATGGAGCATTGTCCTGCATGAAAATCATGTTTTTCTTGAAGGATGCAGACTTCTTCCTGTACCACTGCTTGAAGAAGGTGTCTTCCAGAAACTGGCAGTAGGACTGGGAGTTGAGCTTGACTCCATCCTCAACCCGAAAAGGCCCCACAAGCTCATCTTTGATGATACCAGCCCAAACCGGTACTCTACCTCCACCTTGCTGGTGTCTGAGTCGGACTGGAGCTCTCTGCCCTTTACCAATCCAGCCACGGGCCCATCCATCTGGCCCATCAAGACTCACTCTCATTTCATCAGTCCATAAAACCTTAGAAAAATCAGTCTTGAGATATTTCTTGGCCCAGTCTTGACGTTTCAGCTTGTGTGTCTTGTTCAGTGGTGGTCGTCTTTCAGCCTTTCTTACCTTGGCCATGTCTCTGAGTATTGCACACCTTGTGCTTTTGGGCACTCCAGTGATGTTGCAGCTCTGAAATATGGCCAAACTGGTGGCAAGTGGCATCTTGGCAGCTGCACGCTTGACTTTTCTCAGTTCATGGGCAGTTATTTTGCGCCTTGGTTTTTCCACGCGCTTCTTGCGACCCTGTTGACTATTTTGAATGAAACGCTTGATTGTTCGATGATCACGCTTCAGAAGCTTTGCAATTTTAAGAGTGCTGCATCCCTCTGCAAGATATCTCACTATTTTTGACTTTTCTGAGACTGTCAAGTCCTTCTTTTGACCCATTTTGCCAAAGGAAAGGAAGTTGCCTAATAATTATGCACACCTGATATAGGGTGTTGATGTCATTAGACCACACCCCTTCTCATTACAGAGATGCACATCACCTAATATGCTTAATTGGTAGTATGCTTTCGAGCCTATACAGCTTGGAGTAAGACAACATGCATAAAGAGGATGATGTGGTCAAAATACTCATTTGCCTAATAATTCTGCACTCCCTGTATACACCAATTTTCATCTAAGTGCATGTAATAGACACTACAATAAAGAAGAATATGCACAGATACTGATAAAAAATTAACTATAAAACCTTTTACAAACTTACTTAGACGCTCCCAGCTTAGCACTTTTGATGAGATTAGCCTGGGACACCCCAATTATACTAATTACCAATAGCCCTTAAAAGGGCTTATCTGAATAGCCAATAGACTTTCATTAGCTCTCATCCTATTGGCTGTTTTGAACAGCCAATAGGATTTCAGTAGCTCTCATCCTTTTGGCTGATTTGAACTTCAAGAATAAAAATCAGCCAATAGGAATGCAAGGGACGCCATTTTCAAAAGGCTCCCTTTGCCTTGAAGATCCAAAGTACGGCGGTGACCATATGAAGAGGACGCTCGCGCCAGATGTCTTCAAGGATGGATCCGCTCCGCGCCGCTGGGATGAAGATAGAAGACGCTGCCTGGATGAAGACTTCTCGCCGCCTGGATGAAAACTTCTCGCCGCCTGGATGAGGATGGATGTCCAGACTTCAGAATCTGTGAGTGGATCTTCGGGGGTTAGTGTTAGCTTTTTAAAAAAAAATTTTTGGGTGTTTTTTTTTAGATTAAGGTTTTGGGCTTTAGGTAAAAGAGCTGAATGCCATTTTCAGGGCAAAGTAAAAGAGCTGAATGCCCTTTTAAGGACAATGCCCATACAAATGCCATTTTCAGGGCAATGGGTAGCTTAGGTTTTTGTTAGAGTTAGGTTTTTTATTTTAGGGGGTTGGTTGGGTGGTGGGTTTTACTGTTGGGGGGTCTTTGTATATTTTTCCTGGTAAAACTGCTGATTTCTTTAGGGCAATGCCCTACAAAAGGCCCTTTTAATGGCTATTGGTAGTTTATTGTAGGCAAGGTTTTTTTTTTATTTTGGGGGGGCTTTTTTATTTTTATAGGGCTATTAGATTAGGTGTAATTGTTTTTATTTTTGATAATTTCGTTTGTTACTTTTCGTAATTTAGTGTTTGTTATTTTTCCTAATTTAGTATTTTTCATTTTTTGTAATTTTAGACTTACATTTTTTTAGTAGTGTTAGATTTTTTAATGTGTAATTCAGTTTTTTTAATTGGCAGTTATTTTAATTTTAGTATAATAGTTTAGTATAATAGTTATGTTAGGTTAATTGTTAGTTTAAACTTAGTTTTTTTTAATTTCACAGGTAATTTTTATTTATTTTAAGATAGGGATATTAGTAATTTTAATTTAAAGTTAGGGGGTGATAGGTTTAGGGGTTAATAGTTTAATTTATTAGTGGCGATGTGGGGGGCTGGCAGTTTAGGGGTTAATAGGTTTATATAGTAGTGGGGATGTGGGGGGCTGGTGGTTTAGGGGTTAATAGGTTTAGTTAGTGGCGGCGTTGGGGAGCAGCGGAATAGTGGTTAATAACTTTATTATAGTGGCGGGATGTGGGCGTGCAACAGATTAGGGGTTAATAAGTTTTAATAAGTGGTTGCGATGTGGGGGGGCCTCAGGTTTAGGGGTTAATAGGTAGTTTATGGGTGTCAGTGTACTTTGTAACAGTTTAGTTATGAGTTTTGTGAAACATTTTTGTTACACAAAATCCATAACTACTGCTCTCAGATGGAGGTATGGATCGTGTCGGTATACGCTGTAATGCAAGCATTTTAGCCTCACCGCACAACCTGTAATACTGTAATATTTTTTTGAGTGCGGGATTGACGTTGCATTACAGGCTAAAATGCTTGCTGTATAGCTATACCGACATGACTCGTAATGGCTGCGTTACTGTTTTTACACTGAAATTGCAATTTGTAATCTATCCCTTTAAATACAAATTCTAAAATATCTTAAAGTAACTTAAAATTAATTTATAAGTATTTAAAGGGATAGTAAACCCAATTTTTTTCTTTCATGATTCGGATAGAGCATGCAATGTTAAGCAACTTTCTAATTTACTCCTTTTATGAAATTTTCTTCATACTCTTGGTATCTTTATTTGAAAAGCAGTAATATTCAGCTTAGGAACCAGCCCATTTTTGGTTCAGCACCTTGGTAGAGCTTGCTGATTGGTGGCTAAATTTAGCCACCAATCAGCAAGAGCTACCTAGGTTCTGAAACTAAAATGGGCAGGATCTTAAGCTGACATTCCTGCTTTTTCAAATAAAGATACCAAGAATTGTTAAATTGCACACATCAGTACTGAATCAATAAGTCTCTCTTTTTTACCCATTTTGCTTGGCTATAAGTTAGTCTGAGGTATCTGTGAGGTGGGAGGGGTTTTATAGAGCTCTTGGGGTTTGGGAATCTTTATATAGTGGTAGGGAATAGTAATTCCCAAGAGTAATGGATCATGGGTATTATGTTGTTTTTCTTTCTTTTTTTTTTTTACTTAACAGGAATGTCTTCCTTTTTGAACATCCCATAAAAACCCATGTGAACCACTTTGCAAAACTCTTCTGTTTGTGACAGATTTCCATATATCTTTGTGATGTTTATTCTGTTATCATAAGTTGCCATTATGTATCATCATATGTTTCATGCTACCAGAGTTTAGCTTTATTTTATTATATGTAACTTTTTTTTCTTTTAGGAATTTGCTTAAGGATTGCAGCAAAATAAGTGTAAAGCTTTTAGGACAATGTGATATATTACAGTATCCAAGATTTCATCAGCTGAATAAAGAAGCTGCTAAGACTTTGTTGTGTCTGCCAGCTACAGAATCATATTTCCTTCTCTCAGTAAGATTAAAATCCTCCTTTCCCCCCTCAAAGACTTTCATCTACCTCAAGCTCTAATCACTCACTCCTCTCTAATGTGCGTTACATTTCCACCTCATTGCATAACATCTTTGAAGTGACCAGGAGTATTACAATTACTGATCTTTAACAGAATGGGAAAGTGTACCAGCCTGACTTATGGCTTTTAGTCAGGAATTTCTAATGGTACTTGGCAGGTGTTGTGCCAACCTATTGCTTCAGAACATCATTGTAAGAAGACAGTATTTATTTACTATTTATGCAAGTTGAACACCCAGGAAAATATTTTACAGTAATTAATTAAATGTATGGATGGAATATTTGCAAAATACATTTATTTATATGGCTTATGCTGCTTTCTGGAAACTGTCAGCTAGATTATGAGTTTTGCGTTAGAGGCTATGCGGTGCTAAAGAGCAGTTTTCCCTCACCGCTCACTTACCTGCAGCGCTGGTATTACGAGTTTTCAGAAACCTGTTGTTAAAAGGCAAGAAGTGAGCGTTGAGCAAAATTTTGCTCATTACTGCACTGCAATACCAGCGCTGCTTAAGTCAGCGGTGAGCTGGTCGTACATGCTCATGCACGATTTTCCCATAGGAATCAACGGGGAGAGCCGGCTGAGAAAAAGTCTAACACCTGCAAAAAAGCAGCGTAAAACTCCCTAACGCAGCCCCATTGATTCCTATGGGGAAACAAAAGTTATGCCTACACCTAACACCCTAACATGAACCCCTAACACCCCTAATCTTACACTTATTAACCCTAATCTGCCTCCCCCGACATCGCCGCCACCTGCATTATATTTATTAACCCCTAATCTGCCGCTCCGGACACCGCCGCCACCTACATTATATTTATGAACCCCTAATCTGCCACCCCAATGTAGCCACCACCTACTTACACTTATTGACCCCTAATCTGCCGCCCCCAACGTCGCTGCCACTATAAAAAACATATTAACCCCTAACCGCCACACTCCCGCCTCGCAAACATTAGTTCAATATTATTAACCCCTAATCTGCCGTCCCTAACATAGATGCCACCTACCTACATTTATTAACCCCTAATCTGCTGCCCCCAATGTCACCGCCACTATATTAAAGTTATTAACCCCTAAATCTAAGTCTAACCCTAACACCCCCTAACTTAAATATAATTACAATAAATCTAAATAAAATCTAAAAAAAAACCTATAAAATAAACCCTAAGCTAGCTACAATATAACTAATAGTTACATTGTAGCTAGCTTAGGGTTTATTTTTATTTTACAGGCAAGTTTGTATTTATGTTAACTAGGTAGAATAGTTATTAAATAGTTATTAACTATTTAATAACTACCTAGCTAAAATAAATACAAAAGTACCTGTAAAATAACAATAGGATTGAGCTTGCATTCTATTGGCTGATTAGAACAGCCAATAGAATGCAAGATCAATCCTATTGGCTGATTGCATCAGCCAATAGGATTTTTTCTACCTTAATTCCAATTGGCTGATAGAATTCTATCAGCCAATCAGAATCTAAGGTATGCCATCTTGGATGACGTCACTCTGGATGAAGACTTCTGCCCATCTGGAGGACCACTTTACCCAGCTTGGATGAAGACTTCTCCTGGCTTCGTTGAGGACTTCAGCCCGGCTTGGATGAAGACTTCTCCCGGTAAGTCGATCTTCAGGGGGTTAGTGTTTTTTTTATAGGTGTATTGGGTGGGTTTTATTTTAGGTTAGGGACTTTGGGCTTGCAAAAGAGCTAACTGCCCTTTTAAGGGAAATGCCCATCCAAATGCCCTTTCAGGGCAATGGGGAGCTTAGGTTTTTTTAGTTAGTATTTTATTTGGGGGATGGTTGTGTGGGTGGTGGGTTTTACTGTTGGGGGGGTTGTTTGTATTTTTATTCAGGTAAAAGAGCTGATTACTTTGGGGCAATGCCCCGCAAAAGGCCCTTTTAAGGGCTATTGGTAGTTTAGTTTAGGCTAGGGTTTTTTTTATTTTGGGGGGGGGGGGGGTTATTTTGATAGGGCTATTAGATTAGGTGTAATTAGTTTAAATATCTTGTAATTTGTTTATTATTTTCTGTAATTTAGTGTTTTTTTGTACTTTAGTTAATTTAATTGATTTAATTGTTGTTAATTTAGTTAATTTATTTAATTATAGTGTAGTGTTAGGTGTTAGTGTAACTAAGGTTAGGTTTTATTTTACAGGTAATTTTGTATTTATTTTAGCTAGGTAGTTATTAAATAGTTAATAACTATTTAATAACTATTCTACCTAGTTAAAATAAATACAAACTTGCCTGTAAAATAAAAATAAACCCTAAGCTAGCTACAATATAACTATTAGTTATATTGTAGCTAGCTTAGGGTTTATTTTATAGGTAAGTATTTAGTTTTAAATAGGAATAATTTAGTTAATTATATGAATTTTATTTAGACTTATTTAAATTATATTTAAGTTAGGGGGTGTTAGGGTTAGGGTTAGACTTAGATATAGGGGTTAATAACTTTAATATAGTGGCAGCGACATTGGGGACGGCAGATTAGGGGTTAATAATGGTAGGTAGGTGGCGTCGATGTTAGGGATGGCAGATTAGGGGTTAATAATATTTAACTAATGTGTGCAAGGCGGGATTGGGGCGGTTTAGGAGTTAATATGTTTATTATAGTGGCAGCGACGTTGGGGAGCGGCAGATTAGGGGTTAATAAGTGTAGGTAGGTGTCTGCAATTTTGGGGGCAGCGGATTAGGGGTTCATAAATATAATGTAGGTGGCAGATTAGGGGTTAAAAATTTTATTATAGTGTTTGCGATGCAGGAGGGCCTCGGTTTTGGGGTTAATAGGTAGTTTATGGGTGTTAGTGTACTTTTTAGCACTTTAGTTATGAGTTTTATGTTACGGCGTTGTACCATAAAACTCTTAACTACTGACTTTTAAATGCGTTAGGACTCTCGACAGGGTAGGGTGTACCGCTCACTTTTTGGCCTCCCAGGACAGACTCGTAATACCAGCGCTATGGAAGTCCCATAGAAAAAAGACTTTACAAAGTTTACGTAAGTCGTTTTGCGGTAAGGCCAAAAAAGTGTGTGGTGACCCTAAACCTGCAAGACTCATAATACCAGCGGTAGGGAAAAAAAAGCAGCGTTAGGACCTCTTAACGCTGCTTTTTTACCCTAACGCACAACTCGTAATCTAGCCGTATATTTCCTGTAAAGGGCTTTCATGAACAAACAATTTATTGTTGCTTGTTTATGAGGAATCTATGCTCTTTAATTTAGATATCCAGTGATATTAATGTTGTGAAAGCTGCTATTAGCCAAGAATTTGAGGTATGTAACCTCCCATTTCATATGTGCATACAATTAAAAGCACAGTAGAATGTGTGGTTTAAAAGTTTTATTAAAGAAACATTCACCTAGATTACAAGTTTTGTGTTAGAGGCTGTGCGGTGCTAACAAGCAGTTTATGCTCACCACTCACTTACAGACAGTGCTGGTATTACAGGTTTTTACAAACCTGGCGTTAACCGCAAAAAAGTGAGCGAAGAGCAAAATTTAGCTCCACATCTCACCTCAATACCAGCGCTGCTTACTTTAGCGGTGAGCTGCTAAAACGTGCTCGTGCACAATTTCCCCATAGGGATCAATGGGGGAGAGCCGGCTGAAAAAAACCTAACACCTGCAAAAAAGCAGCGTAAAGCTCCTAACGCAGCCCCATTGATTCCTATGGGGAAATAAAAGTTATGTCTACACCTAACACCCTAACATGAACCCCGAGTCTAAACGCCCCTATTCTTACACTTATTAACCCCTAATTTGCCGCCCCCAATGTTGCAACAACCTAACTACATTTATTAACCCCTAATCTGCCGCCCACAACGTCGCCACCACTATAATAAAGTTATTAACCCCTAAACCTAAGTCTAAGGGGGCGGCAGATTAGGAGTTAATAAATGTAGGTAGGTGTCGGCGATGTAAGGGCCGGCAGATTAGGGGATAATAATATTTAAATAGTGTTTGTGATGCGGGAATGCGGCGGTTTAGGGGTTAATATATTTATTATAGTGGCGGCGATGTCCGGTTTGGCAGATTAGGGGTTAAAAAATTTATTTTAGTGTTTGCAATGTGGGAGGGCCTCGGTTTAGGGGTTAATAGGTAGTTTATGGGTGTTAGTGTACTTTTTAGCACTTTAGTTAAGAGTTTTATGCTATGGCGTTGTAGTGTAAAACTCTTAGCTACTGACTTTAAAATGCGGTACCAGGCTTGACAGGAGAGGGTCTACCGCTCACTTTTGGTCAGACTCGTAATACCGGCGCTATGGATTTGCGGTATTTCCGAGTCTGGCCAAAAAAGTGAGCGGTAAACCTGTACCTTCAAGATTCGTAATACCAGCGAGAGTTAAAAAGCAGCATTGGGACCGGCCAACGCTGCATTTTAACCCTAACGCACAACTCGTAATCTAGCCGACTGTAGCTAGTTGTATGTGTGCAATCAGCAAATTATACAAAAGAGCTGATTTTTTTTTTCATTAAATGTTTTATTGAATTTTAACAATAAGTGTACAAGAAAAATTGAAATATCACAGTTGAATTTGATACATAAATGAAATGAGTAGGAAACAAGTGAGGAATCATTGTCCATCAGTTTCACGAGTTGCCCCCACAACAATTAGTGTCCATAGTTACACACATACTGTTTGTAACAAAAAAGTGAGGGGGCGCCCTATTTACATAAACTAAAACAATGTGATAAATATAGACCAATAATGGCTAAGAATAATTTTTCTTGATGTGTCAAGAGTTATAGATAAAAATATAATAGTATAATAAATAAGTGAATATATAAATGATATTAATTAATGGTAATATCAAATGTGGATAAACAATCACAAACTAGTCACAATGGTGAGATCAATACTCAGCGTCTGTATGCATATACATATATATATACACACATACATACACCCATGCAATTAACCACAATAGTAAACAATATGTATCTTAATAGCAAATGTGTAATGAAAATAATAACAATAGATAATTGAAATAAATAACAATGGTTAAATAAATATTATGGTGTATCAAAAAGCCTTAGGTAAAGAGGCAATATAGTTGCATTAAAGTCTCTGGAGAGGAATATAGGCAGCTATCTGTGAAGATCCAGGCCAGGATCCAGGAAACAGCAATCTAAAAAAAGAAAAAACAGAAGCGCCACATGGCCCAATATTGTTTGGTCCAAAATTGTAGATCTTAAGATAGACAAACAGACTCACATTTAGGAGAGCACCTCAGTTAGTGCTAATAGGGGCAGTCTGGGATCTATTCGGTCACCCAGAAGACCAACTTCCAGCACAGGAACTGAACTCTATATGGACAGAGAAGAGACACAAGTGCCTATATGGCCTAGTATTGTCGGTGCAAGTAAATAAAGCCAGATATTAATAGGAGTGGTACTCACAATGTATCAAGCACCTCTTTTGATGCTAAGGGAGCATGGAGGGATCAATATGGTCACCCAACAGACTTATGGCAGGGTATCCAGGAGAGAGATGATGGTTCCCAGGATGGTCAAAGTAATAAATGTCCTCAGATAAGGCAGGTGGAGAAAATTCCAAATAAGAGAGAGCAGCAAGTGTTCAAATTCTAAAACAGGCTTTATTAAAATAAGTTAAAATAACAGGCAACGCGTTTCTCAGCCAATGGCTGTTTCATCAGGCTTCATTTTTTTTTTCTTTTTTTAGATTTCTTTTTTTACATACTGTTTGTACATGTCTCAAGCAAAGTATACATTAGGAAAAAAAGATTAAAAAAAATAATAAAAGTGACTGGTCATCCAAAAGATCATTTAGCTGTGTTAAAGGGACACTAAACCTAAATTTTTTTCGTTCATGATTCAGAAAGAGCATGTCATTTTAAGCAACTTTCTAATTTACTCCTATTATCAATTTTTCTTTGTTCTCTTGCTATTTTTATTTAAAAAGCAGGAATGTGATGCATAGGAGCCGGCCCATTTTTGATTAAGAACTTGGGTTATGCTTGCTTATTGGTGGGTAAATGTAAGCATCCAATAACAAGTGCTATCCATGGTGCTGAACCTAAAATGGACTGACTGCTAAGATTTACATTCCTGCTTTTAAAATAATTAGCAAGAGAATGATGAAAAATTGATAATAGGAGTAAATTAGAAAGTTGCTTAAAATTTCAAGTTCTGTCTGAATCATGAAAGAAAAATGTGTGTTCAGTGTCCCTTTAACTATACAATCCTGAGAAAAGGAGATACATACAACACAATTCAAGTTGTCTTTGTAAAATTACAGAAATTTAACACAACTTCCATCATATCCAGTTATAATAGTGTTTCAAGGTGCTTTTTGTTCCTATATGTATAGAATGTCTAATATAAAGTCTTGTTTACCAATACATGTGTAATGTATTTTTTCTAAAGATAAGATGTGGCCAACTTCACTTATCAGACAGGAAATGTAAAGTTCAAATCTTTATTAATCACAAAGTGAAAATAAAATCAAGCCTGTTACACAGACCATAATAGTACAAAGTTGTGAAGTCAGCATATGAAGCACAAGCTGATTGGTTTCGGCTGTTGCCATAGTCGTAGCTGCTGGCTTCAAGTTCTAAAACACCACTTTTAAAATAAACATGCTGCCTTTGATTGGTTGACTGTTAATTAGATCATTAATCTCACCTTCTGCAAAAAGTTAACTATTGCTGTACTGAGTCATGCCTGCATTAAGGGCTCAACCTTAATAAGGATATCAAGACACTTGTCATATTGTGTAAAAAGAGTTAGTGTAGAATCTGCTAACCTTTTAGTTACTATTTCCACACTAATATTACCTTTAGCTTAGGAAATCAGGACGCTGCTTGATGAAAGTATTTCTTTTATTATACAGAAAATAAGTATTTACATAGAAACAAGTTGCTAACTAATGTAAGGGAAGGAAAGGGAAGTTGGAAAAGGGGAGAGGGAGAGATGGAAGGAGAGAGGTGAGTGAGAAGAGAGAGCTTGCTTAGCCTACAATGGCAACTAACTTATAGTCATTCATTCTTTCTCACAGCCCAGCCCACACTCTATAAATTCTTCAGAGACCAGATGACATCATTAGATCAGGGGGGTAGAATGTGACGTCCTTAGGCTGTTGGTGATAGGAACTGAGATAAAATCAGGGCCTTGTACACCATCTGTGCTGAAATGCTAAAATGTTTGTAAGGGTTGTAAAATGTCTTAGTGAATCCTGTGGTATCCTTCTGATCTATTGTTTACATCAGATCTCCAACTGGTTTCCACTTGTCTTGTCACCTCTGAACTGGAACTGTAGGTCAGTGTGCATTTAACCCTTTGTATAGACAAATGTCCCTTAGCATTTCATTATTCAATAATGTCCATGGAAATAACAGTCTGATATTAAAGTTAGGTGTGTTCATAAAATACAACATTCCCCTCTTTGATCATTAAATCACTTATGATCATAACGTTGTACTGCTCACTTTATAGTTTCTTCTGTGAGTGGGGCAACCTGAAATAAAACCATTCATTCACATCCATACTCTAAATAAATACTAAAATACAATCCCCTTACAATGTGTAGCACATTCTAACAATCACATTATGAATATGATGATTAGATCAATTTTACAAATACAATATATATTTTTCCCGGTTAGAATTAACAATAATCTGAGATGTATATCAAATCATCGGCATATTTAGAGTAATTATACATATGATACAAATGAATTGTTACATATCACACACAATCTTAATGACTACTACTAGGAGTAGTGCTCGAACTTTGCTAATTATTTTCTAGCACATTGTGAGATTTGAATGTTATACATATGTGACAGATTATAATTTATTAATACAAAATACTTGCTATCTGAGGTCATAAACAAAACGTAGCCTATAGCTTTGCAAAACATGTATACTAATTTCATTTTAACATTAAATCATAGTATCATTATCTGCTTCAAGGCATGCACACAGTCTTATAATCTACTGGTCAGCACTTAAACCTATAAGTAGACAATGTTATACTCTTTAAACATAACTGGCTTATGAAATTTTTTTTACTGAAAACCATTGTGGCAAAACAGATTTAAAAATAAAAAAAACTAATACGGAAGCATTTAAAAAAAATGTTACCTATTGTGATAAAAAAAACAAAAAGAGAGAAAAAATAAAAATGTGCTTAAAAATACAAAAATGGTAGTGAATAAAAAATGTCCTTAAAAATAAAAAATGTCCTCAAAAATACAAAAATGGTAGTGAAGGGATCCCCCGTTTGGTTCCTTGATAGAAAAGGAACCATATTACAAAAAATAACAATAATTCATTTTAAACATATAAAACAGAGACAACACAGAACAAACACAACATAAAAACAGTACGCCACACAAAACATGTTGCTGTTCTCTTTAAATATAACAGCGTTCTTAAATAACTAAATTTGGATTTTGTATTAAATTATCCAATTTAAAATATCTAGTCTTCTCTACAGTAAATGATTTGTGCTTCTTTGGGTGATGGTATAGGTTGCTTCTGTAAGTAATCAGAATTGTTAGTTCATGACATTAATAACACAAACAAAATAACATAGACATATAAAACAGTACTTGAAACCATGACTTTTAAAATAAACTGGTTATGATCAATTGTTTGCAAACAATTCATTGTGACTATATTACATTTATGTAACTGATGAGCTCATCATAAAGTACCACGTGGTCTTTAAGAAAAAGGGGGAAATGCATTTCTTTATACTACAAACATTTTATTCATGAATAGCAACAACCTGTGAATAAAAATAAACAATTACAAAATTCTTAATTTCTAGAAGTAGACTGTACAAAGTTCACTTCTCTTCAAGTAATAGCCCTAAAAAAAAAGAAACATAGCATTAATATAGACATAAATACAAAGTAAATAAATAAAAAAAAAAAAAAATCTCTACTTGCCTAAAGTAAAATTCTACCATCACTATACATGGAATACAGGGTAATAGAATGTAGAGAATAAAACAGATTTCTGCAATCAATTGGCAATATACACAGGCTGAGCTAAATTCAATATCAATAGATGCATTGCCAATTGTGTATAATTAAACAGTGCCCAAAATGGCCAGTTTATGTAAGGCATCTGAAATTGAACATTTGTCCCTTCTTTTTTGGATGAGGGCTCTTTGCAATTTTGCTGAGAGTCTTTTTTAGATGGGGGCTCTTTGCAAGTTTCCTCCCTAGTAGGTTCTTCTATTATTTCTTTCTTTGTTAAAGAAGATATATTCTGTTCCTTTTCACCTTCAAATATAGCACTGTATTTTCCTTCCTTACTTAAATATGATATTTTGTTCTGCCTCCTAATGTAATTTTTATCCCTGATATCTCTCATTGATGTCACACATTCCCTCATGATGTGCCCAAACTTTCCACATTTAAAACAACGTCTCAAAAATCTCTGCTTTCCCTGACTCTCAGTTAGCATAGATATATTATTATGAGTAGCATTCTTATGCGTTGAGTCTTTAAACCAGTCTTTAAGTATGTTAACAAAGTTGGTATAGGAGCTGGCATTTCTAAGAGTGATTCTTGTACTACTGTCAATTAATGTGCATTTATTTGCCATAGAATGCAGAAAATCTGCATCATCTGGGGACATGTTGTGGCAGTCATAAGTTATCTTATACAGTGCAAGGTACTCAGTGCAAAACAAAATCGGGTCATCTCCTTCCTTTAAAATTGCATTTGCTATGGCACTGGTACCTCTGGCATCACGACAACACATAACATACTGTAATTCCTTTAATCTGTCCCCTGAATTTCCCCAGTTTGCATCAACATCAGGAGAAACTCCTTTATGGGTGCCTACTGGTGCCCTTAGCTGTGCAGCTACTTGTGATGGCAACCAGGCCCGAAGCAAAGCACAGGCATCTCTGTTGCCTAAATTATACTGAGTAATAACAGCTTCTAACTTATTAGAAAGGATTACAGGTGGTGTGGAGGTATCAAAGTGACCTAAAATATGGCACAAATTATTACGGTCTTGTATTGTAAGGGGGGCAGAGTTACTATGATTATTTACTTTAGTTTGTAATTGGGGGTTACTTTGTCTGCATTCTATTTGAGGAGTTAGAGTAGAGGGGACCTGGTTTAAAGTTAACAAAGAACTGTCAGGAATGTTAGGGGTTTGTCCATCTAGTTCTATAGTTTGACTTTCATTACCATCTACTTCTAAAGGACACACATGTGCTAGACTACTCCTGTAACAGTTGCATTTGTCTTGTATCCCCTGTGCTTTAAGAGACAAGATACATTGTTCCTTATTTAAAAGCTGTGATTCAGACTCCCATAAATCTGCCTTAAGTGATGCAATAACATTCTCTCTCTGCATTTCCTTTTGTTCCATACATGTTACTAATTGTTGTCCCATGCCACACCTCACTTCACATTCATTAAGCCTCTCCTGTAGCTCAGCATTCAGTTTAGTAAGTTTGTCTATCTCTTCACTCAGTGTATCACACTCACATCTCTTTTCAGAGTGACTAGCAACAGCCATAATAGATTGACCAAGTTTATCCAGCTGTTCTATGATATCAGTTCTTTCTGCCTTCCATTCCAACTCTTTCTGTTCAGCAATCTCTTTTATTCTTAGAAACATACTCAGTAAATTACTTAGCTCTCTTTTTTCTATGTCTTTCTGAAACAGTTTTCTACTTAGTTCATTATTGTGCTTTTCACATTGTTTAATTACATTATAAAACTGACGTGTCAATGGATCTTCTGCACATGTAATAAATGTGACAGAGGCATATTTCTTAATGTATTTCTCAACCAGTTCCATTCTTACTAACAATACACACACCAGATTCACACAACACACTATACACAGTACAGATGTACACAATGATCACACAACAAACTATACACAGTACAGATGTACACACTGATCACACAACACACTATACACAGTAGAGATGTACACACTGATCACACAACACACTATACACAGTACAGATCTAACATCAACAAACCTTTTGCATTATTAGCCTAAAATCTAGACCTAGAGGGATCTCCTTTTGAGCTGCATGTAAAACTGGGCTATGCCTATTACACTTTACCCTCAGAGATGTCTGGTTACTCTCTTGTTTTCAGATTTTAGTAAACTTAATTCAGCAAGAAACAATTAATACATTTACTTTTCTGTAGCATACAGAAACATAACATAAACATAAAGAAACATATACTTACGGTACTTGCAGCTTTCTCACTACACAGTGTCTTGTAGATCTGCACACTTCCCACACAGATAGGTCCGGTCTGGCCTCTATTCACAAAGAGTTCTTGCAGCTCCAGTACTTCAGTTTAGCAAATTCAGCTGTAGTTCAACGTGGAATTAGTGATTTATCCACGTCCCGTATGGGGTGCCAAATGTAGAATCTGCTAACCTTTTAGTTACTATTTCCACACTAATATTACCTTTAGCTTAGGAAATCAGGACGAAACAAGTTGCTAACTAATGTAAGGGAAGGAAAGGGAAGTTGGAAAAGGGGAGAGGGAGAGATGGAAGGAGAGAGGTGAGTGAGAAGAGAGAGCTTGCTTAGCCTACAATGGCAACTAACTTATAGTCATTCATTCTTTCTCACAGCCCAGCCCACACTCTATAAATTCTTCAGAGACCAGATGACATCATTAGATCAGGGGGGTAGAATGTGACGTCCTTAGGCTGTTGGTGATAGGAACTGAGATAAAATCAGGGCCTTGTACACCATCTGTGCTGAAATGCTAAAATGTTTGTAAGGGTTGTAAAATGTCTTAGTGAATCCTGTGGTATCCTTCTGATCTATTGTTTACATCAGATCTCCAACTGGTTTCCACTTGTCTTGTCACCTCTGAACTGGAACTGTAGGTCAGTGTGCATTTAACCCTTTGTATAGACAAATGTCCCTTAGCATTTCATTATTCAATAATGTCCATGGAAATAACAGTCTGATATTAAAGTTAGGTGTGTTCATAAAATACAACAGTTAGTAAGATATCTAAATCAGGTACCATTCTTAAATACTCATTTAGTAGGATTCTGAAATTCTTCTGTTACATTAACATATTACCAAATAGTTTCCGATATAATCTGGAACAAAGAGTACAAGTAGCTTACGATAGATGTAAAGTCTCTGTATTCGTCCATACCCCATGAGAAGGGTATTCAGGCTATAGCCTTCTATATGAGGAAGTACTATGGAGAGAATTTGGATTTTTGTAATTTTACACTCATGGTCACAGAGTTTTTGTTGCCGCACAATTACTTTGAGTTCGAGGGGGTGTTCTACCTCCAGATTTGCGGCTCTGCGATGGGGGCCAAGTTTGCCCCATCCTACTCCAACCTGTTTATGGGTTCGTGGGAGCAGTGCCGCATCTATGGAGGTGGAAATCCCTTCGACTCAAGTATTGTGCTGTATAAAAGGTTCGTCAATGACCTGCTGATAATCTGGCGAGGTGATCAGGATGATACCTTTTTGGATTATCTAAATTCGAATGATTTGAATTTAAGTTTCACACATGAATGGAATGGGGAACAGATTAATTACCTGGACATGACTCTTTCAGGAAGTCATGGTAAGGCAGTGGTAACCAATGTATATAGAAAACCAATCACTGGTAATACGCTACTGCATGCCTAGAGTAACCATCCCAGATGTGTATTTAAAGGGGTGGCCAAAGGCCAATTTATTCGTCTGAAAAGAAACTGTTCAGACCAACAGACTTACAAACAACAGGCCACAGGATTGTCCAAGCGCTTGAAAGAACGGGGCTATGGTAATAAGATGATTAAGGAGGCCTTTAACACAGTAGAGGGTCTGGATAGAGCAGATTTGTTGATGGGAAAAAAGGTGTTGGAGTCCAAAACACAAATGGAGGGCCATGACAATATCCTTTTCATTACGGATTACTCCGAACAATATAATGAAATTTGTAGGATAATAAGGAAACACATCCCCCTCTTGAGGGCTGATGATGCTCTAGCAAATTTTACAGCGGCACGCTGGAGATTTGCGTATAAGAGAGGAAAAACAATTGGCAATTTTATTGCACCTACTAAACATCCCCAGAGGGAGAGGAGAGAATCATCTTGGCTAACCACGCATGGCATGTTTCGCTGCCACAATAGATCTTGTGTGACATGTGCGAAAGTTGACACAGAGGACAATTTTAAGCCCACTTTTACGGGGCAAGTTTTTAAGAAATTTTCTTGCCTTAACTGTAGGTCTTCTTTTGTGATTTATCTAATAACATGCAGCATTTGTGAAAAAAAGTATGTGGGCCTCACGACACGTGAGATAAGGTCCAGGATCAGGGAACACCTCTCCAACATTAAAAAGGGAACTGCAAGTACCCCACTTGTGCAGCACTTTGCACAAAGACATAACATGAGAGGCTTACACTCCCAGAAAGAGGAGGTGACCGTGAGGCACTCCTGGGTAAAAGAGAAGTTTTCTGGATATTTAAGTTAAAAACCAGATACCCAGGGGGGCTGAATTCAGATTATGATCTGATTAATTTTTGGCAGTAAAGAATTTGGAACATGTCCTGTATCCACCTTTCTATCAGGATGTTTTGACATTAGCAGTAGTGAGTTCCCCAAATAATCCCTTAATCACAGTGCCTTGGTTACTACGCATCTAAATTTATTAAGCATTCCAACAATTGTGTGTAGTGGGGTCACCCCAATATAGAGTTCTTTCTATACGATTTTTTGTCTTTATGGCGGACCACCTATAGTGCAGTCCTAGCATGAGTGTGGAAATTAATTAAGAACATGTTATACATCCACCTTACCATATGTATGGTTTTATATTGCTATTAGTGAGTACCCCAAATTACTCGAAAGATATAGTGTATTGGCCACCACAGATCTAAATTTAATGAGTACTCCGTCAATCCTGTACAGTATTTCCCAATATACAAAGTCCCTCCTATTTATTCTTTGGTCTTCCTGACAGACCTCCTTTTAGATTTTTTCTAATAAGAGTATGGAAATTAATCTCTAAACATTAGTGGCAATATGTAATTTTATATTACTGCATGGCATGCATAGGGCTTATAACATCAGACAAATCTAGTAAAGGTTTGTTACAATAAACTTTAATCCTCTACAATAGAACAGATAACCAAAGTATACTTATTTAACATCATGCACCACTATTGCTATTAAGCCATTCACCTTTATGGCTCATGAGCCAGATCATAATGGTCATTAAGTGTTTTGTGACAATTTTTACCCTCTGTGGTGCAATACCCTTAATATATGACTGTTTCTGTTTAGTTAGGGACTGTCTAGTGAATACAGTGACTGCACATTAGATTCTTTATACTAAACGTTTGTGTATGTCTAAATAGCAACTATTTGGTAATATGTTAATGTAACAGAAGAATTTCAGAATCCTATTAAATGTGTATTTAAGAATGGTACCTGATTTAGATATTTTACTAACTCTTTTTACACAATATGACAAGTGTCTTGATATCCTTATTAAGGTTGAGCCCTTAATGCAGGCATGACTCAGTACAGCGATAGTTAACTTTTTGCAGAAGGTGAGATTAATGATCTAATTAACAGTCAACCAATCAGAGGCAGCATGTTTATTTTAAAAGTGGTGTTTGAGAACTTGAAGCCAGCAGCTACGACTACGGCAACAGCCGAAATGCATCAGCTTGTGCTTCATATGCTGACTTCACAACTTTGTACTATTATGGTCTGTGTAACAGGCTTGATTTTATTTTCACTTTGTGATTAATAAAGATTTGAACTTTTAAGTATGGCTCCCGGCTGGTGCTCCTTTACATTTCCTGTCTTGACTACCCGGAGTGCAGAACAGCCGGATGATGCCCCCATACCTTGCTCCGTGAGAACAATAGTGATGTCCGGTTCATGAACGAATCGTTCATTTGAACCGGATCTTTTCACTGAACTGAATGAATCAGTACATCAGACTGAACTGATTCATTTGAAACAGTTCAGTTCCTGAGTCATCAGCAGCACTCTGGTAATACGATCCTAGAGTGAGTTCTGCTCTGCTAACTCCTCCTTTAATGAATCACACAGCAGAATCTCACTCTAGGATCATATTACCAGTGTTGTTGAATCAGTGAACTGTTAGCTAACTCATTTGCAATGAATCAGTCTGTTAACAGTTCACTGATTCAAAAGTGAACTGTTAGCAAACGACTCAGTGTACTGTTAACAGACTGATTCATTGCATACAAGTTAACTAACAGTACACTGATTCAAATATCAGGTCACACTCACAGCAGTTCTCAACAGACCCCTGCATTTACATTAACCCATTCAGCATCCCATGTTTGTGTATATATATATATTATATATATATATATATATATATATATATATATATATATATATATATATAATTTGTTGTTCTTCCTCTATATCTAAGCTAACTTTTACTTAGCAACAGCTACAAATTATATATATATATATATATATATATATATATATATATATATATATATATATATATATATATATACATATATATACACAAACATGGGATGCTGAATGGGTTAATGTAATTGCAGGGGTCTGTTGAGAACCGCTGCGAGTGTGACCTGTTATTTGAATCAGTGTACTGTTATCTAAATGATTCATTAGAGTTACAGTACACTGAGTCATTTACATACAGCACTTAGCACTGCAGGAAACGAATCTGCGGCTCTACAGTTCACCTACTGAACATGAGGTAGAGCCTCTACCTCATGTTCAGTAGGTGAACTGGTGAATCGGTTCATGAACCGGTTCAGTTAATCGAACCGTCCGAAATGAACCGGTTCACCCAAAAGAACCGAACTGCACATCACTAGAGAACAAGAGCAGAATCGGCTACGTGGAGTGTCCGTGGGACGTCTTTCACCCAATCCTGTAGAGAGATGCGGAGCGGACCAATGAATGGAAAGGAACAGAAAGGACTTCCGGTTCATTATTGAGGTCACGCAAGCTCCCCTGATGACTTGGCAGAAGGATCAGTGTGAAAGTGGTGGAAGGGGTTTTGCAAAACCGGTGAGAAGCATCACAGCTGGAGCGGTCACAGCATGAGATAGTGAGACCAGTGAGACCGGCACCCCAAACCGTTTTTTGGAATAAAAGGACTGAGGGTAAGCAATTTACGCTCTCACTACCTGAAGTGTGCAAAGCTTACTACCTCACACTGAACATTGCCTTACTGTTTCACTTATTCAGGATCGCAATATATAAGTACAGGGACTTTCTTGTTGTGCTTTTGTTATTATAGGCGGTTGGTCACGCCACATTTCCCTGTGCTATATATTTGTGCAAGTGTTTGTTGTCCCTTATTCTTAAATAAGAACAGACTTAATATTTGGGGACAGTATGGAAGCCTTGAATGACACAGAACCATTGCCTGCAATGTCTTTCTTTTCACTAAGGAATGAACTTGAGAGGGATTCTTTCAATCAGGATGCAGACTTTGTGTTTACATTAGACCGGTCCAAATATACTTTATCAGCCTTGTTTGATGAAATGGAGTATTTAATCTTGAGAGAAAACAAGACAAAGTGGGACATTTGGTCATTAGAATCCTATCTGAAATTTAAGATTATACCTAGAGGGTTAAGATTGGAAAAATTTCCTACCTTTACTACAGATGATGTTGCTTTTGTTAATTTATGGAACAATACTCTAACAGAGTGTTCCTTTAAGCTTATGAATCATATTATTGATTATAAAATGGGCATGTTAAAGGATATATCAACAAAAATTGCCTTGCATCAGGATGAGTTAAATAAGAGGTGTGGACAATGTGGTTATGTAAAATTTGATATACTCTTAATAGATGCTGTGTTGGAGGCTAAGGCTATTTTATTGGAGCGCAAACATAATAAATATATCAGGGATCAGTTAGACTGTTTACATATGGAATAGGAAAGAGAGGGCACAGAGAAGGAGATATTTTAACCAGAGGAGACATTCAGAGAATAGGGGTAGAGGTAACAGAGGAAGACGTAGGGGTAGAGGAAGAGGCAGACAAAATAGACACATACAGTTTACTGACAGTGAAACTGAGTCACCAGGAGATAGCTCAGGAGAAGAAGGGTTTTATAACCCTCCCTTGGTATCTGCCCCTGTTCCTGTTGCCCCTCCTCCCTCATCTACATCTACATTTTCATATTCACAACAACATCATATGTCAACTGGTCCTTCTCTGACAGATTTACCTACAACATCATTTTCTCTAGAACAACCAAAAGTCTCTAGATCTAAAGAAAGTACAGCTCCCCCTGTGTCAATTTAAAAAAAAAACCTATGCAGACATCTAGATATATTTCACAGGGAGCAACACCACGAGTGGTAGAATCTCCCAATTCAAGGGAACAAATAGAGTTGAATCAGGTTTTTCCCATGCCCCCCCCCCCTCCAGGATTAGGGGGGGGGGGAAAGATACGACAGGTTTTCAAAAGGGAGGTTACACACTGAGAACCAACTGAAACCAAACGAGGTACCAATAAGAAGTGTGATAAATTTGTCTTCCCATACATTGAGTAATACTGAAATAAAAGTACTTAGCATGGGTTTGAATTTTGTACCAACTAATTCCTTTAACCTTTTTAACACCTTATTGGATGTAAATAGGTTCATCAGAAAGGTAACTCTTAAGAAACATTTTTCTAATAGATCAGATGCAATTGCCACTATAGGGACTCCCATTACACAGGGCACTAACTGTACAGTATTGGAAGGATTTGACTTTCAAGATTTGTGTGGGTTGTCTACACTTGAATCTTTGGTTGGTGATGGGGATACATTAATCAACACTGAGTCACTCCCCTACCCTAAACTCAAGAGCAAATCTGTTTTTTACCCTATACATAGCAGGGGTCCTATTATAGAAAAATTTCAGAAAAGAGTTGAATCTGATTTGACAAATTTGTATTACAAAATGAACAAACCTAAATATATTTGTCTCTAATGGAAAGGAAAGCGCTGGAAGACTTGAACAAGAATGGGTATCTGGTCATAAGGGCAGCCGACAAAGGGGGTTCAGTAGTAGTTAATGGACCGGGCTGCCTTTGTGAATGAAGCCCTCAGACAACTCCAAGACATATGTAACTACAAGAGTCTTGTGGGTGACCCTACCAAAAACTTCAAGAGGAAATTGAAAGATTAGGTAGATGATGGGGAACATGCGGGCTTCCTTGATGTAGATATATGTGAGTATTTGATGGTTGATAATCCGGTTATTCCGGTTTTCAACCATCTCCCCAAAGTCCACAAGTCCATAACCAATGTGACAGGGAGACCCATTGTGAGTAGGATAGGGTCCCTGACCGAACATCTATCAGAGTGGCTTGATTTCATATTACAGCCAATGGTTAAGGACTTGTGGAGTTATGTCAAGGACTCCACACATATTTTGAACCTAGTTTCCGATATCTGGAACAAAGAGTACAAGTGGCTTATGATAGATGTAAAGTCTCTGTACTCATCCATACCCCATGAGAAGGGTATTCAGGCTATAGCCTTCTATATGAGGAAGTACTATGGAGAGAATTTGGATTTTAGTAATTTTACACTCAGGGTCACAGAGTTTTTGTTGCAGCACAATTACTTTGAGTTCGAGGGGGTGTTCTACCTCCAGATTTGTGGCACTGCGATGGGGGCCAAGTTTGCCCCATCCTACGCCAACCTGTTTATGGTTTGGTGGGAGCAGTGCCGCATCTATGGAGGTGGAAATACCTTTGGCTAGAGTATTGTTCTGTATAAAAGGTTAATCGATGACCTGGCGAGGTGATCAGGATGATACCTTTCTTTTTGGATTATCTAAATTCGAATGATTTGAATTTAAGTTTCACACATGAATGGAATGGGGAACAGATTAATTACCTGGACATGACTCTTTCAGGAAGTCATGGTAAGGCAGTGGTAACCAATGTATATAGAAAACCAATCACTGGTAATACGCTACTGCATGCCAAGAGTAACCATCCCAGAAGTGTATTTAAAGGGGTGGCCAAAGGCCAATTTATTCGTCTGAAAAGAAACTGTTCAGACCAACAGACTTAAAAACAACAGGCCACAGGATTGTCCAAGCACCTGAAAGAACGGGGCTATGGTAATAAGATGATTAAGGAGGCCTTTAACACGGTAGAGGGTCTGGATAGAGCAGATTTGTTGACGGGAAAAAAGGTGTTGGAGTCCAAAACACAAATGGAGGGCCATGACAATATCCTTTTCATTACGGATTACTCCGAACAATATAATGAAATTTGTAGGATAATAAGGAAACACATCCCCCTCTTGAGGGCTGATGATAATCTAGCAAATTTTACAGCGGCACGCTGGAGATTTGCGTATAAGAGAGGAAAAACAATTGGCAATTTTATTGTACCTACTAAACATCCCCAGAGGGAGAGGAGAGAATCATCTTGGCTAACCACGCATGGCATGTTTCGCTGCCACAATAGATCTTGTGTGGCATGTGCGAAAGTTGACACAGAGGACAATTTTAAGTCCACTGTTACGGGGCAAGTTTTTAAGAAATTTTCTTGCCTTAACTGTAGGTCTTCTTTTGTGATTTATCTAATAACATGCAGCATTTGTGAAAAACAGTATGTGGGCCTCACGACACGTGAGATAAGGTCCAGGATCAGGGAACACCTCTCCAACATTAAAAAGGGAACTGCAAGTACCCCACTTGTGCAGCACTTTGCACAAAGACATAACAAAAGTTCTGATTCATTCAGCTGGACGTGTATTGAGAGGGCTACACTCCCAGAAAGAGGAGGTGACCGTGAGGCACTCCTGGGTAAAAGAGAAGTTTTCTGGATATTTAAGTTAAAAACCAGATACCCAGGGGGGCTGAATTCAGATTATGATCTGATTAATTTTTAGCAGTAAAGAATTTGGAACATGTCCTGTATCCACCTTTCTATCAGGATGTTTTGACATTAGCAGTAGTGAGTTCCCCAAATAATCCCTTAATCACAGTGCCTTGGTTACTACGCATCTAAATTTATTAAGCATTCCACCAATTGTGTGTAGTGGAGTCCCCCCAATATAGAGTTCTTTCTTTCCGATTTTTTGTCTTTATGGCGGACCACCTATAGTGTAGTCCTAGCATGAGTGTGGAAATTAATTAAGAAAATGTTATACATCCACCTTACCATATGGATGGTTTAATATTGCTATTAGTGAGTACCCCAAATTACTCAAAAGATATAGTGTATTGGCCACCACAGATCTAAATTTAATGAGTACTCCGTCAATCCTGTACAGTATTTTCCCCTATACAAAGTCCCTCCTATTTATTCTTTGGTCTTTCTGAAAGACCTCTTATTAGATTTTTAGAACAATAGAACAGATAACCAAAGTATACTTATTTAACATCATGCACCACTATTGCTATTAAGCCATTCACCTTTATGGCTCATGAGCCAGATCATAATGGTCATTAAGTGTTTTGTGACAATTTTTACCCTCTGTGGTGTAGTACCCTTAATATATGACTGTTTCTGTTCAGTTAGGGACCGTCTAGTGAATACAATGACTACACATTAGATTCTTTATACTAAACGTTTGTGTATGTCTAAATAGCAACTATTTGGTAATATGTTAATGTAACAGAAGAATTTCAGAATCCTACTAAATGAGTATTTAAGAATGGTACCTGGTTTAGATATTTTACTAACTCTTTTTACACAATATGACAAGTGTCTTGATATCCTTATTAAGGTTGAGCCCTTAATGCAGGCATGACTCAGTACAGCAATAGTTAACTTTTTGCAGAAGGTGAGATTAATGATCTAATTAACAGTCAACCAATCAGAGGCAGCATGTTTATTTTAAAAGTGGTGTTTTAGAACTTGAAGCCAGCAGCTACGACTACGGCAACAGCCAAAACGCGTCAGCTTGTGCTTCATATGCTGACTTCACAACTTTGTACTATTATGGTCTGTGTAACAGGCTTGATTTTATTTTCACTTTGTGATTAATAAAGATTTGAAACTTTTAAGTATGGCTCCCGGCTGGTGCTCCTTTACATTTCCTGTCTGAAAAGTTTGCTGTCTTGACTACCCGGAGTGCAGCACAGCCGGATGATGCCCCCATACCTTGCTCCATGAGAACAAGAGCAGAATCGGCTATGCAGAGTGTCCGTGAGACGTCTTTCACCCAATCCTGTAGAGAGATGCGGAGCGGACCAATGAACGGAAAGGAACAGAGAGGACTTCCGGTTCAGTATTGAGGTCACGCAAGCTCCCCCGATGGCTTGGAAGAAGGATCAGTGTGAAAGTGGTGGAAGGGGTTTTGCAAAACTGGTTAGAAGGATCACAGCTGGAGCGGTCACAGCAGGAGATAGTGAGCCCAGTGAGACTGGCACCCCAAACCATTTTTTGGAATAAAAGGACTGAGGGTATGCAATTTACGTTCTCACTACCTGAAGTGTACAAAGCTTACTACCTCACACTGAACATTGCCTTGCTGTTTCACTTATTCAGGATCGCAATATATACGTACAGGGGCTTTCTTGTTGTGCTTATGCCAACTTCACTTAGCCACATAACATAGGTGGGGATCTGAGATTTCTTCCAGAGTCTGGGTATAATACATTTAGCACAATTAAGCATACACTGAAACAGTTATTTTTACGGTATAAACAAGAAATAGGGGTACGTCATTCAGGAGGACAATGGTGGATGTGAGTGCTATAGAGGAACCCTCGGTTCTATTAATACATAAAGCAATGTCGTCCCAGTAATTTTTAAGCAAGGGGCCGGACCACCAAATATGGGATAGGGAGCCTGTTCCCCCACAACGTCTCCAGCATTGTGAGGTGTTCGGAAAGATCCTATGAAGATGAATTGGGGTCAGGTACCATCTGGAGATCAGTTTATAATTCATTTCTGCTATGACCAGTGAAATAGACAATTTTTTAGTCTCAGTAAATATATGACTCCATTGAGTGTCAGTTAAAGGGACACTGAACCCAAAAAATTTCTTTTGTGATTCAGATAGAGCATGCAGTTTTAAGCATCTTTCTATTTTACTCCTATTATCAAATATTCTTCACTCTCTTGGTATCTTTATTTGAAATGCAAGAATGTAAGTTTAGATGCCGGCCCATTTTTGGTGAACACACTGTGTTGTTCTTGCTGATTGGTGGGTAAATTCACCCACCAATAAAAAAGTGCTTTCCATGGTTCTGAACCAAAAAAATATAGCTTAGATGCCTTCTTTTTCAAATAAAGAAAGCAAGAGAACGAAGAAAAATTGATAATAGGAGTAAAATTGGAAAGTTGCTTAAAATTGCATGCTCTATCTGAATCACAAAAGAAAAAAAAAATGGGTTCAGTGTCCCTTTAAGGTAATATTTAATTCTTTCTCCCATTTTATGATGTAAGGTGTTTTTTTTTTTAGAAGGAAAGGAGCCTCTATGTAATTTATATATTAAGGAAATATGAGATTTAGTTATGTTAGGGGTAGTGCGTATGACTTAATAAGGGGTTGGGGGTCTGAGGAGATCAGACTTGTGGGGACTATTCAGTATGGCATGTCGTGCCTGCAGATAAGGGAACCAGCGATGGAAGGGAGGTCCCAATATTTGTGATACTTCTATTTGAGAGCGAGGTTGTCCTTTCTCTAACATCAAATGCACTGGAACATTAGAGGGCCTCCTTGCTATGTTAGGTTTTTAAAAACAGATTTATACATATTTATGGAAAAATTTTGAAACTAGTTTGTAGTCTAGAAGTTCTTTGAGAAGATTAGGTAGTGATGTAGATTGGGTGCAGAGAGTGAATATTATATCGCCTGCATAAAGTAGGCATTTTTTATTAGAAGGCCCATAATTGATTCCCTTAATTTAATTGCTGCATCTGACTCGCGTCGCCAAAACTTCTACAACTAATGCAAATAGGAGTGGAAATAGGGGGCAGCCCAGCTGCGTACCATTTCTTATGGGGACTTTTTGAGAGAGGGTATTATTGGCATTAATTCTAGCGGCTGAATTGTTATATAGTGCTTGTATACAATTAATGGACACTTGTGTGAAGCTGAATTTTGACAGAGGAGACCAGAGGAAATCCCAGTCCACTCTGTCAAAGGCTTTCTCTGCATCTGTGGATAATAGTATTAGGGATGTTTTCTTTAAGGTAGCAGTGAACAAGGTTTGCAGCACCCGAATGGTGTTATTCTCGGCTTCCTGGAAGACAGTAAAATCATTGAAACCATTGAAAAAGACGGTACCTACCATTGAAACATGTTGAATAAAGCTGCTTTTTAGGAAAAAGCTGGTAAAATCTTTCTTTGAACACATGAGGAGCCGTTTATCTCAATCTATACTGTGAGTTTCTACACTTAGTATTATGGTGTATGGATACAACATTTTAGTGCACAATATCTTTTCATTTTGAAGAAGCTGTGGAATATATCCCAGTGAACCGATTTGAACCTTTGGTGAACCTACGTCTCCCTCTGCACATACATATAGTTAGAAGGGCTTGCCAGTTTGCCCTAATTTGGCTACCACGAATATAGGATTTCCCGGTGGATGTGTCTTGAGCAGGACAGATAGGCAAATTAAAGCCCCCCTTCAGTATTGGGCCTTTCGCGATATCTAATAATTGATTTATGACTTTGCGGAAGAAAGGGGGAGAGGGGCAATTGGGTGCATAAATATTAGCTAGAATAATTGGTCTACCTATATATAACCCCACTAATATCAGAATTCTACCATCCGGGTCTTGATATTTTTGTAATAGTTCAAAGGATGTTCCTTTTCTAAAAGAAATACAAACTCTGTTCTGTTTCGTGGGACCTGAGTTTAAAAAATGTTGGTCAAAATAAAACCGGGATAGGGTTGATTAATTGATTTCTTAAAATGGGTTTCCTGAATAATTATGATGTCAACCTTTTTTTTTTATAAAAGTCATGGAATGCTATGGATCGCTTTTGAGGGGATAGGAAACCTTTAACATTTTGTGTGGCAATTTGGAAATGACCAGAGTGGATAGGCTGAGTAATGTCTAGTGGCTAACTTGTTTAAATATATATATTAGAATTCACAGAAATGTGGTGGTGATTTCCTCAGTATGTAAGTTGGGGTATATAAAAGTACACTTGTAAAACGGGGGATAGGAAAACAAACTGTTAACAAGAAGGAACAGGGGAAGTGAGTAGGAAAGAGGAATAGAAGAAAAATAAGGGAGGAAAAGGAAAGGGAAAGAAAGAGTGATTCTGACCTAAGTTAGGCGAGAAGGTAGGAGAGATAAGAAAAGAAGCATACAGATGAGGGAAGTACGGCTCGACAGCACCCTCTACCTCAGACAGGATGGGCTTTCAAACCTGAGTGGGTATGGGCCCCTAAATGAGGTGCTAAGTAGTACAATAGTGATTAAAAGTGTGGAGAATAGGCTCTCAATCAGCAGAAGGGATAAAGGTGCAATTGGAAATAATTTGCTAACTTGCAAAAAATAATATTATAAAAAATGACTAGACAAATGGCAAGATAATCAGGAACCAGAAATAGAACCCAGCGAGCTCCGGTAGAATCAAAAATGTGAACTTTATTATTAATCTCAAAAACAACACACTTATTCACAAAAATAGGGGGTAAAAATGGTTACAAATAAAAACCAAAAATGATGAAGACGCTGTGACCATCGGCTACCAGTCGGCAAGATAAACAATAAAAAATCCTTTGCAATTTATTCTCAAATAAAAAACATATTACTACATCTGATAAAATGAATTACAATTTCTAGGTGTTGCAACACTTTACAAATTATATTTTAAGATAAAATAAAAAAAATATTTTTAAAACCAGAAAAAACATCAGTATTTTATATACCAGAAAAAAATTTCAACACTCTTCCGTGTTCCTGATATTTATATGCTAAAAATAATCGTATTAGATATAGCTTGTACAGATCCTACACAAATAGTAACAATTTTTCTGCTTGATATTCAGTATTAATATTCTAAGATTTGTTACAATGTAAAGATGTGTGGTAAATTTGGTGTACCATTAGATCAATATTTGATACCAAGTCAGTTGTTGAAATAATTTTCCCACAATGGCCGTTTAACTGAATCTTAGATGGCAGTATTTTGCATACCTGAGGAGTTCACCGAACCGCTTGTAAATATAACTTTTAGGTGCCAAATTATAGTACTAAGGGCAGTATTCCTTACCCTTACATATGCGTTGTAATTAATTACGGCTCCTCAGCTTCTCCTTCATTGTAATGTCAAAAATACTATGTTGTAGTATGAAATAATTTATATGAATCACAACTGCTGAGAACATAGGATTTGTAGCAAGGTTTAAACTAGATAATAACATGGATTACTAAAAGTAGTAATGTCAGAATCCGAGTGTAAACTTTGCAATTTGTTATATGGATAAATAGCATTAGACATTTCTATAGCTGTATCGAGTAAATGAATACTGGAGGAACAACAGAAAAACTGTGGCTATAACCAGAGGAAAAATGAAACAGTGTTAACACAAAAGAAATAGCTACTATGTAAAAATAAAGCTCTGCCGCAATATATCAGGAAAATTGGGTAAATATGCGTAGCAGAAATTGTATCAAATTAAGTAGCTTAAAAATATGTAAGAGGTTACAGACTGTACCTGGAAGGAAACAGAGTTTTTAGATAATTGAAGAGAAATCTCACAGCTTGAATCGGAGAAAAGGTTGCAGCGCTGATGCCGAAGAAGTTGGCGTGTGACGTCACAGCTCCACGATGCAGGGCGGAAGATTCGGCTGAATGGAGTAAGCTGACAGCAACGGCTGGGAGAAGTGTCAATCCAGTAACAGGAGATGTACGCTGGTTTCAGCAAGAGAAGTTGGTGAATCCGGAATGGAAGTAAATAGGATGAAATCCAGAGAAGTAACAAAATACTGGAGCTCAGTTTGAATCACACTATGGTTAGTGAGAAAGTAATAACAAGCAAAGTGGAGAAGGGGGAGGAGGCTTAAATAGCATAGCAGGTGAATTGATCAGACAATTAAAGGCATATTCTCAGTAAAAGTAACAGGTTGTATTTAAGCAATATGTAATCGTGACATTCGTATCCTCAGTGAACTTTTTTGGAGAGCAAATCGTTCCAGCAGTGTTTAGGGGTGATTTCCTTACCCTTTCTTGTGAGCTGTTAATACTCATGGCTTCCCGGCTTCACCTTCGTATCCTCAGTGTAACCCTCAGAAAAGAAGTTCCGGTAGGTGAATATCCTTACGTCACCGGTCCCCGTTGGTAATGCTCTGAAAGTAGCACCTTTTCTTGTGAGCTGTTAGTACTCACGGCTACCCGGCTTCACCTCCATGTCCTCAGTGGATCTTCTGGAAAAGAAGTTCAGGTAGGTGGATCGCCTTACGTCACCAGTTTTCCGGTTAAACAAAGGGATCGTCTGAAGTTTTTTGTGCTGTGTCCAAAGCACTACCAATGAAAACCGGTGACGTAAGGCGATCCACCTACTGGAACTTCTTTTCCAGGAGATCCACTGAGGACACAGAGGTGAAGTCTCGTAGCCGTGAGTATTAACAGCTCACAAGAAAAGGTGCTACTTTCAGAGCATTACCAATGGGGACCGGTGACGTAAGGATATTCACCTACCGGAACTTCTTTTCTGAGGGTTACACTGAGGATACGAAGGTGAAACCGTGAGTATTAACAGCTCACAAGAAAGGGTAAGGAAATCACCCCTAAACACTGCTGGAACGCTTTGTTCTCCAAAAAAGTTCACTGAGGATACGAAGGAGAAGCTGAGGAGCCGTAATTAATTACAACGCATATGTAAGGGTAAGGAATACTGCCCTACTATACTATAATTTGGCACATAAAAGTTATATTTACAAGCGATTCGGTGAACTCCTCAGGTATGCAAAATACTGCCATCTAAGATTCAAACGGCCATTGCGGGAAAACCATTTCAACAACTGACTTTGTATCAAATATTGATCTAACGGTACACCAAATTTACCACACATCTTTACATTGTAACAAAGCTTAGAATATTAATACTGAATATCAAGCAGAAAAAATGTTACTATTTGTGTAGGATCTGTACAAGCTATATCTAATACGATTATTTTTAGCATATAAATATCAGGAACACGGAAGAGTGTTGAATTTTTTTTTACTGGTATATAAAATACTGATGTTTTTTCTGGTTTTAAAAAGAATTTTTTTATTTTATCTTAAAATATAATTTGTAAAGTGTTGCAACACCTAGAAATTGTAATTAATTTTATCAGATGTAGTAATATGTTTTTTATTTGAGAATAAATTGTAAAGGATTTTTAATTGTTTATCTTGCCATTTGTCTAGTAATTTTTTATAATATTATTTTTTGCAAGTTAGCAAATTATTTCCAATTGCAACTTTATGCCTTCTGCTGATTGAGCGCCTATTCTCCACACTTTTAATCACTTTACACCCTTTTCTATCTGGGAAGTAGATAGTAAGAGAAGAAGGCCAAGGGATATTAACTCTTAAGCGCTGGTTTATTTAACCCTCCTTTGTTACAAATAGTACAATAGAATATGTAATACAATAACATATAAAAGTCATAGGCCTAGATTTGGAGTTTTGCGTTAGAAGGGGTGCGTTAGCTACGCATGCTTTTTTTTGGCCGCACCTTTTAAATACCGCTGGTATTTAGAGTTCACAGAATGGCTGCATTTTCAGTGCGTTAGGCTCCAAAAAGGGAGCGTAGAGCATAATTTACTGCCACTGCAACTCTCAATACCAGCGGTGCTTACAGACGCGGCCAGCTTCAAAAACGTGCTCGTGCACGATTCCCCCATAGGAAACAATGGGGCAGTTTGAGCTGAAAAAAAACCAAACACCTGCAAAAAAGCAGCGTTAAGTTCCTAAAGCAGCCCCATTGTTTCCTATGGGGAAACACTTCCTATGTCTGCACCTAACACCCTAACATGTACCCCCTGTCTAAACACCCCTAACCTTACACTTATTAACCCCTAATCTGCCGCCCCCGCTATCGCTGACCCCTGCATATTATTATTAACCCCTAATCTGCCGCTCCGTACACCGCCGCAACCTACGTTATCCCTATGTACCCCTAATCTGCTGCCCCTAACACCGCCGACCTCTATATTATATTTATTAACCCCTAATCTGCTGCCCCCAACGTCGCCTCCACCTACCTACAATTATTAACCCCTAATCTGCCGACCGGACGTCACCGCTACTATAATAAATGTATTAACCCCTAATACGCCTCACTAACCCTATAATAAATAGTATTAACCCCTAATCTGCGCTCCCTAAATAAAATACCTACAATTACCTAAAATTAAACCTAACACTACACTATCAATAAATTAATTAAATACAATACCTACAAATAAATACAATTAAATAAACTAACTAAAGTACAAAAAATAAAAAAGAACTAAGTTACAAAAAATAAAAAAATATTTACAAACATTAGAAAAATATTACAACAATTTTAAGCTAATTACACCTACTCTAAGCCCCCTAATAAAATAACAAAGCCCCCCAAAATAAAAAAAGGCCCTACCCTATTCTAAAATTAAAATAGAAAAGCTCTTTTACCTTACCAGCCCTTAAAAGGGCCCTTTGCGGTGCATGCCCCAAAGAATTCAGCTCTTTTGCCTGAAAAAAAAAAAAAAAAACCCCCCCCCAACATTACAACCCACCACCCACATACCCCTAATCTAACCCAAACCCCCCTTAAATAAACCTAACACTAAGCCCCTGAAGATCTCCCTACCTTGTCTTCACCACACCGGGTCCCGATCGGTCCAGAAGAGGGTCCCAAGTCTTCATCCTATCCGGGCAGAAGAGTCGATCCGGACCGGTAAACATCTTCATCCAAGCCGCATCTTCTATGTTCTTCCATCCGATGACGTCCGGCTCCATCTTGAAGACCTCCAGCGCGGATCCATTCTCTTCTTCCAACGACTAGACGACGAATGAAGGTTCCTTTAAGGGACGTCATCCAAGATGGCGTCCCTCGAATTCCGATTGGCTGATAGGATTCTATCAGCCAATCGGAATTAAGGTAGGAAAATTCTGATTGGCTGATGGAATCAGCCAATCAGATTCAAGTTCAATCCGATTGGCTGATCCGATTAGCCAATCAGATTGAGCTCGCATTCTATTGGCTGTTCCGATCAGCCAATAGAATGCAAGCTCAAGCTGATTGGCTGATCGGATCAGCCAATCGGATTGAACTTGATTCTGATTGGCTGATTCCATCAGCCAATCAGAATTTTCCTACATTAATTCCGATTGGCTGATAGAATCCTCTCAGCCAATCGGAATTCGAGGGACGCCATCTTGGATGACATCCCTTAAAGGAACCTTCATTCATCGTCTAGTCATCGGAAGAAGAGGATGGATCCGCGCTGGAGGTCTTCAAGATGGAGCCGGTCGTCATCGGATGGAAGAACATAGAAGATGCGGCTTGGATGAAGATGTTTGCTGGTCCGGATCGACTCTTCTGACTGGATAGGATGAAGACTTCGGACCCTCTTCTGGACTGATCGGGACCCGGTGTGGTGAAGACAAGGTAGGGAGATCTTCAGGGGCTTAGTGTTAGGTTTATTTAAGGGGGGTTTGGGTTAGATTAGGGGTATGTGGGTGGTGGGTTGTAATGTTGGGGGGGTATTGTATGTTTTTTTTTTTACAGGCAAAAGAGCTGAATTCTTTGGGGCATGCCCCGCAAAGGGCCCTTTTAAGAGATGGTAAGGTAAAAGAGCTTTTCTATTTTAATTTTAGAATAGGGTAGGACATTTTTTTATTTTGGGGGTCTTTGTTATTTTATTAGGGGGCTTAGAGTAGGTGTAATTAGCTTAAAACTGTTGTAATATTTTTCTAATGTTTGTAAATATTTTTTTATTTTTTGTAACTTAGTTCTTTTATATTTTTTGTACTTTAGTTAGTTTATTTAATTGTATTTATTTGTAGGTATTACATTGATAGTGTAGTGTTAGGTTTAATTGTAGGTAATTGTAGGTATTTTATTTAATTAATTTATTGCTAGTGTAGTGTTAGGTTTAATTGTAACTTAGGTTAGGATTTATTTTACAAGTAATTTTGTAATTATTTTAACTAGGTAGCTATTAAATAGTTCTTAACTATTTAATAGCTATTGTACCTGGTTAAAATAATTACAAAGTTGCCTGTAAAATAAATATTAATCCTAAACTAGCTACAATATAATTATAATTTATATTGTAGCTATATTAGGGTTTATTTTACAGGTAAGTATTTAGCTTTAAATAGGAATAATTTATTTAATAAGAGTTAATTTATTTCATTAGATTTAAATTATATTTAACTTAGGGGGGTGTTAGGTTTAGGGTTAGACTTAGCTTTAGGGGGTTAATATATTTATTATAGTAGCGGCGAGGTCCGGTCGGCAGATTAGGGGTTAATAAGTGTAGGTAGGTGTCGGCGACGTTGAGGGGGGCAGATTAGGGGTTAATAAATATAATATAGGGGTCGGCGGTGTTAGGGGCAGCAGATTAGGGGTACATAAGTATAACGTAGGTGGCGGCGGTGTGCGGTCGGCAGATTAGGGGTTAAAAAAATTTAATCGAGTGGCGGCGATGTGGGGGGGCCTCGGTTTAGGGGTACATAGGTAGTTTATGGGTGTTAGTGTAATTTAGAGCACAGTAGTTAAGAGCTTTATGAACCGGTGTTAGCCCAGAAAGCTCTTAACTCCTGACTTTTTTCTGCGGCTGGAGTTTTGTCGTTAGAGTTCTAACTCTCACTCCAGCCAAGACTCTAAATACCAGAGTTAGAAAGATCTCATTGAAAAGATAGGATACGCAATTGGCGTAGGGGGATCTGCGGTATGGAAAAGTCGGGGCTGGAAAGTGAGCGTTAGACCCTTTCCTGATTGACTCCAAATACCAGTGGGCGGTAAAAACCAGCGTTAGGAGCCTCTAACGCTGGTTTTGACTGCTACCGCCAAACTCTAAATCTAGGAGATAGCTTTTACAGTTAGTTTTAGATTATGGTAGTTTAGGGGTCAATGTTTAAATATATGCATAGTCATGTACAATGCATATTGTTTAAAGCATTGTACATATCTATAGACTAAAGATATTTAATGATACTTTCTATTACTTGAAAAATAAACATATATTTTCAAATATATATTTATGTTTGAAATAATAGCAAGCAACCATTAAATCCCTTTTATGATATCTACAATACTTTAAATAATCTACATTGTACATGACAATGCATATTTTGTCAAGGAGATGAGATAAATGCCAGAGGACCATCAAAACTCGAACAGTAAGGCCTAGATTTGGAGTTCGGCGGTAAAAGGGCTGTTAACGCTCCGCGGGCTTTTTTCTGGCCGCACCATAAATTTAACTCTGGTATCGAGAGTTCAAACAAATGCTGCGTTAGGCTCCAAAAAAGGAGCGTAGAGCATATTTACCGCAAATGCAACTCTCGATACCAGAGTTGCTTACGGACGCGGCCGGCATCAAAAACGTGCTCGTGCACGATTCTCCCATAGGAAATAATGGGGCAGTTTGAGCTGAAAAAAAACCTAACACCTGCAAAAAAGCAGCGTTCAGCTCTTAACGCAGCCCCATTGTTTCCTATGGGGAAACACTTCCTACGTCTGCACCTAACACTCTAACATGTACCCCGAGTCTAAACACCCCTAACCTTACACTTATTAACCCCTAATCTGCCGCCCCCGCTATCGCTGACCCCTGCATTACACTTTTAACCCCTAATCTGCCGCTCCGTAAACCGCCGCCACCTACGTTATCCCTATGTACCCCTAATCTGCTGCCCTAACATCGCCGACCCCTATGTTATATTTATTAACCCCTAATCTGCCCCCCACAACGTCGCCGACACCTGCCTACACTTATTAACCCCTAATCTGCCGAGCGGACCTGAGCGCTACTATAATAAAGTTATTAACCCCTAATCCGCCTCACTAACCCTATCATAAATAGTATTAACCCCTAATCTGCCCTCCCTAACATCGCCGACACCTACCTTCAATTATTAACCCCTAATCTGCCGACCGGAGGTCACCGCTATTCTAATAAATGTATTAACCCCTAAAGCTAAGTCTAACCCTAATACTAACACCCCCCTAAGTTAAATATAATTTTTATCTAACTAAATAAATTAACTCTTATTAAATAAATGATTCCTATTTAAAGCTAAATACTTACCTGTAAAATAAATCCTAATATAGCTACAATATAAATTATAATTATATTATAGCTATTTTAGGATTAATATTTATTTTACAGGCAACTTTGTAATTATTTTAACCAGGTACAATAGCTATTAAATAGTTAAGAACTATTTAATAGTTACCTAGTTAAAATAATAACAAATTTACCTGTAAAATAAATCCTAACCTAAGATATAATTAAACCTAACACTACCCTATCAATAAAATAATTAAATAAACTACCTACAATTACCTACAATTAACCTAACACTACACTATCAATAAATTAATTAAACACAATTGCTACAAATAAATACAATTAAATAAACTATCTAAAGTACAAAAAATAAAAAATAACTAAGTTACAGAAAATAATAAAATATTTACAAACATAAGAAAAATATTACAACAATTTTAAACTAATTACACCTACTCTAAGCCCCCTAATAAAATAACAAAGCCCCCCAAAATAAAAAATTCCCTACCCTATTCTAAATTAAAAAAGTTACAAGCTCTTTTACCTTACCAGCCCTGAACAGGGCCCTTTGCGGGGCATGCCCCAAGAATTTCAGCTCTTTTGCCTGTAAAAAAAAACATACAATACCCCCCCCCCAACATTACAACCCACCACCCACATACCCCTAATCTAACCCAAACCCCCCTTAAATAAACCTAACACTAATCCCCTGAAGATCTTCCTACCTTGTCTTCACCATACCAGGTTCACCGATCCGTCCTGGCTCCAAGATCTTCATCCAACCCAAGCGGGGGTTGGCGATCCATAATCCGGTGCTCCAAAGTCTTCCTCCTATCCGGCAAGAAGAGGACATCCGGACCGGCAAACATCTTCTCCAAGCGGCATCTTCTATCTTCTTCCATCCGATGACGACCGGCTCCATCTTGAAGACCTCCAGCGCGGATCCATCCTCTTCTTCCGACGACTAGACGACGAATGACGGTTCCTTTAAGGGACGTCATCCAAGATGGCGTCCCTCGAATTCCGATTGGCTGATAGGATTCTATCAGCCAATCGGAATTAAGGTAGGAATTTTCTGATTGGCTGATGGAATCAGCCAATCAGAATATAGTTCAATCCGATTGGCTGATCCAATCAGCCAATCAGATTGAGCTCGCATTCTATTGGCTGTTCCGATCAGCCAATAGAATGCGAGCTCAATCTGATTGGCTGATTGGATCAGCCAATCGGATTGAACTATATTCTGATTGGCTGATTCCATCAGCCAATCAGAAAATTCCTACCTTAATTCCGATTGGCTGATAGAATCCTATCAGCCAATCGGAATTCGAGGGACGCCATCTTGGATGACGTCCCTTAAAGGAACCGTCATTCGTCGTCTAGTCGTCGGAAGAAGAGGATGGATCCGCGCTGGAGGTCTTCAAGATGGAGCCGGTCGTCATCGGATGGAAGAAGATAGAAGATGCCGCTTGGAGAAGATGTTTGCCGGTCCGGATGTCCTCTTCTTGCCGGATAGGAGGAAGACTTTGGAGCACCGGATTATGGATCGCCAACCCCCGCTTGGGTTGGATGAAGATCTTGGAGCCAGGACGGATCGGTGAACCTGGTATGGTGAAGACAAGGTAGGAAGATCTTCAGGGGATTAGTGTTAGGTTTATTTAAGGGGGGTTTGGGTTAGATTAGGGGTATGTGGGTGGTGGGTTGTAATGTTGGGGGGGGGGTATTGTATGTTTTTTTTTACAGGCAAAAGAGCTGAAATTCTTGGGGCATGCCCCGCAAAGGGCCCTGTTCAGGGCTGGTAAGGTAAAAGAGCTTGTAATATTTGTATTTTAGAATAGGGTAGGGAATTTTTTATTTTGGGGGGCTTTGTTATTTTATTAGGGGGCTTAGAGTAGGTGTAATTAGTTTAAAATTGTTGTAATATTTTTCTTATGTTTGTAAATATTTTATTATTTTCTGTAACTTAGTTCTTTTTTATTTTTTGTACTTTAGTTAGTTTATGTAATTGTAGTTATTTGTAGCAATTGTATTTAATTTATTTATTGATAGTGTAGTGTTAGGTTAATTGTAGGTAATTGTAGGTAGTTTATTTAATTATTTTATTGATAGGGTAGTGTTAGGTTTAATTATATCTTAGGTTAGGATTTATTTTACAGGTAAATTTGTTATTATTTTAACTAGGTAACTATTAAATAGTTCTTAACTATTTAATAGCTATTGTACCTGGTTAAAATAATTACAAAGTTGCCTGTAAAATAAATATTAATCCTAAAATAGCTATAATATAATTATAATTTATATTGTAGCTATATTAGGATGTATTTTACAGGTAAGTATTTAGCTTTAAATAGGAATCATTTATTTAATAAGAGTTAATTTATTTCGTTAGATAAAAATTATATTTAACTTAGGGGGGTGTTAGTGTTAGGGTTAGACTTAGCTTTAGGGGTTAATACATTTATTAGAATAGCGGTGAGCTCCGGTCGGCAGATTAGGGGTTAATAATTGAAGGTAGGTGTCGGCGATGTTAGGGAGGGCAGATTAGGGGTTAATACTATTTATGATAGGGTTAGTGAGGCGGATTAGGGGTTAATAACTTTATTATAGTAGCGCTCAGGTCCGCTCGGCAGATTAGGGGTTAATAAGTGTAGGTAGGTGTCGGCGACGTTGAGGGGGGCAGATTAGGGGTTAATAAATATAACATAGGGGTCGGCGATGTTAGGGGTAGCAGATTAGGGGTACATAGGGATAACGTAGGTGGCGGCGATTTGCGGTCGGAAGATTAGGGGTTAATTATTTTAAGTAGCTTGCGGCGACGTTGTGGGGGGCAAGTTAGGGGTTAATAGATATAATACAGGGGTCGGCGGTGTTAGGGGCAGCAGATTAGGGGTACATAAGTATAACGTAGGTGGCGGTCGGCAGATTAGGGGTTAAAAATTTTAATCGAGTGGCGGCGATGTGGGGGGACCTCGGTTTAGGGGTACATAGGTAGTTTATGGGTGTTAGTGTACTTTAGGGTACAGTAGTTAAGAGCTTTATAAACCGGCGTTAGCCAGAAAGCTCTTAACTCCTGCTATTTTCAGGCGGCTGGAATCTTGTCGTTAGAGCTCTAACGCTCACTGCAGAAACGACTCTAAATACCGGCGTTAGAAAGATCCCATTGAAAAGATAGGATACGCAAATGGCGTAGGGGGATCTGCGGTATGGAAAAGTCGCGGCTGAAAAGTGAGCGTTAGACCCTTTAATCACTGACTCCAAATACCAGCGGGCGGCCAAAACCAGCGTTAGGAGCCTCTAACGCTGGTTTTGACGGCTACCGCCGAACTCTAAATCTAGGCCTTAATGAGCCCCAGTTTGCCGCAAAATAAAAAGGGTGCAGATCAAGCAGGGTGCAGGGGATCAAGTTACCCTTTTAAAATGTTGTTGGAAATTTAATGAGGCACCTAGGGATACCAACGCCTAGATTTAGAGTTCTGCGTTAGCCGTCAAAACCAGCGTTAGGGGCTCCTAACGCTGGTTTTGGGCTACCGCTGGTATTTAGAGTCGTGTACGTAAAGGTCTAATGCTCACTTTGCAGCCGCGACTTTTCCATACCGCAGATCGCCCTACGCCATTTGCGTATCCTATCTTTTCAATGGGATCTTTCTAACACCGGTATTTAGAGTCTTGGCTGAAGTGAGCGTTAGAAATCTAACGACAAAACTCCGGCCGCAGAGAAAAGCCAGGAGTTAAGAGCTTTCTGGGCTAACGCCGGTTGATAGAGCTCTTAACTACTGTGCTCTAAAGTACACTAACACCCATAAACTACCTAGGTACTTCAGCCGGATGATGGACCTCTTCAGCCCCCACTTGGGCTTGGATGAAGACATCGCCTGGATAGGTTTATTTAAGGGGGGTTTGGGTTAGATTAGGGGTATGTGGGTGGTGGGTTTTAATGTTGGGGGGGGTATTGTATGTTTTTTTTTACAGACAAAAGAGCAGAATTCTTTGGGGCATGCCCCGCAAAAGGCCATTTTAAGGGCTGGTAAGGTAAAAGAGCTTTTCAATTTTTATTTTAGAATAGGGTAGGGCATTTTTTTATTTTGGGGGGCTTTGTTATTTTATCAGGGGGCTTATAGTAGGTGTAATTACCTTAAAATTGTTGTAATATTTTTATAATGTTTGTAAATAATTTTTTATTTTTTGTAACTTAGTTCTTTTTTTATTTTTTGTACTTTAGTTAGTTTATTTAATTGTATTTATTTGTAGGTATTTGTATGTAATTAATTTATTGATAGTGTAGTGTTAGGTTTAATTGTAGATAATTGTAGGTATTTTATTTAATTAATTTATTGATCGTGTAGTGTTAGGTTTAATTGTAACTTAGGTTAGGATTTATTTTACAGGTAATTTGTAATTATTTTAACTAGGTAGCTATTAAATAGTTATTAACTATTTAATAGCTATTGTACCTGGTTAAAATAAATAAAAAGTTGCCTGTAAAATAAATATTAATCCTAAAATAGCTACAATATAATTATTCGTTATATTGTAGCTATATTAGGGTTTATTTTACAGGTAAGTATTTAGCTTTAAATAGGAATAATTTATTTAATAAGAAATAATTTATTTCATTAGATAAAAATTATATTTAACTTAGGGGGGTGTTAGTGTTAGGGTTAGACTTAGCTTTAGGGGTTAATACATTTATTAGAGTAGCGGCGAGGTCCGGTCGGCAGATTAGGGGTTAATACTTGAAGTTAGGTGTCGGTGATGTTAGGGAGGGCAGATTAGGGGTTAATACTATTTATTATAGGGTTTTTGAGGCGGGAGTGAGGCGGATTAGGGGTTAATAACTTTATTATAGTAGCGGTGAGGTCCGGTTGGCAGATTAGGGGTTAATAATTGTAGGTAGGTGGCGGTGACGTTGGGGGCGGCAGATTAGGGGTTAATAAATATAATATAGGGGTCGGCGGTGTTAGGGGCAGCAGATTAGGGGTACATAGGGATAACGTAGGTTGCGGCGGTGTACAGAGCGACAGATTAGGGGTTAATAATAATATGCAGGGGTCAGCGATAGCGGGGTCGGCAGATTAGGGATTAATAAGTGTAAGGCTAGGGGTGTTTAGACTCGGGGTACATGTTAGGGTGTTAGGTGCAGACTTAGGAAGTGTTTCCCCATAGGAAACAATGGGGCTGCGTTAGGAGCTGAACGCTGCTTTTTTGCAGGTGTTAGGTTTTTTTCAGCTCAAACGGCCCCATTGTTTCCTATGGGGGCATTGTGCACGAGCACGTTTTTGAAGCTGGCCGCGTCCGTAAGCACCGCTGGAATTTAGAGTTGCAGTGGCGGTAAATTATGCTCTACGCTCCCTTTTTGGAGCCTAACGCAGCCCTTCTGTGAACTCTAAATACCAGCGTTATTTAAAAGGTGCGGGGGAAAAAAAGCACGCGTAGCTAACGCACCCCTTTGGCTGCAGAACTCTAAATCTAGACGCAATTGTTTAGGGGTGCTACCTTCTGGGAGAAATGGGGACCGGATTTGAAGTGTCCCCCATTCTTCCCAGAAGGTAGCACCCCAAAACAAGCGGTATCCCTAGGTGCCTAATCAAACAGGCCGGCAACATTTTGAAAGGGTAACTTGATCCCCTGCACCCTGCTTGATCTGCACCCTTTTTAAGAAGTGTCAGACCAGGCTCAATTGTAAATATAGAGTGTGCAGTGGAGAACTTATATATAGGGTCATGTATTCAAACTGCGTTCTGTAGTGTACTACTGATCATAGGCCCTCAACAAGTTTACTAACTACAAACAGACACCTAGATTACGAGTTTTGCGTTATAAAGGGTGCGAAACAAACGAAACAAAAGTTGCGTTATTTCACTCTCCATATCGTGCCATTACGAGTTTCTGAAAAGCCTCCTTGTGCGTGCGATATGGTGGCGTTAAGCTCCATACCGCACAAAATCCAAGGGCTGCTTTGACGTACTCATGCATGCTTTCCCACATAGACATCAATGGGGAGAAGGTGTTAGAAAAAAAACTAACACCTGAAGGGCTGAATGAAAAGCTCTGTAATGGGGAAAAAAAGTTATGTTTTAACCTATCATAAACCCCCCAAGTCTAAACACCCCTAATTTGCTGCCCGACATCGCCCATACCTAAATAAAGTTATTAACCCCTAATCTGCGGCTCCCAACATCACAGCCACTAATACAAGTTATTAACCCCTAGTCCGCCGTTTCCAGGCAACGCCGCCACTATAATAAGTGTATTAACCCCTCAACCTCTGGCCTCCCAAATCACTGCCAGTAAATAAAGCTATTAACTCTTAAACCGCCAGCCCCCCACATCACAAAAAAATAGATAAAACTATTGACCCCTAAACCTAACAACCCCCTAACTTTATATTAAATTACAATATCCCTATCTTAAAATAAATAAAAACCTTCCTGTGAAATTAAAAAAACCTAAGTTTAAACTATAAATTAACTTAACATAACTATTATACTAAACTATTATACTAAAATTAAAATAACTACCAATTAAAAAAACTAAATTACAGGTTAAAAAAACCTAACACTACAAAAAAAATTTAAGTCTAAAATTTAAGTCGAAAATGAACAAACACTAAATTACGAAAAATAACAAACGAAATGATCAAAAATAAAAACAATTACACCCAATCTAATAGCCCTATAAAAATAAAAAAGCCCCCCAATAAAATAAAAAAACCCTAGCCTACAATAAACTACCAATAGCCCTTAACAGGGGCCTTTGTTGGGCATTGCCCTAAAGAAATCAGCTCTTTTACCTGAAAAAAAGACCCCCCAACAGTAAACCCCACCACCCAGCCAACCTCCCAAAATAAAAAACCTAACTCTAACAAAAACCACCCTGAAAAGGGCATTTGTATGGGCATTACCCTTAAAAGGGCATTCAGCTCTTTTAAATTGCCTTGAAAAGCAAAAAGCAAAACCTAAAGCCCAAAACCCAATTTAAAACAAAAAGCCCCCACCAAAAAGATTTAAAAAAAAACTTACACTAACCCATGCTTTGAACAGCCAATAGAATTTCAGTAGCTCTCATCCTATTGGCTGATTTGAATTTCAAGAATCAAATCAGCCAATAAGAATGCAAGGGACGCCATTTTGAAAAGGCTTCCTTGCATTGAAGATCCAGTGTACGGCGGTTACCGTATGAAGAGGACGCTCCGCGCCGGATGTCTTCAAGGACGGATCCGCTCCACGCCGCCGGAATGAAGATAGAAGACGCCGCCTGGATGAAAACTTCTTGCCGCCTGGATGAGGATGGATGTCCGGACTTCAGAAACTGTTAGGTTAATTGATAGTTTAAACTTAGGTTTTTTTTAATTTCACAGGTACGTTTTTATTTATTTTAAGATAGGGATATTAGTAATTTAAATTTAAAGTTAGGGGGTGATAGGTTTAGGGGTTAATAGTTTAATTTATTAGTGGCGATGTGGGGGGCTGACGGTTTAGGGGTTAATAGTTTTATTTAGTAGTGGTGATGTGGGGGGCTGGCGGTTTAAGGGTTAATAGGTTTAGTTAGTGGCTGCGTTGTCGGGGAGCTGCGGAATAGGGGTTAATAACTTTATTATAGTGACGGGGATGTGGTTAGGCAGCAGATTAGGGGTTAATAAGTTTTAAATAGTGTTTGCGATGCAGGAGGGCGGCGGTTTAGGGGTTAATAGGTAGTTTATGGGTATTACACACTGGTAATCCAATGACCATGTATGTGCAGCCACCAATCAGCAGCTAGCTCCTGAGCCTATCTAGATATGCTTTTCAACAAAGAATACAAAAAGAACTAAGCAAATTAAATAATAGAAGTCAATTGGAAAGTTGCTTAAAATGACATGCTGCTGCTTTATCTGAATCATAAAAGAAATATTTTGTGTTTCATGTCCCTTTAACAAAAACATGAACATCCCGGGGGAGAAGGCCACGAGAAATGTAACCAGAGCATACATTTGTAAGCAACTTTTCTTTTTATTTCTATTATCAATTTTGCTTCATTATCTTGTTATCCTTTACTGAAGGTGCAGCAATGCACTACTTGGAGGGAGCTAGTGAACACATTCAGCCAATGAGAAGAGGCATAAATGTGCAGCCACCAATCAGTCGCTAGCTCCCTTCCTGCTTCTAAGCCTCGGCCTACTTGTAGGTATGCTTTTCAACAAAGGATACAAAGAAAAAAAAGCTAATTAGAAAAAATAAGTAAATTGAAGAGTTGTTTTAAAGTGCATGCTCTATCTCAATCATGAATGAAAATAATTGTGTTTCATGTCCCTTTAAGAATAGACACTTTCAGTAAAGTAAGTATACTAGTAGTACTAGTTACTGTACCTTTAAGTAAACTTTTTAGTTTTACCAAAAATGCAGTGCACAAAAATTAAATGTATAAATAATAGAATAAATTTAAATGGATAGGAAAGTTAAAATTAAACATGCAAGAATCAGATAGAGCGTGCAATTTTAAGACACTTAAATTACTTCTATTTTTTAAATGTGCTTTGTTCTCTTGGTATCAATTGTTGAAAATGAATACGCACATATCCTACACTAGTGGCAGCTAGCTGATGATTGGTGCCTGAATACATTGTCTCTTGTGATTGGCTATTTTGCTAACTAGGGGCCCGATTACAAGTGGATCGCTATTGTTAGCGCTAGGAGTGTAAACGCGATCACGAGATTCTTTACGCTCAAATCCATAAGTGGTGCACTGTTCACATTAACACAAATTCAATTGCACTAACTTGCTGTAATTTACGCTCCCCATATTTTATATGATTAGCTTAAAGCGGTAATATGCGCTTGCATTACAAGTTGAAAGTAAGCATGTTCTAATTCAAATCCCCCAATAGAATGAAAGCTTTTTATATTGGCTGATTTGAATTTGAACATGCAAATCAGCCAATAGGAATGCAAGAGTACCCAAATATAAAAGGGGTACCTCGCATTCAAAATTCAGTGTGCGGCTGGGGACCACATAAAGAGAGCCTCAACCCTCTAACAATAACCACTCCACCCCCAAAATATAAAAAAAACCTAATCTAAAAAGTGCCCTGAAAAAGGCATTTGGCTGGGCATTTACCTTAAAAGGACATTTAGCTCTATTGCTGTTCAGATAAAAAAACACAAAATAAACTAATCTTAAAAAAAAAAAAAAAACATTCCTCGCCATGTCGAGATTGGATGAAGATTTGTTTTTTTGGCCTAATTCTTTTTTTATTTTTGGTAATTTGTTATTTTTTGCAATGTTAGTTTTTTTGCAATGTTAGTTTTTTTAAAGTAATGGTAGGCTTTATTTTTTTTAGTTAGTTTTTTTGTGGTCTGTTTTGGGTTAATTTAGGTGGTGTTAGGGGGTTTAGATGTTAGTGGGTTACTTTGCATTGGGGGGTGGCAGTTTAGGGGTTAATAGTGTAAAGAGGTAGTTTACAATGCGGGGCAGGCGGTTTAGGTGTTAATAGTGTAAAGAGGTAGTTTGCGATGTGGGGGACTGGCGGTTTAGGGTTTAATAGTGTAGTGCTTTATTTGGCAGTGGGGGTGTGGTGGTTTAGGGGTTAATAGTATAGAGGTGTCAGTTTCCTTCACACGTGTGCGTTTCAGTGCCTGCCAGGGCACAGTGTCACCTCAGTGCAACTCATATCTGGTGTAACAGTAGTTTAAATATAAAAATTAATCACTTTCTTTCATGTAATTAGCAAGAGTCCATGAGCTAGTGACGTATGGGATATACATTCCTACCAGGAGGGGCAAAGTTTCCCAAACCTCAAAATGCCTATAAATACACCCCTCACCACACCCACAAATCAGTTTTACAAAAAGGTGGTGAAGTAAGTTTGTGCTAGATTCTACGTTGATATGCGCTCCGCAGCAGGTTGGAGCCCGGTTTTCCTCTCAGCGTGCAGTGAATGTCAGAGGGATGTGAGGAGAGTATTGCCTATTTGAATTCAATGATCTCCTTCTACGGGGTCTATTTCATAGGTTCTCTGTTATCGGTCGTAGAGATTCATCTCTTACCTCCCTTTTCAGATCGACGATATACTCTTATATACCATTACCTCTACTGATTCTCGTTTCAGTACTGGTTTGGCTTTCTACTACATGTAGATGAGTGTCCTGGGGTAAGTAAGTCTTATTTTCTGTGACACTCTAAGCTATGGTTGGGCACTTTTATATAAAGTTCTAAATATATGTGTTTAAACATTTATTTGCCTTGATTCAGGATGTTCAACGTTCCTTATTTTCAGACAGTCAGTTTCATATTTGGGATAATGCATATGAATAATTCAATTTTCTTACCTTAAAATTTGACTTTTTTTCCTGTGGGCTGTTAGGCTCGCGGGGGCTGAAAATGCTTCATTTTATTGCGTCATTCTTGGCGCGGACTTTCTTGGCGCAAAAATTTTCTTGTCATTTCCGGCGTCATACGTGTCGCCGGAAGTTGCGTCATTTTTTTTACGTTTTTGCACCAAAAAATGTCGGCGTTACCGGATGTGGCGCCAAATAATGTGGGCGGCTTTTTTGGCGCTAAAAAATTCGAGCGTCATTGTTGTCTCCACAATATTTAAGTCTCATTATTTATTGCTTCTGGTTGCTAGAAGCTTGTTCATTGGCATTTTTTTCCCATTCCTGAAACTGTCATTTAAGGAATTTGATCAATTTTGCTTTATATGTTGTTTTTTCTATTACATATTGCAAGATGTCTCAAATGGACTCTGAATCAGAAGCCACTTTTGGAAAAACGCTTAACTGAGTTTCAGTTCTACCAAAGCTAAGTTCATTTATTTTAAATGTTATAAATGTTTATCTTTAGCTATGGTTTGTAATAAGATATTATGTTATACTTTTACATGCGGAATCCATTAGTATTTATGCTTTATATATTTTCTTTTCTTACAAGAAATATTTAGAAGACTTATAAGAAATATTTTTCTGATTCTATGTTAAAGGCTTTGTCTGACTTCGTGCCTTCTAATAACATTTTTAGGTCTTTTTCACTTCTTTTTTAATTATTGAAGTTTCAAATGACCAACAACATACTGATTTATCCTTCTCTGATGATGTTTTTTTCAGAAATTTTCTTCATCAGATATTGACACTAACAAATCTACTTTTTTATTATTTTTCAATTATTAAAGTACATTTGTTCTTTGTTGAAAAGGTGTTGATTATTTTGGATATTAAGGTAACTAGTTCTTTAAGACTAGCTGACATTATTTCTGCCTATTTATTTCTTTAGAGGTTTTCTTTCCAATTCCCTATACTAGGGAATGGAATAGGCTGAGAATTTTCTTTTATTCCTTTCTTCAAAGGTTTTAAACTATATTCTTTGCCAGCAGTTAAATTCAATTTGGAGGGTTCTCCAATTTATTGGGGCTATCTCTAATTCTACTAATTATGCTATTGTTTCTATAGCAAAATAGTATTTATTTTCCTTTAGATAGTTGTATCTTATTTATGGAAAATTATTTAGTTTCAGGTACTTTTCTTGGTCCTGTGATTTATTTGGATATTGCAATTGCTTCATTTTCTCTGTTTACTTTAAGATCAAGTATCAGATTATGATTTATTTTAGCATTAATAAAGGGACAACATTTACTAGACTAGGTGCTGTTGCATTTGTCTTGTTGTTTTGCATTTATTGATTATGCAAGTCCACTGTATTGGCTGGTCCTTTAAACCGGACTATCATGCTAATAATTTCATTTGTGTCTTCATTTTATTGAATATTTTCGCAAATGAGGGTTAATCTATGTCTTTAGATTTTTTAGCTAGAAGAATTTTTTGATTTAAAAAAAAAATAAAAAAAATCCATATGTCACCCCAGTGCATTCAATTATTTGTTTTATAATTGGATTCAATTCTTAACTGTTACTCTGGGCTTTAAGGTTGAGTTCTAAGACTAAAACTTTAAGCTTATACTAGTTTGGTTGTTCTTGTTAAGGAACGAATTCCTGAGTTCTTTCCCAAGTAACATGTCTATAATTGGAGTTCGAAATCAGCTCCCTAATTTTGCGATGTACGTGCCGTATTCCAGCTTGGCTGGTAAGGGGCAGGTTAAGGCTTATTTGAAATTTATTTTGTCCAAAATTTCTTTGATTTTATCTCAGCAAGGCTAACACTTTCTTTAACTGTGTTTCTGTCCTATATATTTTGGGTACTGTTGAAGCATGGCTGGGCACCCATGGGGTTCAAGCGCTGCTCAGACCTGGAATCTTCTGGGGTATTTCTTCCAGTTTCTTTTGAGGAACCGGGTTTTGGAGTTTTATTCAAACTATTTTGCCTTTTTATGGTCTTTGATAGCATTATTTGTTTTCATTAGATACAATAAATGCATATTTTCATTTTTCTGTTTTCATTTAGATTATTTTCTGAGGATGCGGAATCTAATATGATTCACTTACTCTTCAGGACATAGTTAGAGGATCTTCTTTTCTAAAGCTCTTGATCCCTCACACAAGGGTCACCTTTTTTAGGTTTCCAGATAGTTTGTGTCACTGTCCTTGTCTCTATCAGACAAGGGATAATGTTATTGGGTTCCGTCTATCGGTACCTTTAGTCTCTATTATTTCCTTCAGTTGTTATATATGCATATAAGTTTTAGGTCTTATGGCCACAGCATTGGATTCAATTCCCTTTGCTCATTTTCTCTAGAAAGTTTCTTCAAGAACATGGTTGGAGGATCAATTTACCAAAAAGTTCGTTTGATTCCTCAGACAAGGGTAACCTTTTTAGGTTTCCTGATGGATTCAGTGTTTTTGATTCTGTCTCTGACGGACAAGAGGCGTCTGAAATTGGTTTCAGCTTATCGAAACATTTAGTCTCAATCATTCCCTTCGGTAGCCTTATGCATGGAAATTCTAGGTCTTATGACTGCTGCATTGGATGCGATTCCCTTTGCTCGTTTTCACATGCGACCTCTTCAGCTCTGTATGCTGAACCAGTGGTGCAGGGATTATACAAAGATATCTCAATTAATATCTTTAAAACCTATTGTTCGACACTCTCTGACGTGGTGGACAGATCACCATCGTTTAGTTCAGGGGGCTTCTTTTTGTTCCTCCAACCTAGACTGTGATCTCAACAGATGCAAATCTGACAGGTTGGGGAGCTGTATGGGGGTTTCTGACAGCACAAGGGGTTTGGGAATCTCAGGAGGTGAGATTACCAATCAACATTTTTGGAACTCCGTGCAATTTTCAGAGCTCTTCAGTCGTGGCCTCTTCTAAAGAGAGAGTCGTTCATTTGTTTCTAGACGGACGATGTCACAACCGTGGCATATGTCAATCATCAAGGAGGAACTCACAGTCCTCTGGCTATGAAAGAAGTCTCTCGAATACTTGTATGGGCGGAATCCAGCTCCTGTCTAATTTCTGCGGTTCATATCCCAGGTATAGACAATTGGGAAGCGGATTATCTCAGTCGCCAAACACTACATCCGGGCGAATGGTTTCTTCACCCAGAGGTATTTCTTCAGATTGTTCAAATATGGGGACTTCCAGAAATAGATCTGATGGCTTCTCATCTAAACAAGAAGCTTCCCAGGTATCTGTCCAGATCCAGGGATCCTCAGGCGGAAGTAGTGGATGCATTGTCACTTCCTTGGAAGTATCATCCTGCTTATATCTTTCCGTCTATAGTTCTTTTTCCAAGATTCTAAGGAACGTTCGTTTATTCTGCTGGTGGCTCCAGCATGGCCTCACAGGTTTTGGTATGCGGATCTTGTCTGGATGGCCACTTGCCAACCGTGGACTCTTCCGTTAAGACCAGACCTTCTATTGCAAGGTCCTTTTTTCCATCAGGTTCTCAAATCCTTCAATTTGAAGGTATGGAGATTGAACGCTTGATTCTCAATCATAGAGGTTTCTCTGACTCTGTGATTAATACTATGTTACAGGCTCGTAAAACTGTATCTAGGAAGATATATTATTGAGTCTGGAAGATTTTCATTTCTTGGTGTTTTTCTCATCTTTTTTCTTGGCATTCTTTTAGAATTCCTAGAATTTTACAGTTTCTTCAGGATGGTTTGGATAAGGTTTGTCTGCAAGTTCCTTGAAAGGTCAAATCTCTGCTCTTTCTGTTCTTTTTTTCACAGAAAGATTGCTAGTCTTCATTGATATTCATTGTTTTGTACAAGCTTTGGCTCGTATAAAACCTGTTATTAAGTCAATCTCTCCTCCTTGGAGTTTGAATTTGGTTCTGGGGGCTCTTCAAGCTCCTCCGTTTGAACTTATGCATTCGCTAGACATTAAATTACTTTCTTGGAAAGTTTTGTTTCTAAGGAAAACTCGTTGCATTCTTTGGATGTAGTTAGAGCTTTGTAATATTATGTTGAAGCTACTAAGGATTTCCAAAATACTTCTAGTCTATTTGTTATCTTTTCCGGTTCTAGGAAAGGTCAGAAGGCTTCTGCCATTTCATTGGCATCTTGGTTAAAATCTTTGTTTCATCATGCTTATGTCGAGTCTGGTAAAACTCCGCCTCAAAGGATTACAGCTCATTCTGCTAGGTCAGTTTCTACTTCCTGGGCGTATAGGAATGAAGCTTCAGTTGATCAGATTTGCAAAGCAGTCACTTGGTCTTCTTTGCATACTTTTACTAAATTCTACCATTTTGATGTGTTTTCTTCTTCTGAAGCAGTTTTTGGTAGAAAAGTACTTCAGGCAGCTGTTTCAGTTTGATTCTTCTGCTTATAATTTCAGTTTTTTTTCATTATAAGATTTAAACTTTATTTTGGGTGTGGATTATTTTCAGCGGAATTGGCTGTCTTTATTTTATCCCTCCCTCTCTAGTGACTCTTGCGTGGAAGATCCACATCTTGGGTAGTCATTATCCCATACGTCACTAGCTCATGGACTCTTGCTAATTACATGAAAGAAAACATAATTTATGTAAGAATTTACCTGATAAATTCATTTCTTTCATATTAGCAAGAGTCCATGAGGCCCACCCTTTTGTGGTGGTTATGATTTTTTTGTATAAAGCACAATTATTCCAATTCCTTATTTTTTATGCTTTCGCACTTTTTTCTTATCACCCCACTTCTTGGCTATACGTTAAACTGATTTGTGGGTGTGGTGAGGGGTGTATTTATAGGCATTTTGAGGTTTGGGAAACTTTGCCCCTCCTGGTAGGAATGTATATCCCATACGTCACTAGCTCATGGACTCTTGCTAATATGAAAGAAATGAATTTATCAGGTAAGTTCTTACATATATTATGTTTTTCTGACTGTGTTAAATAATAGCAGTCAGTTGTTTCCTTCACACGTGTGCGTTTCAGTGCCTGCCTGCCAGGGCACAGTGTCACCCCAGTGCAACTAATATCTGGTGTAACAGTAGTGTAGATTTAAAAAAACAACAACACTTTTTTGACTGTGTTAAATAATAGCAGTCAGTTACCTTCACACGTGTGCGTTTCAGGGCCTGCCTGCCAGGGCACAGTGTCACCCCAGTGCAACTCATATCTGGTGTAACAGTAGTGTAGATTTAAATAAAACAACACTTTTTTGACTGTGTTAAATAATAGCAGTCAGTTTCCTTCACACGTGTGCGTTTCAGGGCCTGCCTGCCAGGGCACAGTGTCACCCCAGTGCAACTCATATCTGGTGTAACAGTAGTGTAGATTTAAAAAAACAACACTTTTTTGACTGTGTTAAATAATAGCAGTCAGTTTCCTTCACACATGTGCGTTTCAGGGCCTGCCTGCCAGCGCACAGTGTCACCCCAGTGCAACTCATATCTGGTGTAACAGTAGTGTACATTAAAAAAAAAAAAAAAAAAAACTTTTTTGACTGTGTTAAATAATAGCAGTCAGTTTCCTTCACACGCGTGCATTTCAGTGCCTGCCTGCCAGGGCACAGTGTCACCCCAGTGCAACTCATATTTGGTGTAACAGTAGTGTAGATTTAAAAAAAACAACACTTTTTTGACTGTGTTAAATAATAGCAGTCAGTTTCCTTCACACATGTGCGTTTCAGGGCCTGCCTGCCAGGGCACAGTGTCACCCCAGTGCAACTCATATCTGGTGTAACAGTAGTGTAGATTTAAAAAAAAAAAACACTTTTTTGACTGTGTTAAATAATAGCAGTCAGTTTCCTTCACACGTGTGCGTTTCAGGGCCTGCCTCTTTTTATGACGGCTCTTCTCGAATGAAGGTTCCTTTAAGTGACGTCATCCAAGATGGCGTCCCTTGAATTCCGATTGGCTGATAGAATTCTATCAGCCAATCGGAATTAAAGGTGAAAAAATCCTATTGACTGATCCAATCAGCCAATAGGATTGAGCTTGCATTGTATTGGCTGTTCCAATCAGCCAATAGAATGCGAGCTCAATCCTATTGGCAATCAGCCAATAGGATTTTTTCACCTTTAATTCCGATTGGCTGATAGAATTCTATCAGCCAATCGGAATTCAAGGGATGCCATCTTGGATGATGTCACTTAAAAGAACCTTCATTCGAGAAGAGCTGTCGTAAGAAGAGGATGCTCCGCACCGGATGTCTTGAAGATGGAGCCGCTCTGCGCCGGATTGATGAAGATAGAAGATGCCTTTTGGATGAATACTTCTGCCGGCTTGGATGAAGACTTCGGCCCGCTTGGATGAAGACTTTGGCTGCTTGGATGCCGCTTCGTTGAGGACTTCTGCCGGCTTCATTGAGGATGGATGTCGGGTCTTCAAAAACTGTGAGTGGATCTTCGGGGGTTAGTGCTAGTTTTTTTTAAGGGTTTATTGGGTGGGTTTTGTTTTTAGATTGGGGTTTGGGGCGGAAAAAGAGCTTAATGCCCTTTTAAGGCCAATGTCCATCCAAATGCCCTTTTCAGGGCAATGGGGAGTTTAGGTTTTTTAGTTAGGATTTTATTTGGGGGGTTGGTTGTGTGGGTGGTGGGTTTTACTGTTGGGGGGTTATTTGTATTTTTTTTTTAACAGGTAAAAGAGCGGATTTCTTTGGGGCAATGCCCCGCAAAAAGCCCTTTTGAGGGCTATTGGTAGTTTAGTTTAGGCTAGGTTTTTTTTTATTTTGGGGGGGCTTTTTTATTTTGATAGGGCTATTAGATTAGGTGTAATTAGTTTAAATATCTGATTTTTTTTTGTAATTTAGTTAATTGTATTTAATTAATGTAATTTATTTAATTGTAGTGTAAGGTTAGATGTTAGTGTAAGACAGGTTAGGTTTTATTTTACAGGTAAATTTGTATTTTTTTAGCTAGGTAGTTAGTAAATAGTTAATACGTATTTAGTAACTAGTTTACCTAGTTAAAATAAATACAATCTTACCTGTGAAATAAAAATAAAACCTAAGCTTGATACAATATAACTATTAGTTATATTGTAGCAAGCTTAGGGTTTATTTTACAGGTAAGTTTTTAGTTTTAAATAGGAATTATTTAGTTAATCATAGTAATTTTTATTTAGATTTATTTTAATTATATTAAAGTAGGGGGTGTTAGGGTTAGACTTAGGGTTAGGTTTAGGGGTTTATAACTTTAGTACAGTGGCGGCGACATTGGGGGTGGCAGATTAGGGGTTAGTAAGTGTAATGTAGGTGGTGGCGGTGTCCGGGGCAGCAGATTAGGGGTTAATAAGTGTAGGTAGGTGGCGGTGACATTAGGGGCGGCAGATTAGAGGTTAATAAGTGTAGATAGGTGGCAGCGACATTGGGGGCGGCATATTAGGGGTTAATAAGTGAAGGTATGTGGTGGCGATGTTGGGGGCGGCAGATTATGGGTTAATAAGTGTAATGTAGGTGTCGGCAATGTCGGGGGCAGCAGATTAGGGGTGTTTAGACTCTGGGTTTATGTTAGGGTGTTAAGTGTAAACATAACTTTTCTTTCCCCATAGGAATCAATGGGGCTGCGTTACGGAGGTTTACGCTCCTTTATTGCCGGTGTTATGCTTTTTTTCAGCCGTATCTCCCCATTGATGTCTATGGGGAAATCGTGCACGAGCACGTAAAACCAGCTCACCGCGCGCTGGTATTGGAGTGAGGTATGGTGCTCAATTATGCTCAATGCTGGGGGGGCGGAGCCAACTGCAGTGCTGGCCGGACGTGTCTTGGTGTAGCTCCCGGGCCCAGGATCCTAATCCAGGGGTCTATTCATGTATTACAAATCCCTTTATTACCTAAACCTATGTAGATAGCCCCAGGAACTGTTATATTGCTCCTATTTCCTTTTTAAGGGCCCGGTGAGACTGCACGGGTCACTATAGCTGGCCTATACCGAGGTGCTATGAGAGGGAGCCGCCATATTGAGAACACTATCCTTTGGCCTTCTGAACATTTATCTAACATGGCGATTGAATCTATATTTCCCACAGTTTCCACCCCAACTCGCAACACGAGTATCACGGCCTGCTTTTTGGAGGAGCTGCGGCTCTTACTTGAACACCACCACGCTTCCTTGGCTGACAAGCTATATGCTGCGCATAGCAAAGATGGCGGTTGCCAACTTCGACAGCCCGACTGCACTGAGCCCGTCCTGCCTGAATGCGGAGGGGGTGACGCTAAGGGGCCACGGCGCTCACCCCCTGCCTGTAACACAGCTATAGTGGATCGAAATGGCGGCGCAGCAAAAGAGCCAGGTCATCTTGGTTTTCCAGAGGCTAGAAGGGAGGTAAATTCTGCCGCGGCTATGGACGCCCCTTCACCTGCTAGTACAATCCTGCCTGAAGCTCTTACATCCGTCTTGACGCCAGGCCATGGCAGCGGGTCCCTGAAGCTACACAGTGCAACTTTGGATATGGTTTTAGCTTCTCTGCATGCTCTCCTCCATGCCTTGGGACAACACTCACCGACTCCATTACAGGATGGTGCAACACCCTACATAATCTACTCCCTGTTGAGTCATTGGGCTCCTGATGGCAGGCCACAAGCTGTGAGGGTTTACATATATGCCCTGCTGAGACATTGGGACCCTGGTGGTAAGCCACAAGCTGCGAGGGTGTACATATATACTAGCAGATGTCCCTCTGGAGCACTTCAAAGTGTGGCGCTACTGTATATGCCTCGCTGCCTACTAACTGCTGATTAACTTTCTGGACATACCGCCATATAGATAAGTTTGCCTTTAATCTGCACTTGTCTTCTTGTTATATGGAGATCCTGTCTTTTACTGAGAAAAGTTTGGTTTTTCATATTGCTGCCCTATTATGTGAAGCATTACTATATATATTGTACACTTATGTGTTTACTCTTGGTAGCAAATTAAGATGGAAATGCTTTTCTTTTATATTAATCATTTATTGCAATTGAAGTTTTTCTAGCTCATTTTATTTTATATTTTATGATGGCTGGTTGAAAGTGTTTGCTGTCAATTGTATATTCTCTATGTGCATACTACATATGTATTTTCGCTATGAAGTCAAATGTAGGTTTAACTGTAGTGGCATTACACTATTCTGCTCAATTATTTGCTGGATATCAAGCTCGGAGACTGTCCACATTTATATATTGACTGGCAGGTGCAAGGCGTAAGACTCTGGGTGGCACTCAGCTCTATATGTCTAGATGGACTATATTTGTGTGATGTCATATTATGGTCACTTAAGGCTGTTTAGTATATATGTTATTTGCTATGCGCTACTTACTGCCCTATGCCAAGTTATTATATAGATATAAGACAGCCCATATACCTTAGCTATGCACACATAGTCCATTAAATGTTGTCCTGTCCTCTATAGCTGGGGGCTGAACCCCCTTCACCTACAGTTCGCCAACTCCACAACTCCGCCATACAGATAGGATCAAGGTTACCCCTTCTCACACCTCTGTTACTTTCCTATATTCAGTATACCATCCCCTCCCCCCCAACATAATGTACCTTCCTATTTGGAAGAGCTACTTAAGCAGTTTAGCTTATTTGTACCGCAACCTTCTATTTTGCAAGTATTATTGTGACATTTTTCTATTTCATTTGCGCTAGCTTTCTTTTTTGCTCTAATAAGAGGTATGTATTGTGCATCGCTAAATCTTTCTGAGATCAACTGGTTGAGATTATATTTCTAAGAGTATATCAGATGTTGGAAAAAATATTTGAAAATGTCCTAGTTTCTTAGCAACAAAAAATGGAAAACTTGAGGTTTATTCTCAATGTATGTTTACTACTTTTGATATGCAACAAACTGAACCCTATGTGAAGATATAGCGGTTATTGTAACTTCTTTACTTTTATGTCATTTTTTGTTGTAATGCATTTATACCTCAATAAAAATACTTTTAAAAAAAAAAATTATGCTCAATGCTCACTTTTTGCCTGCTAACGCTGGGTTTTTGTAAACCTGTAATAGCAGCACTATAGGGAGGTGAGCGGTGCAAATAACTTGCAAGTTAGCACCGCGCCGCTCATAACGCAAAACTCGTAATCTAGCCAATAGATTGTAAGCTTAATATATTAGCTGCTTTGCGTCATCAATGTTTTCAAAGTTATCAACAGTCCGCTGTAACTCCCATTAAAATTCATGTGAATTAATTTTTTTTTAAAAATAACTTTGAGAGGCAAACGACTACTCGTTCGCCACGGGTACAGTCGAATGTACTTGGCGCAAGTGAATAGACAAATTGATGCTTTTATAAATGGAGCCCTACATCTCTTTTCCTCCAGCCTTAAATTGTGACCTCTTGTCACAAACTATTTCCTCAGAATAAGCACAGCTTCCACCAACTTTGTATATAGGCCTTGAATATATTTATATAAAGTCATCATATCACCTCTCTATAGAAAACAGACCCAGTTTGGCTAATCTCTCATCATAGTTTAAATTCTCCATTCTCCATATTAGTTTTGTGGCCCTTCTCTGAACTTTTTCTTACTCTGCAATGTCTTTTTTGAGATCAGTCCCCAGAACTGCACTCCATACTCAAGGTGAGGTCTTACCAGGGATTTATATAGTGACAGAATTATGCTTTCCTCCCTTGCATCAATGCTTCTTTTAATGCATGGTAGTATCTTATTAGCCTTAGAAGCCGCTGCCCTGCATTGTGTGCCAATCTTTAGCTTTCTATCTATAAGTACACCCAAATCCCTTTCCTCCATACATTTTCCAGTATTGAATCTCATTTATCATGTATCAGCCCATTCTTCCAATTTTTGTAAATCTCCTTGACCTAATGACCGTACACAACTTTATATCATCCACAAAAATAGAGATGATACTGTTTAATTTAAGTCATTAATAAAAATATTTAAAAGGACAGGTCCCAGTAATGAACCCTGGGGGATTCCACTAATTACATTTGTGCAATCTGAGTATGTTCCATTTACTACTACTATTTGTTGCTCCCTTACTTTTATCTAGTTATTTATCTATGGACTAACATTAGTAGTCATTTAATTCCTCTACATGGTAAAGCACTGGACATTTGATTTGCATAATCGACAAATGCATGCTAAAAAGACATTACAATAGCATTTAGGGGCCTATTTATCAAAGCGTCAACTGAAAATATGCTGGAATTCCACGTCGTAATTGTCGCGAGATTAATCCACTGTAGTTACCAAAGCGTTAAGATCGGCAAATGTTGAAATTTGTGACATAAAATACGATCCTGCGATCTCAATTCGACGCAGATCGATGCGAGTTTAAAACCCATGGTATTCAAGCGGATTTGTGTTCATTTGCACTACTATTCAACACTATTTGAAGCTTTCACTAAGTTGTGAAAAATTCTACATTTATGCTTGCGTCTTTTCCGACTCAGCGTACCTAGTTTTCAATCCGCCACCCTTGAGGTCGCGGATGCCATAGAACTCAGTGGGATTCTGAAAACACAGAAAGCCTATGTTCGATACTGCAAGAGAATGAAGTATATTAAATAATAAAAGTAAATTAGAAACTTTATTACAATTGTATACCCTTTCTAAATCAAACAATATTATTGCTCCACATTTGGTGCACTAGTAGATATAGGGATAAAAATTAAAAATACATTACTACTTATGGATTATGCTACAAAGCAAGGGGACAATATTATTTCTACATAATTGGTGCAAAGTTTTGTCCCAAACTTGTTGCACTAATAAATATAGAAATAAAAATGAATAAATACCCAACATAATATTACTTCCTTTTTTTGTTGTTAAAAAACCCCCTCTATGTGCACCATGTTTAAGCCATGTAATACAAGTCACACTCTCCACTTTGCGCCATATTTGACTTAACACTTTTCGCACCAATTATGACGCAAACTCCTAAATAACCTACACACTAGTGAAATTTTCAACCACTTTTGATTGGAATATGCATAATCACATGATTTATGACATAAGCCAATCTGATTTAAATACACATTATAAACTATCACTAACTAATCAAATTGCTCGATACTTGTGTCATTGATCACTCATCTGAACTTGTAAGTGCCATTTGTTACATTGTGTATTATACTTTGAAAGTATATATATATGTGAAATTAGTATTAAAGATAAACATTGATGCTAACATTAGGACACACAGTGTAATATTTTAGACAATGATTATAAAATTTGAATTGATGTTTAATGCGATATAATGTTAAAAAGATAGCTCAAAGGGATAGCCCACCTAACTTTAAACTGTCATGATTCAGATACAGCAGAACTTAAAATCACCTCTTTGCTGGCATGCTATTTTCAGTGTAATTTTGCCATATCTAGAATTTATTTTTTTAGTAAGAAATGTCATCTTATATGCCAGCCCATTTTAGAACACCTGTGTAGGGGTGGTTTTTAAAAATAGGTTGCAATCAGGAGGGGTTAGACAGGTGCAGAGAGAAAACTGGCCCAGCTCTTAAAGGGACAGGAAGCCCCAAAATATTCTTTCATGATTTGGATAGAACATAAACAACTTCCAAATTTACTTCTATTATCAAATTTGATTCATTCTCTTGTTATCTTTTGCTGAAGGAATAGCATTGCACTACTGGCAGCTAGCGGAACACATCTATTTAGCCAATCACAAGAGACAAATGTGTGCAGGCACCAATTAGCAGCTAGCTCCCACTAGTGTAGCATATGTGCATATTCTTTTCCAACAAGGGATACCAAGAGAACAAAGCACATTTGAAAATAGAAGTGAATTTTAAAGTGTAACTTAAATTTTTACTTTCCTATACCTTTAAAATATCCATTGATTGCAAATAAATACATATGATACTCTGATTACATGTTATATTCACAATTATTCCTGCTCATAATAATAATACATTTACAATATATACATAGAGTGGTATAAATAAACACATTGTTTAGAACCAAAGAAGGAACTTAGGGACATGTAAATATGTTTGCAAAAGATTTCTGACATAACACACACACATACATACATACATACATACATATATATATATATATATATATATATATATATATATATATATATATACAAGTATGTGCAAGGATATATGAACAAATTCTAGCATTAATAATAATTAAAAAAAAAAAAAAAAATATGACTCCTAGAAATACAAATACATATTAATTTATGTGAAACAGATTTTTTTGTATAACAAATCAATATAAAAATAACTTTCTATGAGATATTGTTTGTTGAGGTTTAAATCAATCTATTTCTTGGACATTAACAGATGAAAAATAAAAGATTAGCTTTAGAGAAATGTGCTTGTTCATGGACAGTAATGAAATGGTATAAATAAAGTTGGGGAAAAACCTGAATAACCGCGACATCGATGGCTGTTAGTTAACACCAGTCCAATGCTCTTCACACCGTACTTGACGTGCATGTTTTTGACGGCTTTTTTGATACATAAAGAGATTGTATTCAGGTCCGCGTCAGCGATGTCTTGCAATGTCTGGTGAGCGTATTGACGCCGGCAAATGCAACATAGTTGACGCTTTGATAAATAGGCCCCTTATTCTGAACTTCAAATGAGTAGTAAATTTTTCTCTCACACATTTCAAAGTTATGTCTATTTCCACTCCTCCTGTATCATGTGACAGCCATCAGCCAATCACAAATGCATATGTGTATTCTGTGAAATCTTGCACATGCTCAGTAGGAGCTGGTGACTAAAAAAGTGTAAATATAAAAAGACTGTGCAAATTTTGTTAATGGAGGTAAATTGGAAATTTTCTTAAAATTGCTGCTCTATCTGAATCATGAAAGTTTAATTTTGTTTTGAGTGTCCCTTTAATAATAGAAACTTAGATGATTGCAATTCAGTTACTTGCATTTGAGGTTAAACCTCAAACAAATTAATATGATCATTTTACTTCTAATGCAAGTATGACTTTCTGAATATGCTGACTAAATTTTAGAAGCTTTTTCCTGTACTTAACAGATCTCAGAATTGTTTTATGGGGATCAGTGTGGGAAATACAATTATTAGCACATAGAAGCAACAGAATATTAACACCAATAACTCATATTAAGCACTCACAGGAGACATAACAGAAATATCTTGCATTTGTGTGGCCTCTATTCTCACCTGCCATTTCAAAGTGTGTGGCTCAGATCCAATGCATATTAGGAAAAAGCACACTGATAACAGGAAACAAGGAGAGGGAACACCTGCAGAATTTGGAACTCATTTTGGCAGAGAATAGGCTATGGCTAATCTAACAATGTTTAAGGATAAAGTTACATTCTGTTTGAGATAAAGCTTTGTTATTGACTTTAAAAAAAGCTTTAGAAAAACATTTGAAGTTTGTGATTTCTTTTGCTTGACCAATATATCTATTTGTACTCAGCAAGTAACATTTCCTTTACTTATGTTACAGAAGAAAATTTGATTATATGCAATTTAGGTTGCTTATTTAGCAGCTGTATAAGAATAAAACTAGTGTGAACCCATAAAGCAATAGGCATAATTTGTGGTCTGATGGCAAAGCCGTCTGTTACTAGAATACATGGCAGGCACTGTTCTGAATGCCTTTAATTATCTTTGCACAATGATTTCCTTCAGCAGTTCTGCCCTCAGTTAATGTGCATGACCAATAACACAAGAAAACTTATAATATTGTGAATTTGTGACCGCACTTTAACAAACATGTTCTATATAAATAACACAGTTTTTACAGTGCAGTCACAATATTAGAACACTCTCAGAACAGTGAGAACTTATCAGAATATTAAAAAAATTTAAAAAATGCAAATACGTTTTAAAAAGTTTAGTGGAAAGTTAAAAAAAATACAATTTGGTAAAACTAGAAAGCTACAGCTACTGTCTTCTATGAAATATTAACCCTTTGCTACTGGGAATTTCAGAGAAAAACTAAAACCAAAGTACCGGAGAAATTTTAGATTTTTCGTTATCACTGTTTAAACAGAAATAGTGCCTGTCATGAGATGCAGGACATATGCAGGACACAGCAATGATGGTTCAACTTTATTTTATTACAGAGCATAGAACATACATCTAGTCAGGTTGATTTCACTAACTAACTGCGACACAGACAACCGGACCTAAGCCCCGCCCACAAACAGTGACATCACCTCCTGCTCTCATCACATCTTCCCCCTTTTCAAAGGGCGAAGCATATACTTGAACATAACAAATTACATGGCAAACAAACAGAGTATACAACAACATTTTTGAACAGTATATAACAAATAGGTTACGGGAAAAATGAACAACATAAATTACATCCTGACTTGAACATCGGGGTAGACTACCCTAGTCCACAGTGACCATGGGATTATTCTGCCCATACTTCCGGTCACTGTTCTAGCTAAAGTTAGTCCCGATATCGGGTCGGAAGTTTCACCACCCTTCCGCTTGATGTAACTTTGCATGAACTATCCTCTGATACAGAAGAAGGTGAATAAGAGTCCGCTGGAGGCAAAGACATATCTCCACTGTGATCTTGCTGAGGGGAAGGCACCCCTTTTAGTACAGGGGATCCCACCGGCGGTGGTACTGAGGCATCCAGTTCCAAACTCTCAGGTACAGGCTGAAGATGTTTTTGGTTACGGCGTCCCTCCATCAGTAAGGACTACATAAGACCTTGGTTCTGGAGAGCGTCCAATTACCGTAGCAGGAGTCTTCCATTTCTTCTAATCATCCAGTTTAATTATGACACTTTGCCCCTAATTTAGTTCCTGTAAGGGCCTGACAGAATGTCTCCTGTCGTAGAAGAAACTATAGCCCTTTTTGGCCTCTTCATCCCTCCTAAGGACTTCGTCCCGAGGAATAGAGCCAGTCGGCTTGAAGACACCCACTGAGGGTAAGGTGGTGCAAATCTGGCGCCCTAGCATCAGCTGTGCCAGGCTAAACCCAGTGGCTTGGATGGGCGTTGCCCTATAGGACAAGAGGGCTAGGTACGGCTCAGATTGCTTTAAAATGAACTTTGTTGCTTGAACTGCCCTTTCAGCCATTCCGTTGGCCTGCAGGTAATGTGGACTTGACGTGGAATGTACAAAGTCATATTCCCTGCTGAAAGCACTGAACTCTGTAGAAGCGAACTGAACTGCATGCCATTATCACTCACCAGTTCCATAGGAATGCCCCACCGGGCGAACAAGCTCTTCAAATGAATGATAACAGCTTGACTTGTGATATCAATCAAAGGTGCAATTTCCAAATACCTGGAATAGTTGTCGATCATAACATGGAACTTTTTCCTGTGCAGTTCACACAAATCAGCAGCTATTTTCTGCTATGGCCCTGCAGGCAGCGGAGTAGAAATCAAGGGCTCCCTTCTCTGAGTAGGCTGGCATTCCCGGCAAAAGGCACATTTAGACACGTGATTTGCAATGTCAGAGCTGATCCCAGGCCACCACACAGCTGTAGCTGCCCTTTCTCTGCACTTCGTAATACCTAAGTGGCCATCGTGAATCCTGTTTAACATCTCCTTCCTCATGCTGACAGGAATAACGATGCGGTCTTGGAACAGCACCAACCCCTCCAGCTCCGTGAGCTGCGACCTCTCTGACTGGTAAGAACTTAAAGACAACCAGGCTGCCCGGCTCTCGGGCCAGCCATCTTTTATGTACTTTCTAACCTCTTGCAGATCTGTGTCCAAATATGTCTCTTTCTTTATTTCTTCCAGTTTCCTTGAAGAAATGGACTTTGAGGCCAGAACCGAATCAACATACACTTTCACGTCCGATTCGGTTGAAGACTCTTCAGCAGCAGCCAGCGGGAGCCTGGATAGTGTATCTGCCACAACCAGTTGCTTCCCCGGCACATGCACTGCCTGAACATTGAACTTGAGTAGTCTCATTAAAAGTCTCTGGCATCTTAAGGGTGTTTTGTCGATATTGTAGGAGTTGATTAGAGGGACGAGCGGTTTATGATCAGTCTCTAGACTAAATTTCTCCAAACCTACAAGGTAACACTGAAAGCGCTCACAGGCCCAAACCGCAACCAGGCACTCTTTCTCAATTTGAGCATATTTTGACTCAGCAGCCGTCAGTGTGCAGGAACAGTAGGCAATGGGCTGTAGTTTATTTTCATTTAACTGCAGGAGAGCAGCCCCCAACCCATAACTGCTTGCATCAGCACTAACCACAGTCTTTTTGGAAGGGTCGTAGAACCCCAGCACTGGGGCAGACCCCAGCAGGGACTTGGCCTGCATAAAGGATTTTTCTTGTGAAGGTCCCCAGACCCAGGCAACGTCTTTCTTTAGCAACTCTGTGATAGGGTGTAGAACTGTGGATAAATCTGGCAGAAACTTGCCCACATAATTTACAAGGCCCAATATTTGTCTTAGCTCATGTACATCAGAAGGACTTTTCATCTGTTCAATAGCTCAAATTTTCTCGGGGTCTGGTTTGATGCCATCCCCATTGATAATATGCCCAAAGTAACATAATTCAGTTTTTCTAAAATGGCATTTTTCTTTATTTAACTTCAGCCCAGACTCTTTGATAGCCTGCAGCACACAACTTAAACGCTGATCATGCTCCTCCGCTGTAGACCCATACACTAGAATGTCGTCCATGACGACTGCCATGCCCACTTGGTCACTTAGGAGAGAACTCATTTCCCTTTGAAAGATTTCAGGAGCAGAGGATATTCCAAAGGGGAGTCTGCAGAAGCAAAACCGACCTACCGGTGTAATAAAGGTAGTCAGTTTGCGGCACTTTGGATCTAGGGGGATCTGCCAAAAGCCGCTAGAAGCATCCAATGTAGAAAAGAACTTCGCCCCAGCCAACTTTGGAGCTATATCTTCTAATGTCGGCAGCATAAATCTCTCTCTCTTCACTGCCTCATGCAACCTTTTCAGGCCCACACAGATGCGCACCTTTCCGTTTTTCTTTGCAACAGGAACAATGGGGGCACACAATCAGTTACTTCAACAACTTCTTCAATAACCCTCATAAACTTCATGCGCATAAGCTCCTTCTCCACTTGAGGCATGAGCGGGAACGGAATTCTATGGGGAGTAGAAATACTGTATGGGACTGAGTCACTTTTAAGTGCTATACGGACTGGCTTGCAATTCAGTAGGCCCAATTCGCCAAACATATCTTCGGAGATCTCATTCACTCTGGCCACTAGGCCCAAGTCACAGGATGCTTTTGTGCTCAATAAATTGCTAACACACTGACCTCGAATCCCATGCACCCACATAGTGAATTTCCTTTGCTTGTACTCACAGCTGGCAAGAAATTTCCCCACACAATCAATGCGGCCACCAGGACTATGGACATTTGTATTAACCTTCGCCAGCTGGGGCTGTCGTGGCAGTTTCATAAATACAGCAAGATACATTACAGTGATATCTGCTCCTGTGTCAATCTTAAAATCAACTTTGGCTCCCATTACAGTAAAGGTAACCTTCCAATCTTCCTCTGAGCTTCCTGACCCTCTTGGTCAATATCCACCTGCATCTCCTTAATGTATTCAGTTTTACACACCACTTCAAAATGGCCCATTCTGTTACATTTTCTGCATCTTTTATCTCTGGCCGGGCATATAGCACTCTGATCATGGGCACGGTTGCACCATGTGCATCGGGCATGCTGGGCCCATCCACTTCTAGGTCTATCCGTTATTTTCAATCTACTGCTCGCACTGTGCCTTTCACTAGCAGTTTTCCTGAACTGTTGCACTTCATCCACAATACTCTCAGACCTCATTATTATTATCGGTTATTTGTAGAGCACCAACAGATTCCGCAGCGACCTCAGATCAGCACTTTGCTTTTTCACCAGTTCACTCTGGCGGGCCATCCTAATAGCCCCATCTAATTTTAAATAAGGCTCTATCAGCTTCAGTGAGACTTCAGCATCTGCAATTCCAATAACTATTCTGTCTCTAATTTGCTCTTCTTTAGCAACACCAAAGTCACAGAATTCAGCTAGTTCATACAGGCTGCACACAGATAACTCCACAGATTGTCCCACACACTGATTACGTTTGTGAAAACAAGCTCTCTCATGAATCACATTTCTTTTGGGCACAAAGTGGGCACTGAGTTTATCCATAACTATATCAAAGTTAAATTCTTCCCCTTCTTGGAAAGCAAAAGCATTGAACACTGGCTCCACATCCTTCCCCATAGAGTATAAAAGAGAATTAACTTGTACTTCACCCCTCTCCTTGTTCAGTTTGGAAGCAATCCTGAAGCGCTGAAACCGCTGACGCCATGTGGGCCAAGCTGCAGGCTGAGAGAAGTCAAAAGGCTCAGGTGGGGTAAACTTTGACATCGTCATTGATCAGGAACAGAAGCGCAGGCAAGAACTTCTGACACCATGTCATGAGATGCAGGACATATGCAGGACACACAATGATGGTACAACTCTATTTTATAACAGAGCATAGAACATACATCTAGTCAGGTTGATTTCACTAACTAACTGCGACACAGACAACCGGACCTAAGCCCCGCCCACAAACAGTGACATCACCTCCTGCTCTCATCACAGTGCCTTTGTTTTGTTTGTTTTTATTTAGCTAGTAGAGAACCCAAGGTATTGGTGTAGGCTTATTTTGCTATATTTGATGACACTAATTGGTTACCAATTATAATCATATAAAAAAATTTTTAACTTTTCACAAACTTTGTTTTTTTTCACTGAAATTATTTACATAAGACAAATTGTTGTAAAAGTTTCTCTGGGAAACAGCAGACATACATGGCTTTGCAATTGTTTTTTGGAAATTAGAAGGCTGTTAATTGCAACTGTTCACGACACTTCTGAAATTCTCGTCAGTGAAGGGGTTAATCAGATAGCATGTAAGGTTATTTTTTTATGTAGTGTAGAGAATACCCTCCCACCGACACCTCCTACCCCCGGATCCCTATCAGATAGATATATATATATATATATATATATATATATATTTCTGTAGTATAGGGGGTCCTCCTCACCCTCCCACCTCTCTGATCCTCCCAACAGCTCTCTCACATTCCCCCATTCCACTGCCCATCACCATATTTGCTACTGGCAGCCAGTCTGATTGTAACAAATGACTCTATTTTTGTTTCATTTTTATTTATATATTTTTCTGTAGTGTAGGGCCCCCCAACCCCTCTCCAAGATAAAAAAAATTCTGTAGCATAGGGTGTGCCCTCCAGCTGATTATGTTTCATAATTTAGGACCTCATCGCTCCCTCTCCCCTGGCTTACATTTTTGCTGTAGTGTAGGGAACCTCGCCCCTCCCTCCCCCTCCTCTGCTGGGCCGACCACCTGCCTCCTTACCTCCCTCCCACTGACACCAGCAGAGAATTGTTACAGAAAGTGACACAGACAGTGTCACTCCCCTTTACGATTAGCAATCTGACTTCATATGGTAAGGGAGCATGATCAGTGCTCCGTTGTCAAATGAAGGCAGATGCCTTCTGCTCCCAGGTGCAATCTTTACTCTCTAAGCTGACAACGTGGACTGTTGTCAGTTTCTGTATTATAAGTAGGTACTACTTCAACACAGTATGCGGCTAGACAAAGTACTGTGTGACGTAGTACCATCCAAAAGGCGCAAGGGGTTAATATCCAAAACACAAAATCTTATTCCTAAAAGAAAGAAAAAACACGCCAAAAGAAAAAACCCCACAGTTTTTAAAATCATGACAAAACAAAAAAAAATTCATATTATAGCATTTTACAATTTAATACATATAAATAAAACATCAGATACATATGTACAATATACCAACAATTCCCCAGTTCCTATAGGTATAGTGCTCCAAAGGGTTGAGTTTCTGTTGATACATGTAAATTGTATTTCCATTTAATAACGTTTAAAGGGATCATTTACATTACACCCTACATTTAGGTGGCAATGCTGCTTTTAGAAATTTCACCAGTGTCAGAAAAGCCACCCACAGAGATGTGTAGTAAAACGCCTATCGGCGAGACTGCCTTTATCATTCATTTCACCCCTTTTTAACATTTCATTGGCAACCTTGATCGCAAGTCTGATCCCTTTTCACAATATCGTCATTACCACAATGCTTTTATCATCTGGCCCCTATTGAGAAGAGGAAGTGCACTTACAGTAAATAGTTTGTAAAGAACGCAAGTAACTATCAATGCACTTCTCATCTGCTTTCGTACTTGCAAAATGTAAAGAAAACAGCACATAAAGGGCCAGATTACGAGGGGAGCGATATTATTAGCGCAAGGAGTGTAACACGATCACAAGATCGTGGTGTTCTTTACAATTGAATCCATATTACAAGTTGTGCGCTGTTTAAAGTTGTTTGTGCAAATTTGCGGTAATTTACGCTCCCTATATATTTTTATAATCAAAGTTTTTTATTAAGGTATTTATCCATACAATATTCCTAGCATTACACCCTGAATATTATTCTCACAATATGATGACAAACTGTTGTAGAAATGAAAAAGAAGAGCAAAAAATAAAATAAAAATAAAATACATGAGCAACCTCAAGATTAACAAAACAAATTCCCCAGAAAAAACACCTGAGGTATGGCATAACCATGATATACTATAATACTAGTAAGTCACTCATATATACATTTCAGGTCTTACATTGCTACCTTAGATTTTTTATTTTTTATAGAAGGATACTGTAGTACCTCTTTGTCCAGATATACTGCCTAGTAGAGTGATACTTTACCCTGAACAACCTAGAGTAATAACATTATCTTAACTGAGAGATACAAGTTGTACTATAAAATATATAACATCAATTATAATGGAATATATATAAAATATGATTGAAATAGCGTAGCGGATTAATACCGCTAAGATATTCAACATAATGGGGGAATAAAGACTAAATGATGAAGAGTATTGTCTCGGTTTTAAGGGAAATCTTAGTCAATCGGGGGGGGGGGGGGGGGGAGTGGGGATGAGATAATACAGTAGTAACTATATAATGATAAATAAAGAACCTAAATTAATTATGGCTATAGTTATTGGGTGCTCAACTAAGTATAAAAACGGAAGTTCTAAATATATATACGGTCACTTTAGAATCTCAATGTACTAGAGAGAACATTGAACTAGTATAAAAAGCTTAGTTGTGCATGAGCTGACTGCATTAGACTATTGAGGAATAAACACCTTGATTAACTGAATTCTGGGTTAGAGAGATACTGTTTAATGAGACAATGTCCCCTAAAGCAGGATAAACCTATTGGAATCTCTCAAAAATACATATAGGAAGCTATTTTATACGTGCCATGTTCATGTATAGGAGTCTTTTAATGATGTTGTGTATCCTTATAATAAGCAGTCCTCATATACTTGCACTCCGTTAGGGTAAATAATGCTACATTAAGGAGTCTAAAAACAGTACTAAGCACCACTTGTTCACATTGAAATATTAAGAGTTGCATTTGGCATCACAGTGGCTGTCGTAAGTAGACATATAGTAGAAGGTAACAATATCTTTCCTGTACAGAGGTTTATATAGCTAGGGCATCCTTATACATATCATTAAGTAATTAAGCACCTAGAGGGTGTAAATTGTGCAGATATACTAACTATCAAAATAGCATTATATCAATGACCTATAAAACAGTATAAGATAGGGTGAGATATAGGAGAAATGGGATTGATGCTCATCAAGCTATAGGGATTAATTGAGTTAAATGTATTACAATTACCCTAAAGTAGAAAACTGCTGCAAGGTAAGCGCTAGGGTATTTATTATATTATGAGAAAGCATTGTTGACCCTACAACTAAGCTTCTACCAAAACATCAAGTTGTGAGCCAGTTTACCCTACAGACAATAATTATTCTCAGAGCTCTTACAAACATGTTAGCACCCACAGATTTAGGATAGTGTAAGAAGGATTGTCTTGCCGACCCAGCCGCTGGCGGCTCGACATACATTAGTTTATACTGAGTTATTAGTGCTAATCTATTGTTTCTATAATCAAACAAAACTTCTAAGAAAATTAACAGAGCTCTAAAAGGCATATAGGTCTGGCAGCCAGCAATAACATACAGAAATATACAAGTGCAAGGATAACTGGATATTTATACTCATTAAACTTTGCAAATTCTCATAATATTCATTGCCACGAAAGGTAGATTTATACAACCTTAGGATCAGGGAAAGGAGGAAAAGAGTCTAATTTAAGCAAATATTAAGTGGCTTATAAAGCAATAATAAATAATAAACCCCTAACTTTGGGAAGCAAATACACAAATTGTATAATATGAATGAGAGTATATCTCATACTGCTAGCAGTCATGATCCAAGTATTGTGTTCTTTGATTTGACCTTAAAAGTACATGAGAGGTGTCTTTATGTCATGACTACCCTGGGGAACAATGCACTACGGAGTGCGTGTCTCACAACTAACCATTCCATCCCTTCTAGTACAATAACAACAGGGTCTTGCAACTATCATGTTCCAGGGCCACACATAATTGAGGAGCATCCGCTTGCATTATAATGCTGTGATCGGTAGTCCCAGAACCCACACGCCGGCAGACAAAACAGACTTTACCCAATGGGCTGCAGTAACGTCTCCCACAGCACGTATTACCAAGAAGGATCCAGGTGCTCCCAGCACTGCCCCGGGCAGGCGCTGATCAGGTACTATCTTGGGCTGTGGGGGACTCGCATTGAGCAGGCTTCTCTCATTTGTCTCTACCTCAGGTAAGATGCATACTGTTATGGGCATGTAGCATGTTCCCTCATTGTCTCCCGAAGCTTCTTAGAGCTGTAGGAGGGAAAGCGTAAGGTCTAACTCCCCAATCTGTCAGTTGAAAGGAGCGTGCGGTAGCAGCTGCTGCAGCCCCCAGTCAGAGTCGGGAGTTGTGAGCACTTCAGTTAGGCCTGCTGGTAAGTTCTGACTGAAGACTTCCTGAATAGGGCAGCTGGATATGGCCCTTAAGGTGCGAATGACATCTGCTCGGTGATGATCAAGACGAGAACCGAGCTCAGCCAGTACGCTAGTCAGATCCATTGCTCCTGAGAGAGGTGTTGTCGCAGGATATTCAGGGATACATAAAGTGCAATGGTCACTCCATTTTAAGGTGCAGTGCAGCTACCACTGTACGCTGCCAGCTGAAGATAAACACAGCACCCTCTATCCTCATTCCCTGGAGAGAGAGGATTGTGTGGAAGATCCTGACTCACAGTGTATGAGGTTAGTCTCTCAGGCTTAAAAGCTGGTAGATTAGATATGTAGAGCAGCATCCATATTTGTGTAGCAGTCTACCACATGGCTTTTCTAGTCGTGTCGCTCAAACGGAATCAAATTTAATGTTCAAAGAGTTTGGCAGGAGGAAACAGATGCACTAAACTACTTTATTAACCTTTAAACTGCCACACCCCCACATCGCAAACTACCCCTCTACACTATTAATCCCTAAAATGCCACACACCCACCACAAACAACCCCTTTACACTATTAACCCATAAACCGCCACACCCCCATCGCAAAATTCCCCCATAACTAGCTAACTCCCCCTAACCTAACACCCCTTCATTTACCCCATAAAAACTACCGTTACAAAAATTTTGTAATTTTTGTTATGCCTATTCTAAAACCCCACATAAAGAAAACCCCACCATAAAATAAAAAAACTATTTAATGCTAAACTACAGCAATAGCCCTTAAAATGGCTTTTTATAGGGCATTTGCTACTTAGCTATTTTTTTAATTAAAAAAAAAAAACAACAATAATCTACAAGTAACCCCCCCACCTCCCAAAATAAAAGGCTATCTAAAAAAATCTACTCTAAAAATTGCCTTGAAAAGGGCATTTGGTTGGGAATTTCCCTTAGAAGTGCGGTGGGCTATGCAGTGGGTTAGGGGTAAATAGTGAAGAGGGGACTATGCAGTGAGCTATGCGGTAGTTTAGGCGTTAAAAGTGAAGAGGGGACTTTGTGGTGGCCTATTAGGTGAGTTAGGGGTTAGTGGGGACTTTGTGGTGGGTTATGTGGAGGGTTAGGGGTTAATAGTGTAGTGGGGACTTTGCAGTGGGCTATGTGGCAGTTTAGGGGTTATTAGAGTAGAGGGTTTATGGCCATTTGGGTTAACGTGCGAGTATGGGTGCTTTTCCCAACTTATCTCTCTCCTTTGAAGGCTATGGGAGAATATGTTAATGGGGTCGCGATATTCTGCTCTTTGTGCTCATTGGGTTAGGGCACAAGCAAAAAAATTTACTTTTAATTTGCAATACGTGCACTACCCAACGCGCGCAAAAAGCAGAAGTGTTGCTATAGATAGGTCTCAGTCTCAGTTGACCCCTGAAATTGGAAATGTGGTGGAATTCAGTCCTTGCAACAGTCCATTAAAACTGATTTTTTGCATAGGTTTTTTTCCATTAAAATATTACAGATGTGACAGCTAGCAATGAGTTATATGTAGACAATTTTAGGGGGTCATAAAGCTATTTCTAAATAAATAATAATGCTGTTTCAAGTTGACATTTTTGGGCATGCTCAGTACACGTTAATTAGTACAATTATTTCTTGGTTTCATTAAAAAATAAAAAATAAAGCTCAATTCACACTTTTGCCATTGGCATCTGTAGTTACTTTATTGGAACGTGGGTAGATTTATTAAATATTTTATTTTTCAATTTACTTTGTGATCTGGCTAGTGCATAGTTTTAATGACTTGGGCAGGCCAACCAATTGAAATGTAGATTGACCACACAATAATGAAATCCAGCATTATACACTTTATGGGGACTGTAGCTATGTGTTTTTTTATACCAGGAATGTAGATGTCATAATTGCCAGCTCTAATAAAATAGTTAAATGCACCTCTTATGTGACTTAAGTATAAACCCAAATCCTCAAAGCAAGACAATTTGTTTATGCAGCTTGGTTGTAAAAACCTTTCAGCACATTTTAAAATACAGCTAATCACATAAATTCTATCTAGGCTTATAATGATACATATAACTCCATAAAAAGCTAGCAGCTTAAATAGTTCACAGTTTTTTTTTTTTACCTAATAACCAGAAGCACCTTGGTTTGTGTTTTTGAGAGAATCTATGATTGTGGATCTGCACATTTATTTAACTGTTTGCTGACAATAGCCTTCCTAAGTCATGCATGGACTGTGGCTTCAAGTTATGGTGCAGACTCATTTGTGGGAGCCTAATAACCACAAGTTAAGGCACAGTTAAAGGGATATTCCAGCCAGCATTGGAATCCACATGAAGGCATTTCAGTTTTGAATTGAAGATTTTTAGCAATATACATGTATTAGCAAAAATGTTTCTAATAAAAGCTATAACTGTTTCAAAAGTGTATTTAAGTATACCCCATGCACCAGCATTTTAAACACAGTGCTTGCTTCCGGGGGGAAGGCGCCACGGAGAAGAGGTGACCGCGGAGTAGGACCGGCGATCGCGGAGCAGGACCAGCGATCGTTAAGCAGGATTGGCATACTGAATATTGAATGCAAGGTACCCCATTTGCATTCCTATTGGCTGAAATGTTGAAATCAGCCAATAGGATGAGAGCTACTGATATCCTATTGGCTGTTCAAATCAGCCTATAGGATTTCAGTAGCTCTTATCCTATTTGCTGATTTCAAAATTTCAGCCAATAGGAATGCAAGGTACCCCAATATAAATGGGGTACCTTACATTCAATCTTCAGTGTGCAGCGGCGACCCCATGAAGAAAACCTTCACACCTGTCCTGCTCTGTGATCGCCAATGCTGCTCCGCAGTCACCTCCGCTCCACGCTGCCTTCGCTCCGGATGAAGATAGAAGATGTCCACGCGCTGGATGAAGATGTCGCCAACCTGGAAGACCTTCACCGCCGGACTATTTCGGGGTTAGACTTAGGGTTTTTTTTTTGTTTTTTTGGGTGTTTTTTTTAGATTAGGGATTTTTTTATTTTTTAATTGGCAGCAAAAGAGCTGATTGTCCTTTTGAGGGCAATGCCCATACAAATGCCCCTTTAGGGGCAATTGGTAGCTTAGGTTTTTTTTAGACTTAGGTTTTTTTGGGGGGTTTGCGTGGGTGGGCGGTTTACTTTTAGGGGGTAATTAGTTCTTTATTTAGGTTAAAGGAGCTGATCGCTTTAGGGCAATGCCCTACAAAAGGCCCTTTTAAGGGCTATTGGTAGTTTAGTGTTAGTGTTTTTTTTTTTAGATTAGGTCTTTTTTATTTTAATGGGCAGCAAAAGAACTGACTGTCCTTTTATGAGCAATGCCCATACAAATGCCCCTTTAGGGGCAATGGGTAGCCTAGGTTTTTTTAGACGTAGGTTTTTTATTTTGAGGGGGTTGGTTGGGTGGGCGGTTTAACTGTTTGGGGGAACTTTGTAATTTTTTAAGGTAAAAAAGCTGTTTGACTTAGGACAATGCCCTACAAAAGGCCCTTTTAAGGGCTATTGATTTTGGATAATTACGTTTATTTTTTTCTGTAATTTTAGATTTTTTGTAATTTTAGTGTTTGTTTTTTCTGTAATGTTAGATTTTTACATTTTTGTAATATTAGTTTTTTTTAAATTTAATTTAAAATCTTAATTTTTTTTCTGTAATGTTAGATTTTTTTTAATTTTTGTAATAGTTTTTTTTAAATTTAATTTAAAATCTTGTAAAATAATTGGGGATAATTTATGGGGTTTTAGGTTAGGGGGCTTAATGATTAGATAGATTTTTTTGTGTTGTGGGGGATTGGTGGTTTGGGGTTAATATTGTAATTAGGTAGTTGGCGTTGTGGAGGTTTTTGCGGTTTAGGGGTTAATAGTGTATTTAGGTAGTTTGTGTTGTGGGGGGTTGGCGGTTTAAGGGTTAATATTTTAATTTGCGGATTAGGATTTTATTATTTTGCGATGTGGGGATTTTGCGTTAGGTGTTTGTTAATATTTCTTGCGGGCGGTTAGTTTTTTTTGTTAATACGTGTGGGCGGTTAGGTGTTTTTTGTTAATACTTTGTGTAGGCGGTTAGGTGTTTTTTTGTTAATACTTCGTGCGGACGTTTATGTTTTTTTTTGTTAATACTTTGTGTGGGCGGTTAGTTTTTTTTGTTATTATTTTGTGCAGGCGGTTAGTTTTTTTTAATATTATTTTGTGCGGGTGGTTAGGTGTTTTTTTGTTAATACTTTGTGCGGGCATTTATGTGTTTTTGTTAATACTTCCTGCGGGCAGTTAGGTGTTTTTTTTATTAATACTTTCGGCGGTTAAGTTTTTTTGTTAATATTTCGTGCGGGCGGTTAGCTTTTTTGGTTAAATGCTTTATTTGGCTGCACGCGCAACTGACGACGGCAACGGACGAGTTACAAACACGATTATAGTATAGATGCTGGTGCAGTGAGAACATCTAGCTATGCTTCAAGTGCACATGTAGAGAAAAATGTTAACACTAAAACAGTAATAACTTTTACTAGAAGCATTTTTGCTAATACATGTATATTTCAAATATGTTTCTTTTCAAGGATTGTAATTATTATTATTATTATTATTGGTTATTTGTAGAGCGCCAACAGATTCCGCATCTATATGCATTTCAATTTTGACTGGAATGTCCCTTTAAATCAGTTTTTTTCTGGGGTAACTGACAGGTTATGTTAAAGGAGTGGACGGGCTGCACAAGCATATGCTGGTGCAATAATAATCATGGGCTGCTCATCATGAGAAGAGGCTAGCATGTTTTCTAACTTGGGGCCCTATGCAATGTTAGAGATATGTTGATTGGTTTGTCATGTTAATGCTTCTTGGTCATTTCTCCATAAAATCTTTTTTTTTTAATCATATATTTTAGAAGTGTCAAATATTTTTCTTTCATGTCATTGTCAAGAATCCATGAGCTAGTGACGTATGGGATATCCAATCCTACCAGGAGGGGCAAAGTTTCCCAAACCTCAAAATGCCTATAAATACACCCCTCACCACACCCACAATTCAGTTTTACAAACTTTGCCTCCTATGGAGGTGGTGAAGTAAGTTTGTGCTAAGATTTCTACGTTGATATGCGCTTCTCAGCATTTTGAAGCCCGATTCCTCTCAGAGTACAGTGAATGTCAGAGGGATGTGAAGGGAGTATCACCTATTGAATGCAATGATTTCCCTAACGGGGGTCTTTTTCATAGGTTCTCTGTTATCGGTTGTAGAGATTCATCTCCTACCTCCCTTCTCAGATCGACAATATATTCTCATATTCCATTACCTCTACTGATAACTGTTTCAGTACTGGTTTGGCTATCTGCTTTATGTGGATGGGTGTCTTTTTGGTAAGTATGTTTTTTATTACTTAAGACACCCCAGCTATGGTCTGGCACTTTATGCATTTATATAAAGTTCTAAATATATGTATTGTACTTATATTTGCCATGAGTCAGGTTCATGTATTTCCTTGTGCAGACTGTCAGTTTCATATTTGGGAAATTAAACATATTAAGAAATATTTTTTTCTTACCTGGGGTTTAGTCTTTTTTCAAATTAACTACTTTTTACGCAAGTTCGTCATTTCCGGCGTCGTAGTTGACGCAGAAGTCTTACACACGGTTGCGTCATTAGTTACGCAAGTGTGTCATTTCCGGATGTTGTTGGCGCCAAAAAAAATTTCTCTCACGTTGTGCGTCATACAAATCTTTCAGTAGTTGTATACCCCATTGCTGTTTGCCTCTTGCCTTTCTTTATGTCAGAGGGCTATGCTGTTTGCATTTTTTTCCCACTCCTGAAACTGTCATATAAGGAAATTGATCATTTTGCTTTATATGTTGTTTTTTCTTTTACATTTTGCAAGATGTCTCAATCTGATCCTGCCTCAGAAGTATCTGTTGGAATATTGCTGCCTGACATTGGTTCTACCAAAGCTAAGTGCATTTGTTGTAAGATTGTGGAAATTATATCTCCGAATGTCATTTGTAATAGTTGTCATGATAAACCTTTACACGCAGAGAATGTATCCATCAGTAATAGTGCATTGCCAGTTGCAGTTCCTTCAGCTTCTAATGTACATGATATACCTATGAATTTTAAAGAATTTGTTACTGATTCTATTCAGAAGGCTTTGTCTATATTTCCGCCTTCTAATAAACATAAAAAGATCTTTTAAAACTTCTCATAAAGTTGATGAAATTTCAAATGACCGGCAACATAATGATTTATCCTCCTCGTATGAGGATCTATCTGATTCAGAAAATCCTTCCTCAGATATTGACACTGACAAATCTACTTATTTGTTTAAAATAGAGTATATTCGTTCTTTGTTAAAAGAAGTGTTAATTACTTTGGATATTGAGGAAGCTAGTCCTCTTGACATTAAGACTAGTAAGCGTTTAAATGCTGTTTTTAAACCTCCTGTGGTTACTCCAGAGGTTTTTCCTATTCCTGATGCTATTTCTGACATGATTTATAAGGAATGGAATAAGCCAGGTACTCCTTTTATTCCTTCTTCAAGGTTTAAAAAATTGTATCCTTTACCAGCAATTTCTATAGAGTTTTGGGAAAAAATCCCCAAAGTTGATGGGGCTATTTCTACTCTTGCTAAACGTACCACTATTCCTATGGAAGACAGTACTTCTTTTAAAGATCCTTTAGATAGGAAACTTGAATCCTATCTAAGTAAAACCTATTTATATTCAGGTCATCTTCTCAGGCCTGCAATTTCTTTGGCTGATGTTGCGGCTGCATCAACTTTTTGGTTGGAAAATTTAGCACAACAAGAATTGGATTCTGACATATCTAGCATTGTTCGTTTACTGCAGCATGCTAATCATTTTATTTGTGATGCCATTTTTTATATTATCAAAATTGATGTTAGATCCATGTCTTTAGCTATTTTAGCTAGAAGAGCTTTGTGTTGCTTAAATCTTGGAATGCTGATATGACATCTAAATCTAGATTATTATCTCTTTCTTTCCAAGGTAATAATTTATTTGGTTGTCAGATGGATTCTATTATTTCAACTGTTACTGGAGGAAAAGGGGTTTTTCTGCCTCAGGATAAAAAACCTAAGGGTAAATCTAAGGCTTCTAACCGTTTTCATTCCTTTCGTCAAAATAAGGAACAAAAATCTAATCCTTCCCCCAAGGAATCTGCTTCCAATTGGAAGCCTTCTTCTAATTGGAATAAATCCAAGCCATTTAAGAAACCAAAGTCAGCCCCTAAGTCCGCATGAAGGTGCAGCCTTCATTCCAGCTCAGCTGGTAGGGGGCAGATTAAGGTTTTTCCATGATTTTTGAATAAATTCTGTCCAAAATCAATGGATTCAGAGCATTGTCTCTCAAGGGTATCGAATAGGATTCAGAGTAAGACCTCCTGTGAGAAGATTCTTTCTCTCACGTATCCCAGCAAATCCAGTAAAAGCTCAGGCATTCCTGAAGTGTGTTTCAGACCTGGAGTCTTCAGGGGTAATCATGCCGGTTCCTTTTCAGGAACAGGGTCTGGGGTTTTATTCAAATCTATTCATTGTCCCAAAGAAGGAAAATTCATTCAGACCAGTTTTGGATCTGAAAATTTTGAATCGCTATGTAAGAGCACCAAATTTCAAGATGGTGACTATAAGGACTATTCTGCCTTTTGTTCAGCAAGGACATTATATGTCTACAATAGACTTGCAGGATGTATACCTTCATATTCCTATTCATCCAGAACATTATCAGTTCCTGAGATTCTCTTTTCTAGACAAGCATTACCAATTTGTTGCTCTTCCATTTGGCCTAGCAACAGCTCCAAGAATCTTTTCAAAGGTTCTAGGTGCCCTACTCTCTGTAATCAGAGAGCAGGGTATTGCAGTGTTTCCTTATTTGGACGATATCTTGGTACTAGCTCAGTCTTTACGTTCTGCAGAATCTCACACGAATCAACTAGTGTTGTTTCTTCAACATGGTTGGAGGATCAATTTACCAAAAAGTTTTTTGATTCCTCAGACAAGGGTCACCTTTTTAGGTTTCCAGATAGATTTAGTGTCCATGATTCTGTCTCTAACAGACAAGAGACGTTTGAAATTGGTTGCAGCCTGTCGGCACCTTCAGTCTCAGTCATTTCCTTCAGTGGCTATGTGCATGGATGTTTTAGGCCTCATGACTGCAGCATTGGACACGATTCCTTTTGCTCGTTTTCACATGAGACCTCTCCAGCTTTGCATGTTGAATCAATGGTGCAGGGATTATACAAAGATATCACAGTTAATATTCTTAAATCCCAATATTCGACACTCTCTGATGTGGTGGTTAAATCACCAGCGTTTAGTTCAAGGGGCTTCCTTTGTTCGGCCAACCTGGACTGTGATCACTACAGACGCAAGTCTTTCAGGTTGGGGAGCTGTTTGGGGATCTCTGACAGTACAAGGGGTTTGAAATCTCAAGAGGCGAGATTACCAATCAATATTTTAGAACTCGTTCATTTGCTTTCAGACAGACAATATCACAATTGTGGCATATGTCAATCATCAGGGTGGGACTCACAGTCCCCAAGCAATGAAAGAAGTATCTCGGATACTTGCTTGGGCAGAATCCAGCTCCTGTCTAATCTCTGTGGTGCATATCCCAGGTGTAGACAATTGGGAGGTGGATTATCTCAGCCGTCAGACTTTACATCCAGGGGAGTGGTCTCTCCATCCAGTTGTGTTTTCTCAGATTGTTCAGATGTGGGGTCTTCCAGAGATAGATCTCATGGCCTCTCATCTAAACAAGAAACTTCCCAGATACCTGTCCAGGTCTAGGGATGTTCAGGCGGAAGCAGTGGATGCACTGACACTTCCATGGTGTTATCATCCTGCTTACATTTTTCCGCCTCTAGTTCTTCTTCCAAGAGTGATATACAAAATCATCAATAAACAATCGTTTGTATTGCTGGTGGCTCCAGCGTGGCCACACAGGGTTTGGTATGCGGATCTTGTTTGGATGTCCAGTTGCCAACCTTGGCCACTTCCGTTAAGGCCGGACCTTCTGTCTCAAGGTCCATTTTTCCATCAGGATCTCAAATCATTAAATTTGAAGGTATGGAAATTGAACGCTTAGTACTAAGTCATAGAGGTTTCTCTGACTCAGTAATTAATACTATGTTACAAGCTCGTAAATCTGTCTCTAGAAAGATTTATTATCGAGTTTGGAAGACCTACATTTCCTGGTGTTCTTCTCATAAATTTTCTTGGCATTCTTTTAGAATTCCTAGAATTTTACAGTTTCTTCAGGATGGTTTGGATAAGGGTTTGTCTGCAAGTTCCTTGAAGGGACAAACCTTTACCCTTTCTGTTTTATTTCATAGAAAGATTGCTAAACTTCCTGATATTCACTGTTTTGTACAGGCTTTAGTTCGTATTAAGCCCGTCATTAAATCTATTACTCCTCCTTGGAGTCTTAATTTGGTTTTGAAGACGTTACAGGTTCCTCCATTTGAGCCTATGCATTCTTTGGACATTAAACTACGTTCTTGGGAAGTGTTGTTCTTTTTGGCCATCTCTTCTGCTAGAAGAGTTTCTGAGCTATCTGCTCTTTCTTGTGAATCTCCTTTTCCGATTTTTCATCAGGATAAGGCAGTTTTGCGGACTTTATTTAAATTTTTGCCTAAAGTTGTGAATTCTAACAACATTAGTAGAGAAATTGTTGTCCCTTCCTTGTGTCCTAATCCTAAGAATTCTATGGAAAGATCCTTACATTCTTTGGATGTGGTAAGAGTTTTGAAATATTATGTTGAAACTACTAAAAATTTCAGGAAGACTTCTAGTCTATTTGTTATATTTTCTGGTCCTAGGAAAGGTCAGAAGGCCTCTGCTATTTCCTTGGCTTCTTGGTTAAAGCTTTTGATTCATCAAGCTTATTTGGAGTCGGGTCAGGGGATTACAGCTCATTCTACTAGATCAGTCTCTACTTTGTGGGCTTTTAAGAATGAAGCTTCAGTTGATCAGATTTGCAAAGCAGCAACTTGGTCTTCTTTGCATACATTTACTAAATTCTACCATTTTGATGTATTTGCCTCGTCAGAAGCAGTTTTTGGTAGAAAAGTTCTTCAGGCAGCTGTTTCAGTTTGATTCTTCTGTTGATGTTTTAAGTGTTTCTTTTCATTATGAGAATAACTTATATTTTGGGTTGTGGATTATTTTTCCAGCGAGAAATGGCTGTTGTTTATTTTTATCCCTCCCTTTCTAGTGACTCTTGAGTGGAGTTCCACACCTTGGGTATTGATATCCCATACGTCACTAGCTCATGGACGCTTGCCAATTACATGAAAGAAAACATAATTTATGTAGGAATTTACCTGATAAATTCATTTCTTTCATTTTGGCAAGAGTCCATGAGGCCCACCCTTTTTTCGGTGGTTATGATTTTTTTGTATAAAGCACAATTATTTCCAAAGTCTTTGTTGATGCTTTTTACTCCTTTCTTTATCACCCACTTCTTGGCTATTTGTTAAACTGAATTGTGGGTGTGGTGAGGGGTGTATTTATAGGCATTTTGAGGTTTGGGAAACTTTGCCCCTCCTGGTAGGATTGTATATCCCATACGTCACTAGCTCATGGACTCTTGCCAATATGAAAGAAATTAATTTATCAGGTAAAGTCCTACAAAAATCATGTTATTTTAAAAAAAGGGGGGTTCCCAAGGAACCCAGAATAAATACTCATGTAAATTTGAAAAAAAAAATTTCTCTAGATTGACTTCTGAGCTAATGGTTGGAGACATCTGGTGATTGTGACATCCCACAGACAATAACTACACATGTACCTCCTTTTGGCGCATAGATCTTTTCTTGATCTCTGACGCCCTTATCCCTAGAATTCAAACAGACAAAATTTATGATATTCTCTTATCAGACCATGCCCCTGTGAAAATTGTAATTGCGACTACTTCCCAACCCTCAAATAGAAACACATAACGCTTTCCTTCCTATCTTTATAAATCAGAACAGTTTTGTACATTTTTACTCCATATTTCTAACCCAGAGCTGTTCTGGGAAAAGGCTAAGACAATTTTAACTGGTAACATAATATCATATATGGCCCACCAAGGCCAAGAAATACAAAAAAAAATTGTTAGTCAAGAAGTGGCTAGCTCTTACCAAATTATTAGTTATGAGTTTTACACTACAACGCTGTAGCATAAAACTCATAACTAAAGTGCTAAAAAGTACACTCACACCCAAAAACTACCTATTAACCCCTAAACCGATGCCCTCCCGCATCGCAAACACTATAATAACATTTTTAACCCCTAATCTGCCGCTCCGGACATCGCCGCTACTATAAAAAACATATTAACCCCTAAACCTTTGCAATCCCGCCTCGCAAACACTAGTTAAATATTATTAACCCCTAATCTGCCGCCCCTAACATCGCCGCCACCTACATTATACTTATTAACCCCTAATCTTCTGCTCCGGACATCGCCACAATCTACATTATATTTAATAACCCCTAATCTGCTGCCCCCAACATTGCCGCCACCTACCTACATTTATTAACCCCTAATCTGCCGTCCCCAACGTCGCCGCCACTATATTAAATTTATTAACCCCTAAATCTATGTCTAACTCTAACCCTAACACCCCTAACTTAAATATAATTTAAATAAATCTAAATAAATATTACTATCATTACCTAAATTATTCCTATTTAAAACTAAATACTTACCTATAAAATAAACCCTAAAATAGCTACAATATAACTAATAGTTAAATTGTAGCTAACTTAGGGATTATTTTTATTTTACAGGCAAGTTTGTATTTATTTTAACTAGGTAGAATAGTTACTAAATAGTTATTAACTATTTAATAACTACCTAGCTAAAATACATACAAATTTACCTGTAAAATAAAACCTAACCTAAGTTATACTAACACCTAACACTACACTACAATTAAATACATTCCCTACATTATTATCAGGAGAATACAGTATACTTTGAGAACAGAGATCTCTTGAGGATTTCAGTAACTATTTTGAGGAACACAACAACAACTGCAGATTGTTAGTAAATTACTAAATAACAGTGCACTGTACCGTAATGTCGTTTTGAGACCAGAGTCTGGTTAACCACTGGTGCTGTAGGATGTTGGAGTACTCAGGTCCCCGGTGATGACCGCAATGGCAACGGCAACAAATTAACAAGCACGGCTGAGATCTGCTCTGACTCCTGAAACAAAAGCTGGATGGAGCGTGACGTCACATGCTAAGCTGAAACAACGGAGTGTAGATGTGATGCTGCAGAGGTTGCAGTGTCAGCGACTCTGATGCTAATTTTAAATCCGTTAATTTGATGAAGCAGAGAAGGTAGGCTGTGTGTGAGTACGGAACTCAATAAGGTATAGAACTAGGTTGCTGCAAGTTTTAGGCAGGAACATAGTTAGCTACTGAGTTGCTCAGGAATAATCCTAAAATATCAAATTACCAAGCAGTGATCAGAGGGTGAATGTTCCTTAAATAGGAAATGGTGTTCACATGACCAGGAATTTTAAAGGGATAGTATCATGTACACAAAATAGGAATACAATTCCAGACAGTATACCCTCCTCAAGACCTCCCCAAAAGAAAGTCAGGGTCTAGGTCTATCCAGATGATGATGGTGAAACAAGGAGACAAGCCTGGGAGCGGATAAATTAGTGACAGGCTCCCAAGAGTCCTCTTCCGGACCATAACCTTTCCAGCAGACCAGGTATTGTAGATGGATTGCTATGGTTTAAGCAGAGAAACATGGAAAGAGGAATGTATGCGGTATGTGGAAGGTAATTCCAAAGAGACGGCATTTGGATTGATGATTTTATTGATCTTGAATGGTCCAATGAACAAACTTGCGAGTTTCCTACTTGGGATTTGTAGTCTATGATGCTTTGAAGAAAGCCAAACGAGTTCACCCACTTTGTAGTCAGGAGGCTTGGATCTCTTGCGGTCGTAGTATAATTTTTGGTAAGAATGTGTTGTTTTTAATGCTTCTTGAGCTGTAAGGAAGGCTTGAACGATTGTGTTAATAGTGTCGTTTACCAGAGGCGAAGTTGAGTCGTCTCTTTGTATGAAGTGATAGGAAGGATGGAATCCATAATTGACATAAAATGGCGTGATTTTGGTTGAGGAGTTCACAGTGTTGTTGTAGGAAAATTCTGCTGTTGGTAATAGAGTTGACCAGTCATCTTGTTGGTAGGTGCAGTAATATCGAAGATACTGTTCCAGGGTCTGGTTGGTCTTCTCCGTTTGTCCATTGGTTTGTGGATGATAAGCTAAAGAAAGATGTCTGTCAATACGAAGAGTCTTGCAAAGTTGAGTCCAAAACCTGGAGGTGAACTGGGAACCTCTGTCAGTAGTGATGGATTCAGGAAGACCATGGATAAGGACAATGTGCTTCAGGAATAGTTGAGCCGTTTCCGAAGCATTGGGTATACCATGGCAGGGCACAAAATGTGCCATCTTTGAGAATAAATCAACTATAACAAATATAGGCCTAGATTTGGAGTTCGGCGGTAGCCGTCAAAACCAGCGTTAGAGGCTCCTAACGCTGGTTTTGGGCGCCCGCTGGTATTTGGAGTCAGTGATTAAAGGGTCTAACGCTCACTTTTCAGCCGCGACTTTTCCATACCGCAGATCCCCCTACGCCATTTGCGTAGCCTATCTTTTCAATGGGATCTTTCTAACGCTGGTATTTAGAGTCGTTTCTGAAGTGAGCGTTAGAGCTCTAACGACAAGATTCCAGCCGCCTGAAAATAGCAGGAGTTAAGAGCTTTCTGGCTAACGCCGGTTTATAAAGCTCTTAACTACTGTACCCTAAAGTACACTAACACCCATAAACTACCTATGTACCCCTAAACCGAGGCCCCCCCACATCGCCGACACTCGATTAAAATTTTTAACCCCTAATTTGCCGACCGCCACCTACGTTATATTTATGTACCCCTAATCTGCTGCCCCTAACCCCGCCGACCCCTGTATTATATTTATTAACCCCTAACCTGCCCCCCACAACGTCGCCGCCAGCTACTTAAAATAATTAACCCCTAATCTTCCGACCGCAAAGCGCCGCCACCTACGTTATCCCTATGTACCCCTAATCTGCTACCCCTAACACCGCCGACCCCTATATTATATTTATTAACCCCTAATCTGCCCCCCACAACGTCGCCGACACCTGTCTACACTTATTAACTCCTAATCTGCCGAGCGGACCTGAGCGCTACTATAATAAAGTTATTAACCCCTAACCCGCCTCACTAACCCTATCATAAATAGTATTAACCCCTAATCTGCCCTCCCTAACATCGCCGACACCTAACTTCAATTATTAACCCCTAATCTGCCGACCGGAGCTCACCGCTATTCTAATAAATGGATTAACCCCTAAAGCTAAGTCTAACCCTAACACTAACACCCCCCTAAGTTAAATATAATTTACATCTAACGAAATAAATTAACTCTTATTAAATAACTCATTCCTATTTAAAGCTAAATACTTACCTGTAAAATAAATCCTAATATAGCTACAATATAAATTATAATTATATTATAGCTATTTTAGGATTAATATTTATTTTACAGGCAACTTTGTAATTATTTTAACCAGGTACAATAGCTATTAAATAGTTAAGAACTATTTAATAGTTACCTAGTTAAAATAATAACAAATTTACCTGTAAAATAAATCCTAACCTAAGTTATAATTAAACCTAACACTACCCTATCAATAAAATAATTAAATAAACTACCTACAATTACCTACAATTAACCTAACACTACACTATCAATAAATTAATCAAACACAATTCCTACAAATAAATACAATTAAATAAACTAGCTAAAGTACAAAAAATAAAAAAGAACTAAGTTACAGAAAATAAAAAAATATTTACAAACATAAGAAAAATATTACAACAATTTTAAACTAATTACACCTACTCTAAGCCCCCTAATAAAATAACAAAGCCCCCCAAAATAAAAAATTCCCTACCCTATTCTAAATTAAAAAAGTTACAAGCTCTTTTACCTTACCAGCCCTGAACAGGGCCCTTTGCGGGGCATGCCCCAAGAATTTCAGCTCTTTTGCCTGTAAAAAAAAACATACAATACCCCCCCCCCCCAACATTACAACCCACCACCCACATACCCCTAATCTAACCCAAACCCCCCTTAAATAAACCTAACACTAATCCCCTGAAGATCTTCCTACCTTGTCTTCACCATCCAGGTATCACCGATCCGTCCTGGCTCCAAGATCTTCATCCAACCCAAGCGGGGGTTGGCGATCCATAATCCGGTCCAGAAGAGGCTCCAAAGTCTTCCTCCTATCCGGCAAGAAGAGGACATCCGGACCGGCAAACATCTTCTCCAAGCGGCATCTTCGATCTTCTTCCATCCGGAGCGAAGCGGCAGGATCCTGAAGACCTCCAGCGCGGAACATCCATCCGGACCGACGACTGAACGACGAATGACTGTTCCTTTAAGGGACGTTATCCAAGATGGCGTCCCTCGAATTCCGATTGGCTGATAGGATTCTATCAGCCAATCGGAATTAAGGTAGGAATTTTCTGATTGGCTGATGGAATCAGCCAATCAGAATCTAGTTCAATCCGATTGGCCGATCCAATCAGCCAATCAGATTGAGCTCGCATTCTATTGGCTGATCGGAACAGCCAATAGAATGCGAGCTCAATCTGATTGGCTGATTGGATCAGCCAATCGGATTGAACTTGATTCTGATTGGCTGATTCCATCAGCCAATCAGAAAATTCCTACCTTAATTCCGATTGGCTGATAGAATCCTATCAGCCAATCGGAATTCGAGGGACGCCATCTTGGATGACGTCCCTTAAAGGAACAGTCATTCATCGTTCAGTCGTCGGTCCGGATGGATGTTCCGCGCTGGAGGTCTTCAGGATCCTGCCGCTTCGCTCCGGATGGAAGAAGATCGAAGATGCCGCTTGGAGAAGATGTTTGCCGGTCCGGATGTCCTCTTCTTGCCGGATAGGAGGAAGACTTTGGAGCCTCTTCTGGACCGGATTATGGATCGCCAACCCCCGCTTGGGTTGGATGAAGATCTTGGAGCCAGGACGGATCGGTGATACCTGGATGGTGAAGACAAGGTAGGAAGATCTTCAGGGGATTAGTGTTAGGTTTATTTAAGGGGGGTTTGGGTTAGATTAGGGGTATGTGGGTGGTGGGTTGTAATGTTGGGGGGGGGTATTGTATGTTTTTTTTTACAGGCAAAAGAGCTGAAATTCTTGGGGCATGCCCCTCAAAGGGCCCTGTTCAGGGCTGGTAAGGTAAAAGAGCTTGTAACTTTTTTAATTTAGAATAGGGTAGGGAATTTTTTATTTTGGGGGGCTTTGTTATTTTATTAGGGGGCTTAGAGTAGGTGTAATTAGTTTAAAATTGTTGTAATATTTTTCTTATGTTTGTAAATATTTTTTTATTTTCTGTAACTTAGTTCTTTTTTATTTTTTGTACTTTAGCTAGTTTATTTAATTGTATTTATTTGTAGGAATTGTGTTTAATTAATTTATTGATAGTGTAGTGTTAGGTTAATTGTAGGTAATTGTAGGTAGTTTATTTAATTATTTTATTGATAGGGTAGTGTTAGGTTTAATTATAACTTAGGTTAGGATTTATTTTACAGGTAAATTTGTTATTATTTTAACTAGGTAACTATTAAATAGTTCTTAACTATTTAATAGCTATTGTACCTGGTTAAAATAATTACAAAGTTGCCTGTAAAATAAATATTAATCCTAAAATAGCTATAATATAATTATAATTTATATTGTAGCTATATTAGGATTTATTTTACAGGTAAGTATTTAGCTTTAAATAGGAATAAGTTATTTAATAAGAGTTAATTTATTTCGTTAGATAAATATTATATTTAACTTAGGGGGGTGTTAGTGTTAGGGTTAGACTTAGCTTTAGGGGTTAATCCATTTATTAGAATAGCGGTGAGCTCCGATCGGAAGATTAGGGGTTAATAATTGAAGTTAGGTGTCGGCGATGTTAGGGAGGGCAGATTAGGGGTTAATACTATTTATGATAGGGTTAGTGAGGCGGATTAGGGGTTAATAACTTTATTATAGTAGCGCTCAGGTCCGCTCGGCAGATTAGGGGTTAATAAGTGTAGGCAGGTGTCGGCGACGTTGTGGGGGGCAGGTTAGGGGTTAATAAATATAATATAGGGGTCGGCGGTGTTAGGGGTAGCAGATTAGGGGTACATAGGGATAACGTAGGTTGCAGGCGGTTTACGGAGCGGCAGATTAGGGGTTAAAAAAAATATGCAGGGGTCAGCGATAGCGGGGGCGGCAGATTAGGGGTTAATAAGTGTAAGGTTAGGGGTGTTTAGACTCGGGGTACATGTTAGAGTGTTAGGTGCAGACGTAGGAAGTGTTTCCCCATAGGAAACAATGGGGCTGCGTTAGGAGCTGAACGCTGCTTTTTTGCAGGTGTTAGGTTTTTTTACAGCTCAAACAGCCCCATTGTTTCCTATGGGAGAATCGTGCACGAGCACGTTTTTGAGGCCGGCCGCGTCCGTAAGCAACTCTGGTATCGAGAGTTGCATTTGCGGTAAAAATGCTCTACGCTCCTTTTTTGGAGCCTAACGCAGCATTTGTTTGAACTCTCGATACCAGAGTTAATTTTATGGTGCGGCCAGAAAAAAGCCCGCGGAGCGTTAACAGACCTTTTACCGCCGAACTCCAAATCTAGGCCATAGTGTTATAACTGAGGGAAGGAGGTAATTCGACTATGAAATGCATGGCGATAAATCACCAAGGTCGGTCAGTGACGGGGAGAGAGAGCAAGTATCCATAAGGGTGGTTACGTGATATGTTAGGACTACGGGGATGAATACCCTGTTGTATATATATATATATATATATATATATGTCTATGCGTATTCTCCATTCAGTCTCACACCACACTTCAGGTATTTAGATGGATTAAATACCCTATGTTTTGCTCATAGACTGAGGGTGACCTATGGGGGGTCATTAAGAATACTTTATGTAAAATATAAAACTTGTGTAATAACAAATGTGGTTATATTACAGAGGTGCAATATAAAAACAACTAATGTATGTCTAAGCTAGGTCACTAGCCTGTGTAGGTGGATTGTACACAACACTGCTGGAAATACAAAGCTGAAATTCCTTGCTGAAGGAAGAGATACTGGAGTAGGCCTAAGCAGGACTTAAAGTACAATGAATGCTTTTTACAGGAGGCCTTATTGATGGAAGTGGTAGCTTGGCCAAGTGTACACTTTAAGGGTAACAGGAGAATACAGTATACTTTGAGAACAGAGATCTCTTGAGGATTTCAGTAACTATTTTGAGGAACACAACAACAACTGCAGATTGTTAGTAAATTACTAAATAACAGTGCACTGTACCGTAATGTTGTTTTGAGACTGGAGTATGGTTAACCACTGGTGCTGTAGGATGTTGGAGTACTCAGGTCCCGGGTCAGGACCACAATGGCAACGGCAAGAAATTAACATGCACGGCTGAGATCTGCTCTGACTCCTGACACAAAAGCCGGGTGGAGCGTGATGTCACACGCTAAGCTGAAACAACGGAGTGTAGATGTGATGCTGCAGAGGCTGCAGTGTCAGTGACTCTGATGTTAATTTTGAATCCGTTAATTTGATGAAGCAGAGAAGGTAGGCTGCGTGTGAGTACGGAACTCAATAAGGTATAGAACTAGGTTGCTGCAAGTTTTAGACAGGAACGTACTTAGCTACTGAGTGGCTCAGGAATAATCCTAAAATATCAAATTATCAAGTAGTGATAAGAGGGTGAATGTTCCTTAAATAGGAAATGGTGTTCACATGACCAGGAATTTTAAAGGGATAGTATCATGTACACAAAATAGGAATGCAATTCCTGACACTTCCGACGCGGAGCGGCTCCATCTTCAAGACATCCAGCGCGGAGCATCCTCTTCAAACAACGTCTTCTTCGGAATGAATATCACTTTAACCCCTTAAGGACCAAGGCCATTTTTCAATTTCTTTCCCTTAAGGACCAGGGCTATTTTTACATTTCTGCAGTGTTTGTGTTTAGCTGTATTTTTCCGCTTACTCATTTACTGTACCCACACATATTATATACCGTTTTTCTCGCCACTAAATGGACTTTCTAAAGATACCATTATTTTCATCATATCTTATAATTTATTATTAAAAATATTATAAAATATGAGTAAAAAATGGAAAAAGCACACTTTTTCTAACTTTGACCCCCAAAATCTGTTACACATCTACAACCACCAAAAATCACCCATGCTAAATAGTTTCTAAATTTTGTCCTGAGTTTAGAAATACCCAATGTTTACATGTTCTTTGCTTTTTTTGCAAGTTATAGGGCAATAAATACAAGAAGCACTTTGCTATTTCCAAACCACTTTTTTTCAAAATGAGCGCTGGTTACATTGGAACGTTGATATCTGTCAGGAATACCTGAATATCCCTTGACATGTATATTTTTTTCTTTCATGTAATTAGCAAGAGTCCATGAGCTAGTGACGTATGGGATATACATTCCTACCAGGAGGGGCAAAGTTTTCCAAACCTCAAAATGCCTATAAATACACCCCTCACCACACCCACAAATCAGTTTTACAAACGTTGCCTCCTATGGAGGTGGTGAAGTAAGTTTGTGCTAGATTCTACGTTGATATGCGCTCCGCAGCAGGTTGGAGCCCGGTTTTCCTCTCAGCGTGCAGTGAATGTCAGAGGGATGTGAGGAGAGTATTGCCTATTTGAATTCAATGATCTCCTTCTACGGGGTCTATTTCATAGGTTCTCTGTTATCGGTCGTAGAGATTCATCTCTTACCTCCCTTTTCAGATCGACGATATACTCTTATATATACTATTACCTCTACTGATTCTCGTTTCAGTACTGGTTTGGCTTTCTACTACTTGTAGATGAGTGTCCTGGGGTAAGTAAGTCTTATTTTCTGTGACACTCTAAGCTATGGTTGGGCACTTTTATATAAAGTTCTAAATATATGTGTTCAAACATTTATTTGCCTTGATTCAGGATGTTCAACGTTCCTTATTTCAGACAGTCAGTTTCATATTTGGGATAATGCATATGGATTAATCAATTTTTTTCTTACCTTAAAATTTGACTTTTTCCCTGTGGGCTATTAGGCTCGCGGGGGCTGAAAATGCTTCATTTTATTGCGTCATTCTTGGCGCGGACTTTTTTGGCGCAAAATTTTTTTTTGTTTCCGGCGTCATACGTGTCGCCGGAAGTTGCGTCATTTTTTTTTACGTTTTTTTGCGCCAAAAGTGTCGGCGTTCCGGATGTGGCATCATTTTTGGCGCCAAAAGCATTTAGGCGCCAAATAATGTGGGCGTCTTTTTTGGCGCTAAAAAATATGGGCGTCTCTATTGTCTCCACATTATTTAAGTCTCATTATTTATTGCTTCTGGTTGCTAGAAGCTTGTTCACTGGCATTTTTTTCCCCATTCCTGAAACTGTCATTTAAGGAATTTGATCAATTTTGCTTTATATGTTGTTTTTTCTATTACATATTGCAAGATGTCTCCGTTTGTCCCTGAGTCAGAAGCCACTTCTGGAAAAATGCTTAACTGAGTTTCAGTTCTACCAAAGCTAAGTTCATTTATTTTAAATGTTATAAATGTTTATCTTTAGCTATGGTTTGTATTAAGTTATTATGATATACTTTTACATGCAGATTCCATTAGTATTTATGCTTTATACATTTCCATTCTTAAGTACAAGAAATGTTTAGAAGATTTTTAAGAAATATTTTTTCTGATTAAGGCTTTGTCTGACTTTGTGCCTTCTAATATCAATTTTTAGGTCTTTTTCACTTCTTTTTTAATTATTGAAGTTTCAAATGACCAACAACATACTGATTTATCCTTCTCTGATGATGTTTTTTTCTCTTTCAGAAATTCTCTTCATCAGATATTGACACTAACAAATCTACTTTTTTATATAAATTTTTTATTATTAAAGTACATTTGTTCTTTGTTGAAGAGGTGTTGATTATTTTGGATATTAAGGTAACTAGTTCTTTAAAACTAGCTGACACTATTTCTGCCTTTTTATTCTTCTGTGATTTCAGAGGTTTTCCTTCCAATTCCCCATACTAGGGAATGGAATAGGCTGAGAATTTTCTTTTATTTTTAAACTATATTCTTTGTCAGCAGTTAAATTTAATTTGGAGGGTTCTCCAATTTATTGGAGCTATCTCTACTCCTACTAATTATGCTATTGTTGTTATAGCAAAATAGTATTTATTTTCCTTTATATAGTTATATCTTATTTATGGAAAATTATTTAGTTTCAGGTACTTTTCTAAGTACCAGATTATGATTTATTTTAGCATTGTTAAAGGGACAACATTTACTAGACTAGGTGCTGTTGCATTTGTCTTGTTATTTTGCAAGTCCTCTGTTTTGACTGGTCCTTTAAACTGGACTATCATGCTAATGACTTCATTTGTGTCTTCATTTTATTGAATATATTTGCAAATGAGGGTTAATCTATGTCTTTAGCTATTTTAGCTAGAAGAATTTTGTGTTTTTTAAAAAAAAAAAAAACAACAAAGAACAAAAAAAAAACAAAAAGAAAATCCATATTTCTTTTGTTCTAAGATAATCAATTATAATTGGATTCAATTCTTAACTGTTACTATGGGCTTCAAGATTGAGTTCTAAGACTAAACTTTAAGCTTATATTAGTTTGGTTGTTCTTATTAAGGAACAAATTCCTGAGTTCTTTCCCAAGTAACATGTTTATAATTGGGGTTCGAAATCAGCTCCCTAATATTGCGATGTACGTGCCGTATTCCAGCTTGGCTGGTAAGGGGCAGGTTAAGACTTCTTTGAAATTTATTTGGTTCTATTCTGTCCAAATTTCTTTGATTTTATTCCAGTAAGGCTAACACTTTCTTTCAGTGTGTTTCTGTCCTATATATTCTGGATACTGTTGAAGCATGGCTCAAGCGCTGCTCAGACCTGGAATCTTCTGGGGGTATTTCTTCCAGTTCTTTTTCTAGGAACTGGGTTTTGGAGTTTTATTCAAACTATTCTGCCTTTTTTATGGTCATTGATAGCATTATTTGTTTTCATTAGATACAATAAATGCATATTCTTCATTTTTCTGTTTTCATTCAGATTATTTCCTGTGGATGCGGAATCTCATATGTTTCACTTGCTCTTCAGGACATAGTTAGAGGATCTTTTTTTCAAAAGCTCTTGATTCCTCACGCAAGGGTCACCTTTTTTAGGTTTCCAGATGGTTTATGTCACTATCTTTGTCTCTATCAGACAAGGGACAATTTGATTTGGGTTCCGTCTGTCGGTACCTTTAGTCTCTATTATTTCCTTCAGTTGCTATATATGCATAGAAGTTTTAACAGCATTGGATTCAATTCCCTTTGCTCATTTTCAATGGAAAGATCCTTTCCAGCTTTTTATGAGTGTTGTTTCTTCAAGAACATGGTTGGAGGATCAATTAACCAAAAAGTTTGTTGATTCCTCAGACAAGAGTAACCTTTTTTAGATTTCCGGATAGATTCAGTGTCCATGTCTCTGTTTCTGTTGGATTAGAGACGTCTGAAATTGGTTTCAGCTTATAGAAACCTTCAGTCTCAATCATTCCCTTCGGTAGCCTTATGCATGGAAATGCTAGGTTCTTATGACTGCTGCATTGGACGTGTTCCCCTTTGCTCATTTTCACATGCGACCTCTTCAGCTCTGTATGCTGAACCGGTGGTGCCGGGATTATACAAAGATATCTCATTTAATATCTTTAAAACCGATTGTTCGACACCCTCTGACGTGGTACAGACCACCATCGTTTAGTTCAGGGGGCTTCTTTTTTTCTTCTTTTTTCCTTCCAACCTGGACTGTGATCTCAACAGATGCAAGTCTGACAGGTTGGGGGGCTGTATGGGGGTTTCTGACAGCACAAGGGGTTTGGGAAATCTCAGGAGGTGAGATTTCCAATCAATATTTTGGAACTCCGTGCAATTTTCAGAGCTCTTCAGTCATGGCCTCTTCTAAAGAGAGAATCGTTCATTTGTTTTCAGACAGACAATGTCACAACTGTGGCATATATCAATCATCAAGAAGGGACTCACAGTCCTCTGGCTATGAAAGAAGTATCTCGAATTCTGGTATGGGCGGAATCCAGCTCCTGTCTAATCTCTGCGGTTCATATCCCAGGTATAGACAATTGGGAAGCGGATTATCTCAGTCGCCAAGCGTTACATCCGGGCGAGTGGTCTCTTCACACAGAGGTGTTTCTTCAGATTGTTCAAATGTGGGGACTTCCAGAAATAGATCTGATGGTTTCTCATCTACACAAGAAACTTCCCAGGTATCTGTCCAGATCCAGGGATCCTCAGGCGGAAGCAGTGGATGCATTGTCACTTCCTTGGAAGTATCATCCTGCCTATATCTTTCCGCCTCTAGTTCTTCTTCCAAGAGTAATCTCCAAGATTCTGAAGGAATGCTCGTTTTTTCTGCTGGTGGCTCCAGCATGGCCTCACAGGTTTTGGTATGCGGATCTTGTCCGCATGGCTTCTTGTCATCCGTGGACTCTTCCGTTAAGACCAGACCTTCTGTCATAAGGTCCTTTTTTACCATCAGGATCTCAAATCCTTAAATTTAAAGGTATGGAGATTGAACGTTTGATTCTTAGTCAAAGAGGTTTCTCTGACTCTGTGATTAATACTATGTTACAGGCTCGTAGATCTGTATCTAGGATGATATATTATCGAGTCTGGAAGACTTACATTTCTTGGTGTCTTTCTCATCATTTTTCCTGGCATTCTTTTAGAATTCCGAGAATTTTACAGTTTCTTCAGGATGGTTTGGATAAGGTTTGTCTGCAAGTTCCTTGAAAGGACAAATCTCTGCTCTTTCTGTTCTTTTTCACGGAAGGATTGCTATTCTTCCTGATATTCATTGTTTTATACAAGCTTTGGTTCGTATAAAATCTGTTATTAAGTCAATTTTCTCCTCCTTGGAGTTTGAATTTGGTTCTGGGGGCTCTTCAAACTCCTCCGTTTGAACCTATGCATTTACTGGACATTAAATTACTTTCTTGGAAAGTTTTGTTTCTTTTGGCCATCTCTTCTGCTAGAAGAGTTTCTGAATTATCTGCTCTTTTCTTGTGAGTCTCCTTTTCTGATTTTTCATCAGGATGAGGCGGTGTTGCGAACTTCTTTTTAATTTTTTTCCTAAGGTTGTGAATTCTAACAACATTAGTAGAGAAATTGTGGTTCCTTCATTATGTCCTAATCCTAAGAATTCTAAGGAGAGATCATTGCATTCTTTGGATGTTGTTAGAGCTTTGAAATATTATGTTGAAGCTACTAAGAATTTCCGAAAGACTTCTAGTCTATTTGTTATCTTTTCCGGTTCTAGGAAAGGTCAGAAGGCCTCTGCCATTTCTTTGGCATCTTGGTTGAAATCTTTAATTCATCATGCTTATGTCGAGTCGGGTAAATCTCCGCCTCAAAGGATTACAGCTCATTCTACTAGGTCAGTTTCTACTTCCTGGGCGTTTAGGAATGAAGCTTTGATTGTTCAGATTTGCAAAGCGGCAACTTGGTCTTCTTTGCATATTTTTACTAAATTCTACCATTTTGATGTGTATTCTTCTTCTGAAGCAGTTTTTGGTAGAAAAAATACTTCAGGCAGCTGTTTCAGTTTGATTCTTCTGCTTATAATTTCAGTTTTCTTCATTATAAGATTTAAACTTTATTTTGGGTGTGGATTATTTTTCAGCGGAATTGGCTGTCTTTATTTTATCCCTCCCTCTCTAGTGACTCTTGCGTGGAAGATCCACATCTTGGGTAGTCATTATCCCATACGTCACTAGCTCATGGACTCTTGCTAATTACATGAAAGAAAACATAATTTATGTAAGAACTTACCTGATAAATTCATTTCTTTCATATTAGCAAGAGTCCATGAGGCCCACCCTTTTTTTGTGGTGGTTATGATTTTTTTGTATAAAGCACAATTATTCCAATTCCTTGTTTTTTATGCTTTCACACTTTTTTCTTATCACCCCACTTCTTGGCTATTCGTTAAACTGATTTGTGGGTGTGGTGAGGGGTGTATTTAAAGGCATTTTGAGGTTTGGGAAACTTTGCCCCTCCTGGTAGGAATGTATATCCCATACGTCACTAGCTCATGGACTCTTGCTAATATGAAAGAAATGAATTTATCAGGTAAGTTCTTACATAAATTATGTTTTTTTAGAAGACATCCCAAAGTATTGATCTAGGCCTATTTTGGTATATTTCATGCCACCATTTCACCGCCAAATGCGATAAAAAAAAAAAAATTGTTCACTTTTTCACAATTTTTTTTTCACAAACTTTAGGTTTCTGACAGAAATTATTTACAAACAACTTATGCAATTATGGCATAAATGGTTGTAAATGCTTCTCTGGGATCCCCTTTGTTCAGAAATCACAGACTTATATGGCTTTGGCGTTGCTTTTTGGTAATTTGAAGGCTGCTAAATGCCACTGCGCACCACACGTGTTTTATGCCCAGCAGTGAAGGGGTTAATTAGGGAGCATGTAGGGAGCTTGTAGAGATAATTTTAGCTTTAGTGTAGTGTAGTAGACAACCCAAAGTATAGATCTAGGCCCATTTTGGTATATTTAATGCCACCATTTCACCGCCAAATGCCATCAAATTAAAAAAAAAACTTAATTTTTTTCGCAACTTTAAGTTTCTCACTGAAATTATTTACAAACAGCATGTGCAATTATGGCACAAATGGTTGTAAATGCTTCTCTGGGATCCCCTTTGTTCAGAAATAGCAGACATATATGGCGTTGGTGATGCTTTTTGGTAATTAGAAGGCTGCTAAATGCACTGCACATCACACATGTATTATGTCTAGCAGTGAAAGGGTTAATTTGGGATCTTGTAGGGAGCTTGCAGGGTTAATTTTAGCTTTAGTTTTGAGATCAGCCTCCCACCTGACACATTAGACACCCTGATCCCTCCCAAACAGCTCTCTTCCCTCCCCCACCCCACAATTGTCCCCGCCATCTTAAGTACTGGCAGAAAGTCTGCCAGTACTAAAATAAAAGGTATCTTTTTTTTTTTATTATTATTATTTTTCTAGCATATTTACATATGCTGCTGTGTAGGATCCCCCTTAGCCCCAAACCTCTCTGATCCCCCCCAAAACAGCTCTCTAACCCTCCCCCTCTACATTATTGGGAGCCATCTTGGGTACTGGCAGCTGTCTGCCAGTACCCAGTTTACAAAAAAAAATATATTTTTTATTTTTCTCCCCAAAGACTAAACCCCCACCCCCTCCCAGATCACTTTGATTATTTATAATATAATTTTTATTTCCTCTCTCTCCCTCTAATATTTCACAAACCGTTCCATAGTGTAATGGTTCCCACCCGCTCCCTCCCTCGTGCACGCGCTCGCCCGCCTCCCCCATGCACACACGCACGTCCGTGCGTGCCCCCCAGCTTCCCCGCCCACGATCCCGCCCACCTCTGTACTCCGCAAGTCATCGATGGCTGCCCACCCGCCTCCCACGTCGGCTCCCACCCACCAACAATTGCGGCCATCGATGTCCGGTGCAGAGAGGGCCACAGAGTGGCTCTCTCTGCATTGGATGGGGAAAAATGTTATTGCAGTGATGCCTCGACATGGAGGCATCACTGCAATAACCGGAAAGCAGCTGGAAGCGATCAGGATCGCTTCCAGCTGCTTTCAACCCAAACATCGTACAGGGTACGTCGCTGGTCTTTAAAGACCAGTTTGTGCAAGACGTACCCTGTACGACGTATGTTTTTAAGGTGTTAAGTGACGTCATTCAAGATGGCGTCCCTTAGATTCCGATTAGAATCAGCCAATCGGAATTAAGGTAGAAAAAATCCTATTGGCTGTTCCAATCAGCCAATAGAATGCAAGCATCAGCCAATAGGATTTGTTCTACCTTAATTCCGATTGGCTGATAGAATTCTATCAGCCAATCGGAATCAAAGGGACGTCATCTTGGATGACGTCACTTAAAGTGATATTCATTCCGAAGAAGGAGTCGTTTGAAGAGGATGCTCCGCGCCGGACGTCTTGAAGATGGAGCCGCTCCACGTCGGAAGGATGAAGATAGAAGAGACCGTCTGGATGAAGACTTCTGCCCGTCTGTAGGATCACTTCTGCCTGTCTGTAGGACCACTTCTGCCCGTCTGGAGGACCCCTTCTGCTGGCTTCCTTGAGGACTTCTTGCCGCTTGGATGAAGACTTCTCCCGGTAAGTGAATCTTGGGGGGGTTAGTGTTAGGTTTGTTTAAGGGTATAATTGGTGGGTTTATTTTTTAGGTTAGGGCTTTGGGCAGCAATAGAGCTAAATGCCCTTTTAAGGGCAAGGCCCATCCAAATGCCCTTTTCAGGGCAATGGGGAGCTTAGTTTTTTTTTTAGTTAGGCTTTTATTTGGGGGGTTGTTTGTGTGGGTGGTGGGTTTTACTGTTGGGGGGTGTTTGTATTTTTTTTTACAGGAAAAAGAGCTGATTTCTTTGGGGCAATGCCCCACAAAAGGCCCTTTTAAGGGCTATTGGCAGTTTAGTTTAGGCTAGGTTTTTTTTTATTTTGGTGGGCTTTTTTTATTTCAATAGGGCTATTAAATTAGGTGTAATTAGTTTAAAGATCTGTAATTTGTTTTTTATTTTCTGTAATTTAGTGTTTTTTTTGTGATTTAGCTAATTTAATTTATTTAATTGTATTTAATGTAGGGAATTTATTTAATTATAGTGTAAGGTTAGGTGTTAGTGTAACTTAGGTTAGGTTTTATTTTACAAGTACATTTGTATTTATTTTAGCTAGGTAGTTATTAAATAGTTAATAACTATCTAATAACTATTCTACCTAGTTAAAATAAATACAAACCTGCTGTAAAATAAAAATAAACCCTAAGCTAGATACAATGTAACTATTAGTTATATTGTAGCTAGCTTAGGGTTTATTTTATAAGTAAGTAATTAGTTGTAAATAGGAATAATTTAGGTAATGATAGTAATTTTATGTAGATTTTTTAAATTATATTTAAGTTAGGGGGTGTTAGGGTTAGGGTTAGACTTAGATTTAGGGGTTAATAGATTTAATATAGTGGCGGCGACGTTGGGGGCGGCAGGTTAGGGGTTAATAAGTGTAGGTAGGTTGCGGCGACATTGGGGGCGGGAGATTAGGGGTTAATAAATATAATGTAGGTGTCGGCGATGTTGGGGGCAGCAGATTAGGGGTCAATAAGTATAATGTAGGTGGCGGCGGTGTCCGGAGCGGCAGATTAGGGGTAAATAAGAATAATGTAGGTGTCGGCGATGTCAGGGGCAGCAGATTAGGGGTTAATAAGTGTAAGATTAGGGGTGTTTAGACTCGAGGTTCATGTAAGGGTGTTTGGTGTAAACACAAAATGTGTTTCCACATAGGAATCAATGGGGTTGCGTTACTGAGTTTTACGCTGCTTTTTGGCAGGTGTTAGACTTTTTCTCAGCCAGCACTCCCCATTGATGTCTATGGGGAAATCGTGCACGAGTACGTATAACCAGCTCACCGCTGACTTAAGCGGTGCTGGTATTGGAGTGCAGTATGGAGCTCAATTTTGCTCTGCACTCACTTCATTCCTTTTAACGCCGGGTTTGTAAAAACCCATAATACCAGTGCTGTAGGTAAGTGAGCGGTGAGAAAAAACTGCTCGTTAGCACCGCACGGCTCATAACGAAAAACTCGTAATCTGGCCGTTAGTGTTTAATGTTCCTGAAAAAGCATTTGATTGTCTAGATTGTACTTAAAATATTGTGAATGCACTGTAACAAACATATTTTTAAAATAGAACACATTCGTTACTTTGCAGTTGCAATATCATAACGTTCATAAAAGTGAGAATTTATATCGGTAATAAAACACATAAAAATAGAAAGTCCTGGTTACTGTCTTCTATAAAACATTAAAGGGACATGAAACCCACATTTTTTCTTTCATGATTTAGAAAGAGCATGCAATTTTTAACAACTTTCTAATTTACTTATATTATCTAATTTGCTTCATTAAACACCAAAAACAAAATACACAATTTTTAAAATCACAATTATTATTAAAATACCTATTATAGCATAAAACAGTAATATATATATATATATATATATATATATATATATATATATATATATATATATATATATATATATATATATATATATATATATATATATATATATATATATATATAACTAAATAAAACAGCTCCTATAAGTTTAATAGTATTTTTTTCTTTTTGATCTTTATTAACAATGGAGATCACAGACATAAGGAATATATGGGCGTTTTGTGGAAGTTTGATGGGTGCAACTCGTATTTTAATGGGGAAACATTGCTGTGAGTTTGTTATATTCAAAGCACTGTCCTCCATCTTAGATACACCTTTTCAGCCATATCAGTCTCGCCAGCTTTTCAGTGGTGAAAATTTCCATTGTGAGAAATCTAGTGAATGTACAGTGACACTTCCTTTACATATGCATTTTTTTTAATGTGTTACTACACAGAAATAATTTTTTGGTTTAGCAAAGGCAAAGTCTATGTTGTATAAACATACTTTAAATAAAGCCCCCCCCCCCCCCCACCCGTGAGAGAGGAGATAAGTGTCGTGCTAAAACTACGATCCCTACAGGGATCAAGTCCAGCGGGAACGCATGGGAATGGAGTTCCTGCACTATTTTTGCAGGAGGATCTTAGTTCCCCCTGGAAAGAAAACATAAATGCTCCAGTTAACACTGCTGTTGCTGGTGGGAGTAGCTGGATCACAGTCTGGTTATAGGGGTAGTAAGATCTTCTAGTAATGGGCAGTAACACTCTGGAAAGGAGAGGAAGGAGGGTGTGATGAACTGAAGCTAAGCTGGCTATGCACAAGGTGGGTTAGAAACTAACGCCTAGATTTAGAGTTTTGTCGGAAAGATCCGCGGTGCTAACGCTCCTTTTTTTTCCAGCGCACCCTTAAGAAAATGCTGGTATCTAGAGTTGTCTGAATGGCTTCGTTAGCCTCAGAAAAGGGAGCGTTGAGCATAATTTAGCTCCCCTTCAACTCTCAATACCAGCGTTGCCTACGGTAGCGGTAAGTTGGAAAAACGTGCTTGTGCACGATATCCCCAAGGGATACAATGGGGCTGAGCTGGCTGAAAAAAAGCCTAACACCTGCAAAAAAGCAGCATTCAGCTCCTAACGCAGCCCCATTGTTTCCTAGGAGAAACACTCTCTAAGTCTACAGCTAACACCCTAACATGAACACCCCTAATCTTACACTTATTAACCCCTAATCTGCCGCCCACGCTAACGCTGACACCTGCATTATATTATTAACCCCTAATCTGCCGATCCGGACACCGCCGCAACCTACATTATAGCTATGAACCCCTAATCTGCTGCCCCTAACATCACCGACACCTATATTATATTTATTAACCCCTAATTTGTCCCCCCCAATGTCGCCGCCACCTATCTACACTTATTAACCCCTAATCTGCCAACCGGACCTCGCCGCCACTATAATAAATGTATTAACCCCTAAACCGCCGCACTCCTGCCTCGCAAACACTGTAATAAATTTTATTAACCCTTAATCTGCCCTCCCTAACATCGCCACCACCTACCTACAATTATTAACCCCTAATCTCCCACCCCCAACGTTGCCGCTACTATAATAAAGTTATTAACCCCTAAACCTAAGTCTAACCCTAACAACCCCATAACTTAAATATAATTTAAAGAAATCTAAATAAATTTACTATCATTAAATAAATTATTCCTATTTAAATCTAAATACTTACCTATAAAATAAACCCTAATATAGCTACAATATAACTAATAGTTACATTTGAGCTATTTTAGGATTTATATTTATTTTACAGGCAACTTTGTATTTATTTTAACTAGGTACAATAGCTATTAAATAGTTATTAACTATTTAATAGCTGTGGAGGATAAATAGGAGCGCCTAGGGCTTAGGTATAAACAGGAATCACACTATGATTAAAAATACATTCATTTATTATACCATCTCAATATAAACAAAAATATAAAATATTAAAATGAATACGACCATTGATTGGAACAAGTTATTTGGACCCTTGTTAGAGGATCTTAGCTTAATTGGATCAGTTTCTCTTCTGGTTGTAACAGATATAGAAATTAAAACAGGTGCTGTGCTTAATCGCAATAAGAAATTAAAACAATACTGTGCTTGATCACAATAATAAATAAACTTAGCTTAGTTACACAACATATAGTACATATAATTGTGACAAGATAGTTAAAATCGGTGATCAAAATGCTAATGTGGAAAACTGTGATCAAAAATATAGTACCAAACAGAAAAGGGGTAGAAAAATTCAAAGATATTCAAATAGTCAAAAAATCGAAAAAAAAAAAGGTGAAAAAATAAAAGACAAAACCGGTTTGTCAAAAAGGTGAATTATAAATATGTATATGTGCTTAAAAAGTTATGTGAAAAATTGTGTCACAATAGTAATGGTGATTCTAATCAATTCTACAATCAACCATAATACAGACTCCTATTAGGAAAAAGATTCTCATATAATATGCTATAATATTGGCCCAAACAACAAATCAAAAACAATATGGTAACAATATTCTCGTTACTAATATAGGCTAAACGGATTGCAATGATGCTAGCAAAAACTTACAGATATGTCAATAAATTATTAAAAAATACAAAATATTAAATATAAAATATACAAAATATAAAAAAAAAATACAGATTCTATAAAATGTCCAACTGATAGGTCCAATTGGAAATAATCCAAACTGTGGGAAACTGTTGGAAGGGAATAAAAACAATATCCTTAGAGGCTGTCCTGATCCAGAATCCTAGTCTTTACAACATGGACCTGAAAACAAAAACAGAAAAAATCCTCACATAAAGGGCCTATAGGATAAAGTCTAATGGTAATCAAACTTACCCCAAAAGTCAAAAGTCCTATTACTGATGAAGCCTCACAAATCTCTACACGTTTCGGCCCTGCAGCGGAGCCTTTCTCAAGATATAATGAGGCTATGATATGACTAAACTTATATACTCCATGTTTGGGGAGTTTCTAAATCAAATTGCGCCAAATTCCAAATTCCGGCGGTAAAAATTGCCGCCAAATGCTTACCGCGTCATTTCCCCGCTAAACCGGATATCCGTTTGCCTGATATTTCCGGTTGCGTAATTTCCGGTAGCTGCGGCCGACTTCCGGTTTATTGTACTTCCGGCGGACGCACTACCATTTTGGATATTGGCAAAAAATTATTGGCAAAAACTTATGTTATCTGTTAACCGGCTGGATATTATATTCTATAGAGGAAAAAAGGGGGGTTTGAAGATTGTTTCTATACTTAAATTTGAGCTAGATTTTAGGCTCATGGATACCAGGATACACAGGTTTCGGACACAATATTAATTACATCGATACACGGTATAGTGAAGGGCTTATAAAATACTATGCTTAAATGGATTACCAAATACGAATATATGTAGGTATCTGGGATCATAATAAATTAATTGAGGTAGGATAAATATAAAAACCTCAATTATAACTTAATCAGTATCAACCTCTCAATTATTCACACTAGTGGTTATTCAAGGGAGGTAAGAGAACAATTTAACAAATATTCTAGACAGTTGGATAGAACACAACCAATATCATTAGGATATGGATTATCATACTTGTGGGGTATCTAACACCATGATCGACCTTTGTATACAGATTAAAATATATATATATATATATCTGATGATAAAAACATTAGGTTCAATTCATATTTTATAGAAGACTCGGGATTTGATAGCTTCATGATGATATGTGTGGCACTTTTGACTAAAAAACATGCGGTACTGGGTTCATATAACAAACCAATTTAAAGGGAATGTCAGTTTAAGGGGATAACTTTGGGATACCAGTGCGGGGGGATGCCGTTTGTGCTATTGGAATAGATGTACTATTTCAAAACTGGCATTATGTCCTTTTGGATAGATGCAGTCTAAGTTGAATATCCACTTCGATTCTATCTTCAACATTTTACTTTCCATATTCCCACCCCTCCAATCCTTATTTAGTTTACAAATCCCCATGTATCTGAAACTTTTGTTATTTCCCCCATGTATTTCTTTAAAATGTTTGTAGAGAGGCAAGTCTATTTTACCCCATTTTATCTGTAGTAAATGTTCACGGATTCTATCCTTCAATTTTCTGGTGGTCTGTCCGACAAAGGTCGATCATGGTGTTAGATACCCCACAAGTATGATAATCCACATCCTAATGATATTGGTTGTGTTCTATCCAACTGTCTAGAATATTTGTTAAATTGTTCTCTTACCTCCCTTGAATAACCACTAGTGTGAATAATTGAGAGGTTGATACTGATTAAGTTATAATTGAGGTTTTTATATTTATCCTACCTTCATCAATTAATTTATTATGATCCCAGATACCTACATACAGGGAGTGCAGAATTATTAGGCAAATGAGTAATTTGACCACATCATCCTCTTTATGCATGTTGTCTTACTCCAAGCTGTATAGGCTCGAAAGCCTACTACCAATTAAGCATATTAGGTGATGTGCATCTCTGTAATGAGAAGGGGTCTGGTCTAATGACATCAACACCCTATATCAGGTGTGCATAATTATTAGGCAACTTCCTTTCCTTTGGCAAAATGGGTCAAAAGAAGGACTTGACAGGCTCAGAAAAGTAAAAAATAGTGAGATATCTTGCAGAGGGATGCAGCACTCTTAAAATTGCAAAGCTTCTGAAGCGTGATCATCGAACAATCAAGTGTTTCATTCAAAATAGTCAACAGGGTCGCAAGAATCGTGTGGAAAAACCAAGGCGCAAAATAACTGCCCATGAACTGATAAAAGTCAAGCGTGCAGCTGCCAAGATGCCACTTGCCACCAGTTTGGCCATATTTCAGAGCTGCAACATCACTGGAGTGCCCAAAAGCACAACGTGTGCAATACTCAGAGACATGGCCAAGGTAAGAAAGGCTGAAAGACGACCACCACTGAACAAGACACACAAGCTGAAACGTCAAGACTGGGCCAAGAAATATCTCAAGACTGATTTTTCTAAGGTTTTATGGACTGATGAAATGAGAGTGAGTCTTGATGGGCCAGATGGATGGGCCCGTGGCTGGATTGGTAAAGGGCAGAGAGCTCCAGTCTGACTCAGACGCCAGCAAGGTGGAGGTGGAGTACTGGTTTGGGCTGGTATCATCAAAGATGAGCTTGTGGGGCCTTTTCGGGTTGAGGATGGAGTCAAGCTCAACTCCCAGTCCTACTGCCAGTTTCTGGAAGACACCTTCTTCAAGCAGTGGTACAGGAAGAAGTCTGCATCCTTCAAGAAAAACATGATTTTCATGCAGGACAATGCTCCATCACACGCGTCCAAGTACTCCACAGCGTGGCTGGCAAGAAAGGCTATAAAAGAAGAAAATCTAATGACATGGCCTCCTTGTTCACCTGATCTGAACCCCATTGAGAACCTGTGGTCCATCATCAAATGTGAGATTTACAAGGAGGGAAAACAGTACACCTCTCTGAACAGTGTCTGGGAGGCTGTGGTTGCTGCTGCACACAATGTTGATGGTGAACAGATCAAAACACTGACAGAATCCATGGATGGCAGGCTTTTGAGTGTCCTTGCAAAGAAATGTGGCTATATTGGTCACTGATTTGTTTTTGTTTTGTTTTTGAATGTCAGAAATGTATATTTGTGAATGTTGAGATGTTATATTGGTTTCACTGGTAAAAATAAATAATTGAAAAGGGTATATATTTGTTTTTTGTTAAGTTGCCTAATAATTATGCACAGTAATAGTCACCTGCACACACAGATATCGCCCTAAAATAGCTATAACTAAAAACAAACTAAAAACTACTTCCAAAACTATTCAGCTTTGATATTAATTAGTTTTTTGGGTTCATTGAGAACATGGTTGTTGTTCAATAATAAAATTAATCCTCAAAAATACAACTTGCCTAATAATTCTGCACTCCCTGTATATTCGTATTTGGTAATCCATTTAAGCATAGTATTTTATAAGCCCTTCACTATACCGTGTATCGATGTAATTAATATTGTGTCCGAAACCTGTGTATCCTGGTATCCATGAGCCTAAAATCTAGCTCAAATTTAAGTATAGAAACAATCTTCAAACCCCCCTTTTTTCCTCTATAGAATATAATATCCAGCTGGTTAACAGATAACATAAGTTTTTGCCAATAATTTTTTGCCAATATCCAAAATGGTAGCGCGTCCGCCGGAAGCTACCGCCGGAAGTTACGCAACCGGAAGTATCTGGCAAACGGATATCCGGTTTAGCGGGGAAATGACGCGGTAAGCGTTTGGCAGCAATTTTTACCGCCGGAATTCGGAATTTGGCGCAGTTTGATTTAGAAACTCCCCAAACATGGGGTATATAAGTTTAGTCATATCATAGCCTCATTATATCTTGAGAAAGGCTCCGCTGCAGGGCCGAAACGCGTAGAGATTTGTGACGCTTCATCAGTACCAGGACTTTTGGCTTTTGGGGTAAGTTTGATTACCATTAGACTTTATCCTATAGGCCCTTTATGTGAGGATTTTTTCTGTTTTTGTTTTCAGGTCCATGTTGTAAAGACTAGGATTCTGGATCAGGACAGCCTCTAAGGATATTGTTTTTATTCCCTTCCAACAGTTTCCCACAGTTTGGATTATTTCCAATTGGACCTATGAGCACATATACATATTTATAATTCACCTTTTTACAAACCGGTTTTGTCTTTTATTTTTTCATTTTTTTCACCTTTTGATTTTTTTTTTTTTATTTTATTTTTTTTTTTTTTTGATTTTTTGACTATTTGAATATCTTTGAATTTTTCTACCCCTTTTCTGTTTGGTACTATATTTTTGATCACAGTTTTCCACATTAGCATTTTGATCACCGATTTTCACTATCTTGTCACAATTATATGTACTATATGTTGTGTAACTAAGCTAAGTTTATTTATTATTGTGATCAAGCACAGTATTGTTTTAATTTCTTATTGCGATTAAGCACAGCACCTGTTTTAATTTCTATATCTGTTACAACCAGAAGAGAAACTGATCCAATTAAGCTAAGATCCTCTAACAAGGGTCCAAATAACTTGTTCCAATCAATGGTCGTATTCATTTTAATATTTTATATTTTTGTTTATATTGAGATGGTATAATAAATGAATGTATTTTTAATCATAGTGTGATTCCTGTTTATACCTAAGCCCTAGGCGCTCCTATTTATCCTCCACTGCTATTACTCCTAGACCTAATAGGGGGTCTTCCAAATAGTGTAGCCGGTATTTAGTCTTAGGCGCTGTCCGCCCTCCCATCCATATCCAACTATTTAATAGCTACCTAGTTAAAATAATAAAAAAATACCTATAAAATAAATCCAAACCTAAGTTACAAATACACCTAACACTACACTATCAATAAATTATTTAAATAAATTAATTACAATTAGCTAAACTAAAATTCAATTAAATAAACTAATCTATAATACAAATAAAAAACAAACACTAAATTACAGAAAATAATAAAAAATTACAAGAAGTTTAAACTAATTGCACCTAATCAAAGCCCCCTAATAAAATAAAAAATCCCCCCAAAATAATAAAATGCCCTACCCTATTCTAAATTACAAAGTAATCAGCTCTTTTACAAGCCCTTAAAAGGGCTTTTTGCGGGGCATTGCCCCAAAGTAATCAGCTCTTTTACCTGTAAAAAAAATACAACCGCCCCAACATTACAACCCACCACCCACACACCCCTACTCTAAAACCCACCCAAACCCCCCTTAAATAAACCTAACACTAACCCGCTGAAGATCTCCCTACCTTGAGTCGTCTTCACCCAGCCGAGCCGAATTCTTCATCAAAGCGGAGCAAGAAGAGGTCCTCCATCCAGAAGAAGTCTTCATCCAAGCGGGGCAGAAGAGGTCTTCCATCCGATTGAAGTGTTCATCCAAGCGGCATCTTCTATCTTCATCCATCCGGAGCGGAGCGGCAGCATCCTGAAGACCTCCGACGCGGAACATCCATCCTGGCCGATGACTGAACGACGAATGACGGTTCCTTTAAATGACGTCATCCAAGATGGCGTCCCTCGAATTCCGATTGGCTGATAGGATTCTATCAGCCAATCGGAATTAAGGTAGGAAAATTCTGATTGGCTGATTCAATCAGTTTAGGGGTTAATAACTTTATTATAGTAGCGGCGACATTGGGGGTGGGAGATTAGGGGTTAATAATTGTAGGTAGGTGGCGGCGATGTTAGGGAGGGCAGATTAGGGGTTAATACACATTATTATAGTATTTGCGAGGCGTGAGTGAGGCGGTTTAGGGGTTAATAAATTTATTATAGTGGCGACGAGGTCCAGTCGGCAGATTAGGGGTTAATAAGTGTAGGTAGGTGGCAGCGACATTGGGGGGGCAGATTAGGGGGTAATAAATATAATATAGTTGTCGGCGATGTTAGGGGCAGCAGATTAGGGGTTCATAGGGATAATGTAGGTGGTGGCGGCGGCGGTGTCCGGAGCGGCAGTTAAAAAAATGTATTATAGGATTTGCAATGTGGGGGGGCCTCGGTTTAGGGGTTCATAGGTAGTTTATGGGTGTTAATGTACTTTATAGCACAGTAGTTAAGAGCTTTATGTTCCCACGTTAGCCCATAAAGCTCTTAACTACAGACTTTTTTTTTGCGGTTGCAGTCTTGTCGGTAGAGGCTCTACCGCTCACTTCTTCCAAAACTCGTAATACCAGCATTAGGCAAATCCCATAGAAAAGATAGGATACGCAATTGACGTAAGGGGATCTGTGGTAGCCTCGAGTCGTGGAAAGAAAGTTAGTGGTAGACCCTTTCCAGGCTGACTCTAAATACCAGCGGGCGTTAAAAAGCAGCGTTAGGACCCCTTAATGCTGCTTTTTAACCCTAACGCAGAACTCTAAATCTAGGCGAAAGTATGGTCACCCTGTATCTTGACATTAAAAAGGTGCTCCTGCTTTCTCTCTGAATTCCTTTTAGTTTAGTTCTTCCAGAGATAGCTGGGATGAAGTTTGTAAGGGAAATACATGTGTTCACACTCAGGAAAATAGTCTTTGCAATTAACAGTGTTTGTGAAAAATCTTGAAGTAGAATAAGCTTAATTACTTTATCTTACACACTAATAGTATGTGCAATCTGTTTATCTATGTTGGTGTCTGTATGTCTATCAATTTATGGTCTGCAGACCAGGTTCGCTGCAGAATGCTGACCGGTGCAAGATAATGTATGTGCTGCAGATTCAAGCTTACCAGTTTAATCCCAAAGTAAAAGGTGACCTGTTTGCTTTCAATGGCTCCTGCTTCCTCTGCCAATGTTACTTGCTTTACATTTATTTGCTATACATGTTGATTGTTAAAGAAAACGATACTCAGATACCTTGTTACCATAATTTTACTTTAAATCCCAGTATCATTGTTTTTTTTACTGCAGAGTGAGTGCACACACAAACCTTATCAAGATCATGATTCTTTACATTACAGAGCCTTACACTTCCTGAGGGCCAAGGAGCAACATCTGCAAAGGCTCTTAGCTATTTGGATTATTCAACATCATCTTCATGTGTTCTAAAAAGTTTGTGTCTGGCTTCTCAGTATTCAGTATCAGTTGAATTCTAAATTAAAAATAAAATTTTCCCCTTGCTATGTAAAAATGTAACCATGGGTGTCAATCCTAAGGCCCAAAGGCAACCATTCAGACTTTCATTAGTTTTAATTTGCTTTCATTAACCAGAGTGTATAGATTATATACATATCAATGCAGTGTGTGTGTGTGTGTGTGAAACAATATTAATTATGAGGGGGTGGCAGTCTTGGTGAGTTCCCACACTTTATTTTGTAGGACTTAACCCCTGAATCCCTATTTTCTTCTGTGGGAAACACTTTGACCCTCGTCAGAATAGAGAATAGAGAGGGTCAGCCCACTTTCTTTTAAATTATTGCTGGACCCATGGATTGTGAGACTGGAGAGGTAAAAAAAAGCAATTTCTTGAGGGTCTGACAATGCTTTGATCATCAGGGCCTTAGTGAGGTGTCCTGGGAAGGCCATGGTCATGTGATTTGCTTAGATGGTTCAAGGATGCTGTTGGATCAATCTGCATACATATTGTATCTATAGACTTTGGGGAAATAGACACTTTGGGGGCTATCTATCAAGCTCCGAAACAGCAGTTATGAAGCAGCGGTCACAAAGACCGCTGCTCTATAACCTGTCCGTCTGCTCTGAGTAGGCGGACAGACATCACCGGAAATCAACCTGATCGAGCACAATCGGGTTGATTGACACCTCCCTGCTGGCAGCCCATTGGCCGCGAGTCTGAAGGGGGCGGCATTACACCAGCAGCTCTTGTGAGCTGCTGGTGCAATGCTGAATACGGAGAGCGTATTGCTTTCCGTATTCAGCGAGGTCTGGCGGACCTGATCCGCACTGTCGGATCAGGTCCGCCAGACTTTGTTAAATAGGGGCCTTTATATCAACCTAATTATAGTTGATATTTTTCATTGCCCAGAGTGACATTTATGTGAACAAATTATTGCATTATTTTTTGTAGATCTGGTATTTTCAAATTATATTATGATGATGCGTGCTGTACAACACAGAAACAGAGAGGCGCAAGATAGAGCAGTATCGTCTGGAAAAGAGGCAGAAGGACAACAACGGACACAAATCTTGTGGAGATATACTCACAATTAAAGCGGCATCAACAATGTGCCAACAGAGCATATCGGGTCTGTTTAAGCGTCGCCCGACAGACACTCTCCACGATGTACACGACCAGGAAATCCACAATCCAAACGAACTACTCCGATATGGACGGCCAGCCAATTCAGGGGGTGTGAAGGCAAGCCAATTCCGGATAGGTTACCAGGAGGGTGTGGCAATCAGACAGTCACCAGATAGGTGGTATTGAGCAAGGTCCCATCTCAGGGCAAAAAGAGAACAGATGGGAGCCAAAGGAGGAGTCGGCAAGTAAAAAAGACTGTTTATTAGTCAGAGTTAAAAACAGCAACGCCTTTCTCAGCTATAGACTAGCCGTTTCATCAGGCTGTATAAAAAACCTAACTCCTCTAGCTCAATATACCCAGTATGGCAACCAATCAGAACACAGTATTCACACACTCCCCCCTAAAGGTGCGGTTATGAATTTAACCAATTATATTGATATATCACAAACCAGGGAAAAGGGGGCGTGTGATAAACCGGCTCGTTGGTGTCCACCTATTACAAAATGAAATATAAGCCGTACTTCTGATACTAAGACATAAAAACAAGTGAGGGCAAATATAAACTTATATAACAATACATCTCAAGATCCCTAACAATATACAATTGATATATTGAAAAATACGTTCATACATGGTCAATGCATTTATACGTACATAATAAAATATAAAAATATATATATATATATATATATATATATATATATAAAACAACATTGGATCAATATTTGGCTCACGTGCTAATGTAGAGCTAAAAATTAATTTGATGCCGACAATAATCATAATATAATTGCATAAAAACGTAATAATTAATAAAATCAAATATAAAGTCTAATACATTGTCTCATCTATCTAAACACACTTAATAATTAATAAAATCAAATATAAAATCTAATACATTGTATCATCTATCTATACCAACAAAATACCACCAAACCAACACATATACTCATATACATATAGTGTACCAGTAATAGTGTTTATTGCAGGTCTAAAGAAAAACAATATTTATAGTCTTGATATATAATATATAAAAAAATTAGTTAACAAGTATAAATAAATACAAATCTGTAAAATAAACAAAATATCTTTAAAAAGCTGCTAAATCTATATTAAGATTTAGGCCCGCAGGATGTAAACTGTTTAGTGTGTGAATCCAGTAGGTCTCTCTCTGCCTAAGTCTAGATAATCTATTGTACAGATGAGACTTGGGCACAAACTCAATAGGGATAATAGAAAAACATATACGCCTAGATTTAGAGTTTTGCGGCCAAAGGGGTGCGTTAGCTACGCGTGTTTTTTTTCTAGCGCTGCTTCTAAACAACGCTGGTATTGAAAGTTCTCTGAAGGGCTGCGTTAGGCTCCAAAAAGGGAGCGTACAGGCATATTTACCACCACTTCAACTCTCAATACCAGCGTTGCTTACGGTAGCGGCTAGCTGTAAAAACGTGCTTGTGCACGATATCCCCATAGGAAACAATGGGGCAGTTTGGGTTGAATAAAAAACCTAACACCTGCAAAAAAGCAGCGTTCAGCTCCTAACGCAGCCCCATTGTTTCCTATGGGGAAACACTCTCTAAGTCTGCACCTAACACCCTAACATATAACCCGAGTCTAATGTATCCCTAATCTGCTGCCCCTAACATCGCCGACCCCTATATTATATTTATTAACCCCTAATCTGCCCCCTCCAACGTCGCCGCTACCTACCTACACTTATTAACCCCTAATCTGCCGACCGGACCTTGCCGCCACTATAATAAATGTATTAACCCCTAAACCGCCGCACTCCTGCCTCAAAAACCCTATAATAAATAGTATTAACCCCTAATCTGCCCTCCCTAACATCGCCGACACCTAACTTCAAGTATTAACCCCTAATCTGCCGACTGGACCTCGCCGCTACTCTAATAAATGTATTAACCCCTAAAGCTAAGTCTAACCCTAACCCTAACACCCCCCTAAATTAAATATAAATTTAATCTAACAAAATAAATTAAATATTATTAACTAAAGTCTTCCTATTTAAAGCTAAATACTTACCTGTAAAATAAACCCTAATATAGCTACAATATAACGAATAATTATATTGTAGCTATTTTAGGATTTATATTTATTTTACAGGCAACTTTGTATTTATTTTAACTAGGTATAATAGCTATTAAATAGTTATTTACTATTTAATAGCTACCTAGTTAAAATAATTACAAAATTACCTGTAAAATAAATCCTAACCTAAGTTACAATTAAACTTAACACTACACTATCAATAAATAAATTAAATCAATTAACTACAATTACCTAAAATTAAATAAACTAAACTAAACTAAACTAAAAAAAACAAACACTAAATTACAAAAAATAAAAAAAATTACAAGAATTTTAAGCTAATTACACCTACTCTAAGCCCCCTAATAAAATAACAAAGCCCCCCAAAATAAAAAAAAATTCCCTACCCTAATCTAAATTAAAAAAGTTAACAGCTCTATTACCTTACCAGCCCTTAAAAGGGCTTTTTGCGGGGCATGCCCCAAGGAAATCAGCTCTTTTGCCTGTAAAAAAACACAATACCACCCCCCAACATTACAACCTACCACCCACATACCCCTACACTAACCCAAACCCCCTTAAATAAACCTAACACTACCCCCCTGAAGATCTCCCTACCTTGAGTCGTCTTCACTCAGCCGAGCACTGATGGACCAAAAGAAGACATCCGGAGTGGCAGAAGTCTTCATCCTATCCGGGCAGAAGAGGACATCCGGACCGGCAGACATCTTCATCCAAGCGGCATCTTCTATCTTTATCCATCCGACGAGGAGCGGCTCCATCTTCAAGACCTCCGGCTCGGAACATCCTTCTTCAACGACGACTAGACGACGAATGAAGGTTCCTTTAAGTGACGTCATCCAAGATGGCGTCCCTCGAATTCCGATTGGCTAATAGGATTCTATCAGGCAATCGGAATTAAGGTAGGAAAAATCTGATTGGCTGATTGAATCAGCCAATCAGATTCAAGTTCAATCGGATTGGCTGATCCAATCAGCCAATCAGATTGAGCTTGCATTCTATTGGCTGTTCCAATATAGTAAATAACTATTTAATAATAGTTATTTAATAAATAACTATTTAATAGCTATAGTACCTAGTTAAAATAAATACAAAGTTGCCTGTAAAATAAATATAAATCCTAAAATAGCTACAATATAACGAATAATTATATTGTAGCTATTTTAGGATTTATAGCTAGGTAGGTAGCGGCGACATTGGGAGGGGCAGATTAGGGGTTAATAAATATTATGTAGGTGTCTGCGATGTTAGGGGCAGCAGATTAGGGGTTCATAGGGATAATGTAGGTGGTGGTGGTGTGCGGTCGGCAGATTAGGGGTTAAAAAAATTTCTTATAGTGGCGGCGATGTGGGGGGACCTCGGTTTAGGGGTACATAGGTAGTTTATGGGTGTTAGTGTACTTTAGAGCACAGTAGTTAAGAGCTTCATAAACCGGCGTTAGCCCAGAAAGCTCTTAACTACTGACTTTTTTCTGCGGCTGGAGTCTTGTCGGTAGAGGGTCTACCGCTCACTTCAGCCAAGACTCTAAATACCGGCGTTAGGAAGATCCCATTGAAAAGATAGGCTACGCAATTGGCATAAGGGCATCTGCGGTATGGAAAAGGCGTGGCTTGGAAGTGAGCATTAGACCCTTTCCTGACTGACTCTAAATACCAGCGGGCGGTAAAAAGCAGCGTTAGGAGCCCTTAACGCTGCTTTTGACGGCTAACACAGAACTCTAAATCTAGGTGTTAGTTTCTCCATTGTGTTGTATATTGCAGTGTCTGGGGACACTATGTTTTTTGTAATTATTGGTCATATTACGCACATGCTCGGACCATCTAGTACTCAGTCTCCTGCACGTGCGACTTACATATTGCATCCCACAGACACATGATAGCAAATATACAACAAAATGGGAAGCACAAGATATGTGACCAATGATGGAAAACAATTTTCCAGTCACATTGGATTTAAATGTATTTTGTTTGTGTGCTATACGAGCACCCAACTTACATCTACTGACCCCACAGCGATAGGACCCTGAGGATAACCCAGAGTTAATCCTACATGGACTTTTGATTCTTCTATGTTTCACTATTTTACTTGAGGCCAACATAGTTTTTAGATTAGGTGCTCTTTTGAAAACTATTTTAGGTTTAGTATCTATCAAATCACCTAAAATGGGGTCCTTCTTTAATATACACCAATGTTTAGTGAAAATTTGTTTGATGAGGTTATGATTACAATTAAATTGAGTAATAAATAGTATATTGTTTTCCTTAGTGGTTTCCAATCGTTTAATTTTTTTCAAATTTAAAAAATATTCATCCCTATTATCAAATTTGACTCTCCTATAGCTACTATCAATAATATGTGGGGGATAGTTTTTACCCAAAAACCTTTCTTTTAATATCAAGCTTTGGATCTCAAAATCAGCCAAAGTACTACAATTACGCAGTATACATTTAAATTGACCGTAAGGTACATTACGTTTCCACGGGTAGTAATGGTGGCTTGTAAAGTCTAAATAACTATTGCAATCCTCTGTCTTAAAATATGTAGTACTTGTTACCTTCCCATTATCAAATTTAAGTGAAAGGTCCAAAAATACAGTGGTAACATTATCTATAGCAGTGATTTTTCACCTTTTTTTGCAGTGGCACTCGTTTTTTCATTAAAAAATCCTGTGGCACACTACCATTCCAAAATTTAAAAAAAATCACACATTGTAGCATAATACAGCATATATATATATATATATATATATATATATATATATATATATATATATAAATCCTCCGTGTGTGTCTGCACTCCCAATGCTGTGTAGTCATCAATCAGGGTGCAAAGTCAATCAAGTATACAGTCTATATCCAATAAGAAACCAATAAGAAACCTTCAAATCTTTATTATGGTAACGTTTCGGGGTTCGCAGACCTCTTCCTCAGACCAGATAACAGTGCAAGTGAACAAAGTATGCAATATATAGCACTAGCCCCACCCATCACAAACATCAAATTTGCGCCAAAAATCCATCACCATGGTAACACATAAACAAGGCCTAATGACCATACCACCAGAAAACACAATAAAAAATAAAAAATAAAACAAACTGCATATGCAAGTATCTTGCATTACCTCATAGCTGAACACTAATATATACAAATATTGAGTAGTAGATATTAAGTAGTTGCAAAAGTATAACTGTAATCAGTTACTGATCCAGTCTAAGTAGGTTAAAGTATATTTAGACAAGCAATGATGGAAAACACACTAATCAAATAATAAAAGTAAACATCATGCAAGAAGAGGAATCTATCTATCAGTTGCACTGTGCAAAACCGTATTAACCTCCCTGTATCCAGTTGCAGGAATCAATCTTAAGGGAATATACACATAAGCCATAACCTCTTACATTTGAAATAGGTCAAAAAAATAAAAGTCAATCAAATATACATATGAGGTCTGTTACTGCTAGTTCAATGTCCCCCATATTCATCCCAAAGCTTGCTATGACCAATCCTATATAAAAGTATTTGAGCTATATGTACTAACCTGACATTCTGATAGATACAATTATACAAAATTGTCAAGCCCCCTGGGCGCGCAGAGCAATGTGTTGTGTCCCATGCGAGCTGTATATAAAAAAGGCCCGTGGTTCCCAGTGCTATGGTTCTATGCAAGGTGTCTAGCCAGTGTAATATTCCCTAGTGTTAGGAGCTTAGATAGATATATACATGGATGCATGTATTTACCTGTGTACCAAGTCTGTAGTGCATCAGTGAAACAGGCGCGGCTCAGCCCGGTATAGCGTGAGTGAGCTTACAGCACGACCGCATGGCTAATTAGCATAGCCTGTCAGTCACTCAATGGGCGTAGCTAGGTCACGGAGTGACAGCAGAGTCAGTAGTTAGGTTCATTAACAGCTCTGCATAACTCTATCTCAACTGAGCTTCTATGTAAACCCAAAAAGACCAAAGCTGGTATAAAAGGCTTATTTTAAATGACAACCTAAGGCTCCAATATGGTCTAGTGTGGATTAGGATATATAACTATATGTGTGCATAAACATCAAAGCATCTAGTGGGAGCTATCGAATACCGCTGTGTGCGAGATAATGGGAGGCAGGTAGAATTAAGATAGGGCGAAATTTTTTTTTATTTTTTTTTAAATTACCAAATTAACATTAAACGTTAATAAATAAATAATATCAATAGCCAGCCTGGACCAATGTTAGATAAGCCCTAGCAGGCCAAGTAGAAAATAGGGAGGTAGTTAAGTACTGCCATAATGGGTCGTACATGCTCATAAGAACCACTAGAGTGTAATTTATGTGAGTGTTAAATCATTAACCACAGATACTATTGCGGGGTAACTATATTTAGAATAGGCATCATAATAACTGTCTAACGAATTATATACAATAGTTCAATGGTCTAGTACCCCTACAGATCCTAACAAATGTAAAATGTATAGAACATACTTGTGCCCGAAAAGGTCACTCGTACAGTAGGATCTCAATACGGATATCATTGACCCCCTGTATACATATGGCAATCAAGTTCAGTTAAAGAGACACAATCAAAAGAGGGCACACCATAGGTAGACATATCAGCTGAGCCAAAAATGCAGAAAATATCAAAAAAATATCAAGGCAATATCAAGATGCTCAAAGCACAGCACCTGCGGGTCACCATATCAAAGGTACGGTAAAAGCACACCCTAACCGGCATATATAATACACTAAGTACTGTCAATACGAATACATTGTTGTACACAAGGGCATATATAACTGTGATAAGTCAAGGCTTCAGAGGAAACAGTGCCAATCATTAGACATGTTTAATCCTCTGGGGTAGATGGTATCTAGTCTATGGATCCATCTAGCCTCCATCTGCAAGAGTGTCCTGCCCCGGTCACCCCCACGCCTGAGGGGGGGACGTGGTCAATTAAAATGAAGCGTAAATCTGTTACCTTGTGGCCTGCTTGCAAGAAATGTCTTGCCACCGGTTGGTCCGAGGTCCCTTTGTCGATAGCGGTTCGTATCGCTGAGCGATGGTTTGCCATTCTTATGCGTGCATTGTCTGTTGTTTTGCCAACATAAAAACATCCACAACAACAGCTCAGTAGGTATACGACATGGCTTGTAGTACAGGTGATGAAGTGCTTTATAGTGAATTTCTGGTTAGTATGGGGGTGTCTGAATACTTTGCATGGGATCATACCGCTGCAAGTTGTGCAGCCCTTGCATCTGTAACAACCCATTTTGTTAATTTTAAGCCATTTCTTGGTGTAACTATGTTGAGGATCTGTTTGCATAAGTATGTCCCTCAGACTTCTATAGCCCATGATTGGTGGATCCATATGCCCAAAGGGTAGTGTCCGGTCTGTGCCCAGAATCTCCCACCTGTTACGAATTGAATCTGCCAATGGTTTCTTTCCTCTGTCAAAAGTGGTTGTAAAGACCATCCTTGGGGTCTCTTTCCTGGTGATTGCTGGAGTGTCTTGTGCCATGTTTGTTTCAATTTCATCTCTCACCTTCTTAATAAGGTTATCCTTATATCCCCTTTGTTGTAATTTCTCAGCCATCTGGTCCAGTTGGAGATCTCTATTTGTGTTTTCCGTGTTGTTTCGTACAACCCGTATCAGCTGTGATTTAATTATTGCCTTCCGAGTATGTGGGGGGGGGGTGTGATTGCTTGTGTCTTCCAGCAATGAGTTTCTGTCAGTAGGTTTAGAAAAAAGGGTTGTGAATAACCTATCAAGTGTCTTATAAATCCGTAAATCCAGGAAATCGATCTTCTCTGGATCATATTTCAACTCAAATTTGATTGGGTTTGGTAGTGCATTGAGTTTGGTTACCCATTCAGTAAGGAGTCCCACTGGTCCATGCCACACAAAGAAGACATCATCAATGTACCTTCTATAATGTCTTATCATTCCATGATTGAACACATCCATGACGTCTCTTTCAAATTGCTGCATGTAAAGGTTTGCATAAGACGGTGCCATATTAGATCCCATGGCAGTCCCTGTCAGTTGCTGGTAGAAAGTATTTTCAAAGCGAAAATAGTTCAATTTTAGACATTTCTCAAGAATATTTAGGATAAAAGTTGTGGGTGGTCCTATGTATGGGTACTGGTCCAATGCTGCTGCAATTGCATTTATTCCCCCGGCATGAGGGATCACTGTGTACAAACTCCTCACATCCATAGTTACCAGGATATCATCCTGGGTGATACCCTCCACAGTGTTAAGTATCTTAATAAGTTCACCTGAGTCTTTGATGTAGGAGTCCATGGATCTAACGATAGGTTGTAGAAATACATCAACGTATTGAGCCAATGGTTGTAGCAGAGAGCCCCTTGCGGAGACTATCGGTCTTCCAGGTGGGTTTATTTGGTCCTTGTGTATTTTTGGCAGGGTATAGAGTATCGGATGGATGGGATGTGTAGTGCAGAGGAAGTCAAACTCGTCCTGATCGATCCACTTAAGTTGTAGTGCTTCTGCCAGTGTGAGTTTTTTGTATGTCACTCAATCATTGAGTTGCCTCAGTATTTCTGTCTGGTACTGCATATAATTCATAATGACAATGGCCCCACCCTTGTCAGCCGGGCATATGACAATGTCAGGGTCAGAGGAGAGTGTCTTTATTGCCAATCTCTCTGTCTTGGTTAAGTTTGGTCGATGAAATTTACTGTTACATTGTCCTGAATCATTGGTAATTAGCCTTGTAAAAGTTTTGATACTAGTTCCACAGGTGTTAGGTTCAAATTTGCTTTTGGCTCTTAACCTCTTGCGCTCTGTGTCCGCATTTAGATCCTTAAAATGTTCTTTTAGTTTTAGATTCCTCTGGAATTTTTGTATATCCAGGTACGTATCAAAGTCACTATGTTTAAATGTGGGGATGAAGGTAAGGCCTTTGTTGAGAAGGCTATTCTCATCAGCCGTCAATGTCCTGTCACTAATGTTGATGACAATGTCCAGTTTCTCTACCTGGGTGGTAGGGGTGGTCTTCTTGCCACAGTAGTTCCCCCTCCTCGAGTGCGGCCTCGGCTTCTTGTGTTGGCTGATCTGGTTGTGACCCCTAAAAAATGTGAGTTTGAAGTAGATGGTACCTGATCTGTATTTCCTTGTTCCACATAGTTAGCCTCATTGTCTGATCCTGAGCTGCTGTCAACTGTGTTTAAAAATCTGGACCGGTATTGTCGCTGTCGTCTTGGTCTCTGTGTGTTTCTCTGTTGATTGCTACCATGTAGCCAATAGTAGACTTTTTTCTCCTTGTAGTCATTGTCCACAGTAGTGATCTTTTGATTCTTAAAGGCCATGAGTTCTTTCTTGTACTCATTTACTTGTTTGCCGATTTTTTCCATCCATGCATTGTCAGGATCATCCATGAGTACTTGCAATTTCTAGTTGTTAAATATAGTCAGTTCTTCTCTGACTGTAGCCAGAATGTTTGTACATTCCTCAATGACAAGTAGAATCAGGTCCATTGAACACTTGTTAAGAATCTGACACCAGCGTAGGCAAAAGTTTTTATTGTTCCTGCCTAAAGTTGGCTGGTTCCTGACCCTGAATCCCCTTGGTATCTTATTACTCTTATAGTATTTAGAGAGGTATACAGTGTGGAGTTCCAGGTCTGTCTCTCTCTTCCTCAGTCTCATTAGATTATTGAACACCGTTAGAGTAGTTTCAGTCTGTTCACTTTCAATCAGCTCTGAATCCACCAATATTCTTAGCGCATCCTCATTGGTAAATGCAAATGTTTTGGTGGTGAATTCCTCCTCTTGTGGATCCATGTCACCCAAGGCCTCAGCCATTGTAGTAGTGGTATGTGCTTCAGTTATTGCTTGTGCTTTACTTCACTCTATGAGGTAGCAGTGCAGAAATAAACACCAGTGTGTCCCAAAGTAAGGCCTCACCTAGACCACAGTCTTGTAGTAGTATCAAAAAAAGGAACCACCAAAGTGGAACCCACAGATGGAGTGAGGTTGTAGCAGATTAGTAGTAGTTGGGTGCTAGACACGTAGTATTACTCAAATCCTCCGTGTGTGTCTGCACTCCCAATTCTGTGTAGTCATCAACCAGGGTGCAAAGTCAATCAAGTATACAGTCTATATCCAATAAGGTACTGCACTCGCTGGATTTGGTTTAAGAAACCTTCAAATCTTTTTTATTATGGTAACGTTTCGGGGTTCGCAGACCCCTTCCTCAGACCAGATAACAGTGCAAGTGAACAAAGTGTGCAATATATAGCACTATCCCCACCCATCACAAACATAAAATTGCGCCAAAAATCCATCACCATGGTAACACATAAACAAGGCCTAATGACCATACCACCAGAAAACACAATCAAAAATAAAAAATAAAACAAACTGCATATGCAAGTATCTTGCATTACCTCATAGCTGAACACTAATATATACAAATATTGAGTAGTAGATATTAAGTAGTTGCAAAAGTATAACTGTAATCAGTTACTGATCCAGTCTAAGTAGGTTAAAGTATATTTAGACAAGCAATGATGGAAAACACACTAATCAAATAATAAAAGTAAACATCATGCAAGAAGAGGAATCTATCTATCAGTTGCACTGTGCAAAACCGTATTAACCTCCCTGTATCCAGTTGCAGGAATCAATCTTAAGGGAATATACACATAAGCCATAACCTCTTACATTTGAAATAGGTCAAAAAAATAAAAGTCAATCAAATATACATATGAGGTCTGTTACTGCTAGTTCAATGTCCCCCATATTCATTCACCTAAAATGGGGTCCTTCTTTAATATACACCAATGTTTAGTGAAAATTTGTTTGATGAGGTTATGATTACAATTAAATTGAGTAATAAATAGTATATTGTTTTCCTTAGTGGTTTCCAATCGTTTAATTTTTTTCAAATTTAAAAAATATTCATCCCTATTATCAAATTTGACTCTCCTATAGCTACTATCAATAATATGTGGGGGATAGTTTTTACCCAAAAACCTTTCTTTTAATATCAAGCTTTGGATCTCAAAATCTGCCAAAGTACTACAATTACGCAGTATACATTTAAATTGACCGTAAGGTACATTACGTTTCCACGGGTAGTAATGGTGGCTTGTAAAGTCTAAATAACTATTGCAATCCTCTGTCTTAAAATATGTAGTACTTGTTACCTTCCCATTATCAAATTTAAGTGAAAGGTCCAAAAATACAGTGGTAACATTATCTATAGCAGTGATTTTTCACCTTTTTTTGCAGTGGCACTCGTTTTTTCATTAAAAAATCCTGTGGCACACTACCATTCCAAAATTTAAAAAAAATCACACATTGTAGCATAATACAGCATATATATATATATATATATATATATATATATATATATATATATATATATATATATATATATATATATATATATATATATATATATATATATATATATATATATAAATCCTCCGTGTGTGTCTGCACTCCCAATGCTGTGTAGTCATCAATCAGGGTGCAAAGTCAATCAAGTATACAGTCTATATCCAATAAGAAACCAATAAGAAACCTTCAAATCTTTATTATGGTAACGTTTCGGGGTTCGCAGACCTCTTCCTCAGACCAGATAACAGTGCAAGTGAACAAAGTATGCAATATATAGCACTAGCCCCACCCATCACAAACATCAAATTTGCGCCAAAAATCCATCACCATGGTAACACATAAACAAGGCCTAATGACCATACCACCAGAAAACACAATAAAAAATAAAAAATAAAACAAACTGCATATGCAAGTATCTTGCATTACCTCATAGCTGAACACTAATATATACAAATATTGAGTAGTAGATATTAAGTAGTTGCAAAAGTATAACTGTAATCAGTTACTGATCCAGTCTAAGTAGGTTAAAGTATATTTAGACAAGCAATGATGGAAAACACACTAATCAAATAATAAAAGTAAACATCATGCAAGAAGAGGAATCTATCAGTTGCACTGTGCAAAACCGTATTAACCTCCCTGTATCCAGTTGCAGGAATCAATCTTAAGGGAATATACACAAAAGCCATAACATATAAACATTGCAAAACAGATTAGGCATTTAAACCTCTTACATTTGAAATAGGTAAAAAAATTAAAAGTCAATCAAATATACATATGAGGTCTGTTACTGCGAGTTCAATGTCCCCCATATTCATCCCAAAGCTTGCTATGACCAATCCTATATAAAAGTATTTGAGCTATATGTACTAACCTGACATTCTGATAGATACAATTATCCAAAATTGTCAAGCCCCCTGGGCGCGCAGAGCAATGTGTTGTGTCCCATATATATATATACACACACACATACTGTATGTATTGTGCTGTGATGCCATGCCTCCTACAAACTATATATGACATATTGACATTCATTCACAAACAATCATAATGATTGTCTGTGAATGAATGTCAATATGACATGGTTGTAAATGATGCCTGTAAATGATGCCTGTCACATACCTCCCAATATTTCAAAGACACCCCTGCACTGGGAGTAAAAAACAAGCACAAGTAAAATTTAAAAAATATGTCACACTGTCAGTCTGCCGTGGCACACCCAAGGATCTCTCAAGGCACACTAGTGTGCCACGGCACACTGGTTGAAAAACACTGATCTATAGCGCTAGTAAAAACAAGTCCCCTATCGTTATTATTTAAATGCTCTACAAAATTATTGGCAGATGTCACATCCCCTTTCCAAACATCCAAAAATCAAATCATCAATGTACCGCCCATAAAATACCAGTTTCGCCCCATATGTTGGGTCATAGATGTAAAATTGCTCAAATTACCCCATAAACAAATTGGCATAACTTGGGGTGAACCTGATAGTCTTGAGAAAGGCCTAATCCAGTCCGAAACGCGTTGACATACTGGTGAGCTTATTTTCAATTGTCTTTTACTGTGTACAAACAGTTTTGCACTATTGTTTCTCTTTCTTTTTTCCACAGGTTTTTTGCATTTTTATTTTTTATTTCTCATTTTTATTTTTATTATTATTTTTATTCTTAACTTTATTTTTATTTTTTCAAATTTTTGCTATATCTGCCATCATGGATACCTAACACATGGACACTCATCTGGATGATTATTGCATCCTTTTTCCTCTTTTTTTCTCTCCCATTTTTTCTACATTTTTATGTGATCACATTTATTACAATAATTTTTTCTACTTTTTGCATTTGATAAAATAGGCCAATTATTGTTCCACTTGGACACTTGATAATTGTTATTGGTTTTTGGATTTATATTTTACACCTAGCACTTCTTCACGACACCTTTGGAGGATTCATCACAATTTGACTTTGTATCAGAGACTCTTGATTATATTATATTTTATATTTTATATTTATTTTTTGCACTATTAACTATTTGGACCCCACATACCTTTTTGATCACGTTCTTTATACCACATCACAGGGTTTATCTTTGTTGTGAGCATTCTTACATTTTTAGATTTTTATTGTGACTCTATTGGATTTTATCATTCGCATTCATCACCATTATCAACCATAAGTTCTTTTAACACCTGGTTTGTTTTATAACTCAGCATTATTTTATACATTTTTATATATCTATATAATGTATGAATGTTTTTAAGCTACAGTCATGGATCCATGCACATAATCTCTTTTACATTGTTGCAGTATTGTTATATGTATTATATGTATTAAACTTTTTTAAACTAATTTTATAGTATTTAGCAATCGTCCAGTTCTGTGCCTTTTAAGCTTCCAACGCTTACTCTCACCTTTCATTGTAAAATAGGAAATCTAGTTTGCTCCTTCAATCTTTTTTCTGCAAAATATTTTTGCAGTGATAGTTTTTGGGTATATATATTTAGGTCCAAAAACAAAGAAAAATATCATGTTTGTTTGTCGGGCTAAATGACAAACCCCTGCCCAAAATCCTCACCTCATCCTCTGTTAGAGCATGTGATGACAGATTGTAAATCCCCTTACTTAGGGCCTGTAGTCTTGTCTTTTGACGGCTGTTCTACATCCTCTGCATCCCCGTGTCCGTAAGGTCTTTTTCCTTTTTGGGGTGTTGTCAGAGAGACTACAGGCTCTAAGTAACTGGATATGGTCTTCTGTTTCCAGGATGGTTGGCGCGGTCCCTGTTCTAAAAAAGGTTGTGCAGATGCTATCTCCCCAGTAGGGGGCCCTCAATTAGAATCAAAGGCCACATTGTTCTCATGATGTGATACAATAGTATCATTGAATCTATTGAATGTCCCATAGTTGGATACAAAATTACGTGTTTGGGAATTGTTATTTTCACGATGTTGTGCACTATTGTCATTAGATCTAATAGATGTTCCATAATTAGATACATAATTATGTGTATAGGAATGATGAGAGCCATGGTTCCCATGATTGCTAGTAGGAGGACCTCTAGATGAAGGATACCCTTCAGATGCTTTGTTTGGTACTCGTGGCCATTGTTTATTATTATCAGTTGACTGCCATCGTTGTCTAAAGACAGTGTTTATATGCGGCTGATACCCTCTATCAGAATCCCATCTATCAGAATAGCCATTTGACATGTGATATCCGGAAGGCTGGCCCCTAGAGTGATGCCGAAATCTTTCACCATCACTCATATGAGTCCTCTCATGATGATTATCATAATGGCTTTTCTGATGATGATAGTTAGAATTTGGGTTCTGATTGGAATTAGTGAATGTACCTTTAGCCTTCTTTTGATTATTCTTCCTATTTTTAGTTTTTTGGTAATTCACTGTAGTCCATTCACTAGAGGAATTAGAAGGTGTACCAAAATTGTCATGATGTACATTCTGATCATGACAATTGTTAGACTCTTCCTGACCAGCAGGGGGCGATATATAATACCCACTTGCTTTTTATTAAAGGTAAAAACAACACCTTTCTTATAATCTTCCTCATCTCTAATAATTTTACGATTTTTGATCTCCATTAAATCTTTTTGCTAAGTGTCAGTTTTTTGTAACACCATGTTATTTAAATCTTCATATCATTTTAAAGTTTTAAATTTATCTAAACTTAGTTGTATTGCATTTATCTCTTTTGAAGTTTTTTTGACTAAAGTTTTTCTATGAGTGATCAAGATTTTCATCAGAGTTTGTGAACAATCATTCAGTTTTCAGAATATCCTGGTCGTGTACATCGGGGAGAGTGTCTGTCGGGCGAAACCCAATATGCTCTGTTAGGCACATTGTTGGTGCCGCTTTACTTGTGAGTATATCTCCACAAGATTTGTGTCCGTTGTTGTCCTTCTGCCGCTTTTCCAGATGATACTGCTCTATCTTGCGCCTCTCTGTTTCTGTGTTTTACAGGACGCATCATCTTCATTACCTTTGCTGAGAGTGCTGCCTCCATCTGGGACTTGTTCTCTGACCTCACTAGCGCACCTCCTAGGGGGCCCCCTGGCTCCGGCTACTATCTGACTGTTATCTAGGCTTCGGCCTTGAGGTTTGCAGCTCTGTCATTTGTTGTCATATCTAGACCAATTTAGAATTATATGTAATAGTATGCTCACATTTTGTTAGATATTATTCACTGTATTGTATATGCACTGTATTTTTGGGAATTTTTATTAATGGTTATTTATATAATTAGGGAGGTATTGTTACCTTATTGTTGGATATTGTATCACACATTTCACACAATTATTTGTACATTTTGTGCTTTATTAGATTATTTTTAGCACATATACGACGTATTATATCAGTTTGGACACTTATTGAACTAGTCACAATTGATCACATCACATTAGTTTATTAATTCATTGTGATTTATATATATACTAGTCCTAAAGCCCGTTGACACGGGCCGTGTTGTGTTATATTTAAAATCTCTCTCTCTCTCTCTCTCTCTCTCTCTCTCTCTCTTTCTCTCTCTCTCTCTCTCTCTCTCTCTCTCCTTCCTTGCCGGGTCATCGCGCTGCGTTGTTTCACCCCCTGCGCATGCGTTCAGCTCTGCTGCCGGGTCCTCGCGCTGTGTTGTTTCACCCCCTGCGCGTGCGATCAGCTCTGCTGCCGGGTCCTCGCGCTGCTCTCGGGTGGGTGCGCGTGCGATCAGCGGCAAGAGTTTGTCTGAACTGCGCATGACGGCTTCAGACAAACTCTTGTCTTTTATAATATAGGATTTATATAGTTTACTTGGGACTATATATATTTTTCACATTCAGCAATTTTGGTTATAGGTTTAGTGCAATACTATATTATATAGGATGCTTTCAATTGGAGAAAGAACGAATAAGAGGCTATTATTGCTCTCTCATACTCCATCTTTAAGTTCTGCATCCACCGAGGGTCATTCTATTGATAATCTATCTACCCATGCCCTTTTTGCTAAATTAGAAGAGGCTATCAATATAGAATGTAGACATTGGTTGGATGCAGAAATGTTAGAGAAATATAATGAGAAAAAAAACAGGTCCCAAGGGGCCTTAGGATGTTTAAAAGCTGCTCCTTCAAGGAGGATCCCATTCTTATTTCTAAATGGGAGGAAGCACTGAATGATTGTTCACAAACTCTGATGAAAATCTTGATCACTCATAGAAAAACTTTAGTCGAAAAAACTTCAAAAGAGATAGATGCAATACAACTAAGTTTAGATAAATTTAAAACTTTAAAATTATATGAAGATTTAAAACACATGGTGTTACAAAAAACTGACACTTATCAAAAAGATTTAATGGAGATCAAAAATCGTAAAATTATTAGAGATGAGGAAGATTATAAGAAAGGTGTTGTTTTTACCTTTAATAAAAAGCAAGTGGGTATTATATCGCCCCCTGCTGGTCAGGAAAAGTCTAACAATTGTCATGATCAGAATGTACATCATGACAATTTTGGTACACCTTCTAATTCCTCTAGTGAATGGACTACAGTGAATTACCAAAAAACTAAAAATAGGAAGAATAATCAAAAGAAGGCTAAAGGTACATTCACTAATTCCAATCAGAACCCAAATTCTAACTATCATCATCAGAAAAGCCATTATGATAATCATCATGAGAGGACTCATATGAGTGATGGTGAAAGATTTCGGCATCACTCTAGGGGCAAGCCTTCCGGATATCACATGTCAAATGGCTATTCTGATAGATGGGATTATGATAGAGGGTATCAGCCGCATAAAAACACTGTCTTTAGACAATGATGGCAGTCAAATGACAATAATAAACAATGGCCATGAGTACCAAACAACGCATCTGAAGGGTATCCTTCATCTAGAGGTCCTCCTGCTAGCAATCATGGGAACCATGGCTCTCATCATTCCTATACACGTAATTATGTATCTAATTATGGAACATCTAATAGATCTAATGACAATAGTGCACTACATTGTGAAAATAACAATTCCCAAACATGTAATTTTGTATCCAACTATGGGACACCCAATAAATTCAATGATACTATTGTATCACATCATGGGAACAATGTGGCCTTTGATTCTAATCGAGGGCCCCCTACTGGGGATATAGCATTTGCACAACCTTTTTTAGAACAGGGACCGCGCCAACCATCCTGGAAATAGAAGACCATATCCAGTTACTTAGAGCCTGTAGTCTCTCTGACAACACCCCAAAAAGGAAAAAGACCTTACGGACACGGGACAGAGGATGTAGAACATCCTACAGGCACTAAGTAAGGGGATTTACAATCTGTCATCACATGCTCTAACAGAGGATGAGGTGAGGATTTTGGGCAGGGGTTTGTAATTTAGCCCGACAAACAAACATGATATTTTTTCTTTGTTTGTGGACCTAAATATATATACCCAAAAACTATCAATGCAAAAATATTTTGCAGAAAAAAGATTGAAGGATCAAACTAGAGTTCCTATTTTAGCCAATTCAATGGATACAAGATTGGATCAATCACAAATTCCTGTCTTTGAACTTGACTCTTTAGCAGAACAACTTTGTGAAGGGTTCATCCACACTAATTTTAAAAATAAATCAAACTTTATGCCCCAGTTAAATAATAATGCACACATAGAAATTTTCAAACAGCTGATATTTGATGATTTGAAACGTATTCCTAGGAATAATAAGAACATCAAAAATAATCTAATCGTAATGAAAGAAGAGCTTTGTATAGCCTAAGGAATGACAAATCCCTGGTCATCAGATAGGCCGATAAATGTGGTGGGGTGGTCCTGCAGAATTTGGACGATTACCTTGTAGAGGCTAGGAAAATTCTTTATGATACCAACTATTATACAAGATTAAATTTTGATCCCACTTCCCAATTTAAGATTATTCTTGTAGATTTGGTGGATCGTGCATTTAGAGATGGTATAATTTTCAAAAAAGAAAAAGATTATTTAGTGCCTACTGAACCTAATCATGCTTTTTATTACCATCTGCCAAAGATGCTAAAGATCCCTTATGTCCTCCAGGCCGCCCTATAATAGCAGGCATAGGAAGCCTTACCGATAATGTTTCTTCCTATGTAGATTTTTTCTTACAAAAATATGTGATAGGGTTAGATTCGTACATACGGGACTCATCAGATCTGATTAATAAATTAGAATCTCTAATTATAACTCCAGATCTATTATGGATCACTTGCGATGTACAGGCACTGTACTCCACCATTTCTCATCAATTAGGTATTATGGTAGTTTCAGATTATTTATTACAAGATCCATATCTTCCTGATAGCCAATGTGAGTTTATTATACAACTTACCTCATATATACTTAGACACAATTATTTTATGTTCCAGGACGAGTTTTTTCTGCAGGTCAAGGGTACCGCCATGGGTACCAGGTTCGCCCCAGTTATGCCAATTTGTTTATGGGGTCATTTGAGCAATTTTACATCTATGACCCAGCATGTGGGGCGAACCTGGTATTTTATGGGCGGTACATTGATGATTTGATTTTTGTTTGGAAAGCGGATGCGACATCTGCCAATAATTTTGTAGAGCATTTAAATAATAACGATAGGGGACTTGTTTTTACTAGCGCTATAGATAATGTTACCACTGTATTTTTGGACCTTTCACTTAAATTTGATAATGGGAAGGTAACAAGTACTACATATTTTAAGACAGTGGATTGCAATAGTTATTTAGACTTTACAAGCCACCATTACTACCCGTGGAAACGTAATGTACCTTACGGTCAATTTAACCGTATACGGCGTAATTGTAGTACTTTGGCAGATTTTGAGATCCAAAGCTTGATATTAAAAGAAAGGTTTTTGGGTAAAAACTATCCCCCACATATTATTGATAGTAGCTATAGGAGAGCCAAATTTGATAATAGGGACGAATATTTTTTAAATTTCAAAAAAATGAAACGATTGGAAACCACTAAGGAAAGCAATATACTATTTATTACTCAATTTAATTGTAATCATAACCTCATCAAACAAATTTTCACTAAACATTGGGGTATATTAAAGAAGGACCCCATTTTAGGTGATTTGATAGATACTAAACCTAAAATAGTTTTCAAAAGAGCACCTAATCTAAAAACTATGTTGGCCCCAAGTAAAATAGTGAAACATAGAAGAATCAAAAGTCCATGTAGGATTAACTCTGGGTTATCCTCAGGGTCCTATCGCTGTGAGGTCAGTATAGGTAAGTTGTGTGCTCGTATAGCACACAAACAAAATACATTTAAATCCAATGTGACTGGAAAATTGTTTTCCATCATTGGTCACATATCTTATGCTTCCCATTTGTTGTATATTTGGCATCATGTGTCTGTGGGATGCAATATGTAGGTCACACGTGCAGGAGACTGAGTACTAGATGGTCCGAGCATGTGCGTAATATGATATAATTACAAAAAACATAGTATCCCCAGAGACTGCAATATACAACACAATGGAGACACTAAATGTTTTTCTATTATCCCTATTGAGTTTGTGCCCAAGTCTCATCTGTACAATAGATTATCTAGATTTAGGCAGAGAGAGACCTACTGGATTCACACACTAAACAGTTTACATCCTGCGGGCCTAAATCTTAATATAGATTTAGCAGCTTTTTAAAGATATTTTGTTTATTTTACAGATTTGTATTTATTTATACTTGTTAACTAATTTTTTTATATATTATATATCAAGACTATAAATATTGTTTTTCTTTAGACCTGCAATAACCACTATTACTGGTATGGCTATTGGTAACAGTATATGTATATGGGTATATGTGTTGATTTGGTGGTATTTTGTTGGTATAGATAGATGATACAATGTATTAGATTTTATATTTGATTTTATTAATTATTAAGTGTGTTTAGATAGATGAGACAATGTATTTGACTTTATATTTGATTTTATTAATTATTAAGTTTTTATGCCATTATATTATGATTATTGTCGCCATCAAATACATTTTGAGCTCTTCATTAGCACATGAGCCAAATATTGATCCAATGTTGTTATATGTACGTATAAATGCATTGACCATGTATGAACGTGTTTTTTAATATATCAATTGTATATTGTTAGGGATCTTGAGATGTATTGTTATAAAAGTTTATATTTGCCCTCACTTGTTTTTATGTCTTAGTATCAGAAGTACGACTTATATTTAATTTTGTAATAGGTGGACAACAACGAGCCAGTTTATCACACGCCCCCTTCTCCCCGGTTTGTGATATATCAATATGATTGGTTAAATTCATAACCGCACCTTTAGGGGGGGAGTGTGTGAATGCTGTGTTTTGATTGGTCGCCATACCGGGTATATTGAGCTAGAGGAGTTAGGTTTTTTATACAGCCTGATGAAACAGCTAGTCTATAGCTGAGAAACGCGTTGCTGTTTTTAACTCTGACTAAAAACAGCTCAGAACGGAGCTTGATGCAGCTGTCTCCGTGAGAGCCTTCAGGCTCGCCGAAAACAGGAGTTAAGAAGCAGCGGTCTTAAGACCGCTGCTCCTTAACTCATCCGCCTGCTCTGAGAAGGCAGACAGCAATCCTCCCGATCGTATATGATTAGGTTGATTGACACCCCCTAGTGGCCGATTAGCTGCGAATCTGAAGAGAGCGGCATTGCACAAGAATTTCACCAGAACTGCTTGTGCAATGATAAATGCCGACAGCGTATGCACTTTAATAAATTGGCACAATACTGTGAACTCTTGCACATGCTCAGTAGTAGATTGTTCCTGCAATCTACTACTGTAGTGCATGTAAAAAGACTGTTCATGTAAGAAGACTGTGCATATAAAAAGACTGCGCAGTTTGGTAATGGAAGCAAATTGGAAAGACTCTTAGAACTGTGTGCTCTGTCTGAATCATGAAAGTTTAATCTTGACTTTAATGTTCTTAACCACACATTCAAATGTATGGAAATTCATAGCGTTCAAGAGGTGATTTAATGTCATTTCAGACAAGGTTCACTTACACTATTTATGCTAGGAGCGTGTCAGCTATGTAACATTCCTCTTGAAAAAGTCTGGTGGATACCAGAAGAAACGCGTTGAGGTTAACGTGTTTCTCCTCTTATGCAAGCTTGTAATCAGCTGTCCTGCTGGCGGTAAAATTTGAAAGTTCAAACGGCTTCTTGCAATCTGTAAAGACTTACCTTTGTCTGCCGGGGAGAAACATATGGTGATATTGTCACACACTGCTTGTTTGGTTTTAACTTTTGTATGTATATTACTGTATTTTGCGCTGAATTGAGTGCTTAGTAAAACTTTTACTCTTAGAGAGGCTCCTTTGCGCTCTTGTTTTTTTTCCATCTCCTCAGTATCGCATTGGGAGGGAGTTAACAGAGACCCTCCGTTCACAAAGAGCAGCAGCTTCACACGCCTTCACATACTACGGTGTTGGGGATACAAACACTCCTATCTGTAAAATTAATGAGCTCACCTTCAACTCTACACCTGTTTGTGGTTTGAATCAGGGACATACTCTCCATCTCAAGGTTGGTGATTAAATTTGATCTTAAGAGACTATTGGGACATTCCTGCCATTTCGGACGCAGGTGCTTAGTCTTCGGACTTTGTGTATTTTCCATTATAGGTGGACTAAGTGTGTCACTTTACCATATTGGGAATAACTATACATGCACAATTACATCAATTAGGATACCTTATTACTGTTATAGGGAAGCGCTTTTATTTTTTCAAATTTTTCGTTAATGTCATTTCAGTTTAGGTTTGCATTTCAAATTTAATTTAAGTGGAAATTTAAGCCAACATTTTTCTTTTATGTTTCAATTCACTTTATTAATTTACAATCGGCTAGATTACGAGTTTTGCGTTATGAGCGGCTCTGTGCTAACTTGCAAGTTATTGTCACCGCTCACCTCCCTATAGCGCTGCTATTACAGCTTTGCAAAAACCCGGTGTTAGCAGGCAATATGTGAGCACTGAGCAAATTTGAGATCCATACCGCACCCAAATACCAGCGCTGCTTTGAGCTGGTTTCACGTGCTCATGCACGATTTCCTCCATAGACATCAATGGGGAGAGCCAGCTAAAAAAAAGCCTAACACCTGCAATAAAGGAGCGTAAAGCTTTGTAGTGCAGCCCCATTGATTCCTATGGGGAAAGAAAAGTTATGTTTAAACCTAACACCCTAACATAAACCCCGAGTCTAAACACCCCTAATCTGCCGCCCCCGACATAGCCGACACCTACATTATACTTATTAACCCCTAATCTGCCGCCACCTGCATCGCCGCCACCTACCTACATTTATTAACCCCTTATCTGATACCCCCAATGTTGTTGCTACCTAATAATTCCTATTTAAAACTAAATACTTACCTATAAAATAAACCCTAAGCTAGCTACAATATAACTAATAGCTACATTGTATCTATTTATTTTAACTAGGTAGACTAGTTAGTAAATAGTTATTAACTATTTACTAGCTACCTAATTAAAATAAATACGAAGTTACCTGTAAAATAAAAATAAAACCTAACCTGAGTTACACTAACACCTAACCTTACACTACAATTAAATAAATTACATTAATTAAAAACAATTGACTAAATTACAAAAACAAACAAACACTAAATTGCACAAAATAAAAAAGAAATGATCAAATATTTAAACTAATTACACCTAATCTAATAGCCCTATCAAAATAAAAAAGCACCCCCAAAATAAAAAAACAACAACCCTAGCCTAAACTAAACTACCAATAGCCCTCAAGAGGGCCTATTGTGGAACATAGCCCCAAAGAAATCAGCTCTTTTACCTGTAAAAAAATAATACAAACAACCCCCCAACAGTAAAACCCACCACCCACACAACCAAACCCCCCAAACAAAATCCTATCTAAAAAACCTAAGCTCCCCATTGCCCTGAAAAGGGCATTTGGATGGGCATTGCCCTTAAAAGGGCATTTAGCTCTTTTTCAGCCCAAATCCTAAGTTAAAAATAAAACCCACCCAATAAATCCTTAAAAAACCCTAACACTAACCCCCGGAGATCCACTTACAGTTTTTGAAGACCGGACATCCATCCTCAATGAAGTTGCAGAAATCTTCATCCAAGCGGGCCAAAGTCTTCATCCAAGCCGGCAGAAGTCTTCATCCAGACAGCATCTTCTATCTTCATCCATCCAGCCTGGAGTGGCTCCATCTTCAAGACATCCGGCGTGGAGCATCCTCTTCTTTCCACAGCTCTTGAAGAATGAAGGTTCCTTTAAGGGACGTCATCCAAGATGACGTCCCTTGAATTCCGATTGGCTGATAGAATTCTATCAGCCAATAGGAATTAAAGGTGAAAAAATCCTATTGACTGATGCAATCAGCCAATAGGATTGAGCTTCAATCCTATTGACTGATGCAATCAGCCAATAGGTTTGAGCTCACATTCTATTGACTGTTCCAATCAGCCAATAGAATGCAAGCTCAATCCTATTGGCTGATTTTTTCACCTTTAATTCTGATTGGCTGATAAAATTCTATTAGCCAATCGGAATTCAAGGGATGTCATCTTGGATGATGTCTCTTAAAGGAACCTTCATTCTTCATTAGCCGTCAACAGAAGAGGATGTCTTGAAGATGGAGCTGCTCCTCACCAGATGGATGAAGATAGAAGATGCCGCCTGGATGAAGACTTCGGCCCACTTGGATGAAGAATTCTGCCGGCTTCGCTGAGGACTTCTGCCGCTTCGTTGAGAATGGATGTCCGGTCTTCAAAAACTGTAAGTGGATCTTCGGGGGTTAGTGTTAGTTTTTTTTAAGGGTTTATTGGGTGGGTTTTATTTTTATCTTAGGGTTTGGGCTGAAAAAGAGCTAAATGCCCTTTTAAGGGCAATGCTCATCCAAATGCTCTTTTCAGGGCAATGGGGAGCTTAGGCTTTTTAGATAGGATTTTATTTGGGGGGTTTGGTTGTGTGGGTGGTGTGTTTTACTGTTGGGGGGTTGTTTGTATTTTTTTTTACAGGTAAAAGAGCTGATATCTTTGGGGCAATGCCCCACAAAAGGCCCTTTTAAGAGCTATTGGTAGTTTAGTTTAGGCTAGGGTTTTTTTATTTTGGGGGGGCTTTTTTATTTTGATAGGGCTATTAGATTAGATGAAATTAGTTTAAATATTTGATCATTTCTTTTTTATTTTGTGTAATTTAGTTTTTTTTTACACTCTTTTACACTCTCAAGAGGCACCCGTCAAGGGTGTCCTCTCTCTCCATTGCTCTTTAATTTAGTATTGGAACCATTGGCCATCAGATTGAGAGACATACTTCCAGGAATTAACATAGGTAAAACGGTACTAAAAATCTCTTTATTTGCAGACAATCTTCTTCTCTTTATCTCTAATCCAAGAGACTCTATTGATGGGGTAACAAATCTTTTAAATGTATATAGTGCTATATCAGGATATAAGACCAACTTTTCTAAATCAAAAGTTATCTGGTTAAATAAGAAAAATTAACAAACCACTCAGAGGTGCTGGAGTATTTGGGATTGAGACTCTCTATGGATCCTGTTCATTGGTATCAAGATAATATTCTTTCAGCTCTGCAGGAATCTAAGGAAAAACTGAGGAGTCGGGCATTTTTTCCGGTTACACTTTCGGGTAAGATAAACCTGTTTAAAATGTTCATAATCCCAAAAATTTTATACCCATGTAGAATGCTTCCTTTATTAATTAAGAAGTTAGATCTGTGGAGATTTAATCAGGCCCTGAGATATTTTCTATGGAGTGGACGAAAACCAAGAATAAAACTAGATGTATTATATCAGAAATATTCAAAAGGAGGTCTAGACTTACCAAGTCTGGAACAATATAACTTAGTTACTATTCTTCGAACTCCAATTGACTGGTTATTTCAATCATTCAAACTGTCGGATAAAGAAATCGAGGAGCATATGTGTTTTCCTCATGCCCTAGAATTTATAGTCCATGCTCCAAATAAACTCTTAGGGAAAGGAATCTCCAACCATATTTTATATAAAGATATTTTAATATCTTGGAGGAAAGTGATGAAATCCTTAGGCCAATCAACTAGTTTTTCTAAGTGGTTACCTGTTCAAGGGAATCTTTTTTTTCCGCTAGGCAACTCAGTTAATATTTATAGAAATTGGTCTCCATTTAAAGATCTTACTCTTAATGTTTTTTTTGTCCCCAACTCAAAAAAATTATATAATTTCTTCGAACTTCAGCAAATGAATCCAGTGGTTCAAAATAAACATGGATTCTATTTTCTTCAAGTAAAAAAATATGCTTCTAAATCTCTAAAATTGGCTCCACAGAGCTTTTTGGAACATCCTTTATTAGATTTTATTAAACCAGAAAAACCTTCACTTTCTAATATTTATAAAATATTGAAAACAACAGAGAGAAAAGACAAAATATCTCAGGTAGTCCTTCACTGGAAGGAGATTCTAAATATTATGGATCCCTTTGACCAATTTTCTTGGAGCTTAAAAAGAGTGCAATCATTAACACAATCAATTTATCTAAGGGAAACCCAGTTTAGGTTATTTAATAAAGATTACTTAACACCACAACGGGTGGCCAAATGGAATCGCAAAGTGAAGAATCAGTGTGCTAAATGCTCTTATATTGATCCAAATCTAGCCCATTTATTATGGGAATGTCCTAAGGTGAACCAGTTCTGGCTAAAAGTAGCCCACTATTTGTCTCTTGTGGTTGGATTTAGAGTAACTTTTTCGATTAAATCTATAATTCTTTTACTAGGTAATAAGGAATGGGGAAATAAGGAAAAATCTATTCTAACGGCTATACTAGTGCTTAGGAAACTTCTGTTCAATAATTGGATTACTCCTAAAACACCTTCTATTAAGGAAGCAATAAACTTGCTAAAAAATGAGGTAACTCTAGCAGCCCATGACTATAGAATGGAAAATAAGAAGAACAATAACTTTATAAAAACGTGGAAAGACTTCATTCTTTATCAAGACATTAGTTTTATAGATTATATACAAAAAATTAGTGTAAAAATGTGAGGGGTGGAGGCGGAGAGGGGGGACTCCCTTTTTCCCTTTTTTTTTTTTTTCCTCCATCAAGTTGAATTGATCTTGGCACTTGTGCCTCTTTTAAATTAAATTAACCTTGGCTTTAAAGACTCAGAAAAAAAAATAGATCTTTAGTTATCTTAAGTGATAACACTTCTTGTAATGTTTTTCTTTTTCTTTTTTTTCTGTAACTTATTATTCTTTGTTGTATCATGTTTTTCTACATCAATAAAGTAAATAAAAAAAAAAAAATTTAGTTTTTTTTTTTGTAATTTAGTTAATTGTATTTAATTAATGTGTATTTATTTAGCTAGGTAGTTATTAAATAGTTAATAACTATTTACTAACTAGTCTACCTAGTTAAAATAAATACAAACTTGCCTGTGAAATAAAAATAAAACCTAACACCTAGATTACGAGTCTTGCGTTAGCCTTAAAAAGCAGCGTTGAGGGGTCCCAACGCTGCCTTTTAACGCCCGCTGGTATTACGAGTCTGACAGGTACAGGTGCACCACTCACTTTTTTTCCGCGATTTTCGCATACCGCAATCCCCTTACGTCAATTGTGTATCCTATCTTTTTAATGTGATTTTCCTAATGCCGGTATTACGATTGCTGGAAAAAGTGAGCGGTAGACCATCTCCGGTCCAGACTCCTACCACATTTAAAAGTCAGTAGTTAAGAGTTTTATGGGCTAACGCCGTAACATAAAACTCTTAACTAAAGTGCTAAAAGTACACTAACACCCATAAACTACCTATTAACCCCTAAACCAAGCCCCCCCCCCACATCGCAAGCACTTAACTAAAATGTTTAAACCCCTAATCTGCCGACCGGACATCGCCGCCACTTTAATAAATATATTAACCCCTAAACCGCCGCACTCCCGCCTCACAAACACTAGTTTAATTTTATTAACCCCTAATCTGCCATCCCTAACATCGCCGACACCTATCTACATTTATTAACCCCTAATCTGCTGCCACCAACCTCGCTGCTACTATATTAAATGTATTAACCCCTAAACCTAAGTCTAACCCTAAGTCTAACCCCCCTAACTTAAATATAATTTAAATAAAACAAAATAAAATAACTAAAATTAAATAAATGAATCCTATTTAAAACTAAATACTTACCGATAAAATAAACCCTAAGATAGCTACAATATAACTAATAGTTACATTGTATATAGCTTAGGGTTTATTTTTATTTTACAGGCAACTTTGTATTACCTGTAACTAGGTACAATAGTTTAAAATAGTTTTTAACTATTTAATAACTACCTAGTTAAAATAAGTACAAATTTACCTGTAAAATAAACCATAACCTAAGTTACAAATACACCTAACACTACACTATAATTAAATTAATTACCTAAACTAACTACAATTAATTACAATTAAATTAAACTAAATTACAAAAAAACCACTAAATTACAGAAAATAAAAAAGAAATTAAATATTTTTTAAACTAATTACACCTAATCTAATCCCCCTAATAAAATAAAAAGCCCCCCAAAATAATAAAATTCCCTACCCTATACTAAATTACAAATAGCCGTCGGATGGAAGAGGATGCTCTGCGTCGGATGTCTTCAAGATGGACCCGCTCCACTCCGGATGGAAGAAGATAGAAGATGCTGCCTGGATGAAGACTTCTGCCGGTCTGGATGTCCTCTTCTCACCGGATCGGATGAAGACTTCTGCCCCTCTGGAGGTCCACTTGTGCCCGGCTGGGTGAAGACGTCTCAAGGTAGGGTGATCTTTAAGGGGGTAGTGTTAGGTTTTTTTAAGGGGGGATTGGGTGTGTTTTAGAGTAGGGTTGGGTGTGTGGGTGGTGGGTTTTAATGTTGGGGGGTATTGTATTTTTTTTTTTACAGGTAAAAGAGCTGATTACTTTGGGGCAATGCCCCGCAAAAAGCCCTTTAAAGGGCTATTTGTAATTTAGTATAGGGTAGGGAATTTTATTATTTTGGGGGGCTTTTTTATTTTATTAGGGGGATTAGATTAGGTGTAATTAGTTTAAAAATTTGTAATTTCTTTTTTATTTTCTGTAATTTAGTGTGTTTTTTTGTAATTTAGTTTATTTAATTTAATTGTAATTAATTGTAGTTAGTTTAGGTAATTAATTTAATTATAGTGTAGTGTTAGGTGTAATTGTAAATTAGGTTATGGTTTATTTTACAGGTAAATTTGTACTTATTTTAACTAGGTAGTTATTTAATAGTTAAAAAATATTTTAAACTATTGTACCTAGTTACAGGTAATACAAAGTTGCCTGTAAAATAAAAATAAACCCTAAGCTAGCTACAATGTAACTATTAGTTATATTATAGCTAGCTTATGGTTTATTTTATAGGTAAGTATTTAGTTTTAAATAGGAATAATTTATTTAATTATAGTACATTTATTTAGATGTATTTAAATTCTATTTAAGTTAGGGGGGTGTTAGGGTTAGACTTAGGTTTAGGGGTTAATAAATTTATTATAGTGGCGGCGACATTGGCGGCAGCAGATTAGGGGTTAATAAATTTAATATAGTTGCTGCAACATTGGGGGGGCAGATTAGGGGTTCATAAGTATAATGTAGGTGGCGGCGGTGTCCGGAGCGGCAGATTAGGGGTTAATAATATAATGGGGAACTCATGCACAAGCAAGTTCAGCCAGCTCACCGCTCAATGCTCACTTTTCTGAGGCTAACGCCGGCTTGCAGAAAACTCATAATACCAGAGTTGTCTTAAGTGAGCGGTGAGAATAAAAGGCTTGTTAGCCCCGCACACCATTACCGACAAAAACTCGTAATCTAGCCGTAAGATAGCTACAATATAGTTATTAGTTATATTGTAGCTAGCTTAGGGTTTATTTTACAGGTATTTAGTTTTAAATGGGAATTATTTAGTCAATGATAGTAATTTTTATTTAGATTTATTTTAATTACATTAAAGTTAGGGGGAGTTAAGGTTACACTTAGGTTAGGTTTAGGGGTTTATAACTTTAGTATAGTGGCGGCGATTTTGTGGGCAACAGATTAGGGGTTAATAACAGTAATGTAGGTTGCAGCGATGTTAGCGACAGCAGATTAGGGGTTAATAATATTTAACTAGTGTTTGCGATGTGGGAGTACGGGGGGTACGGGGGTTAATATGTTTATTCTAGTTGCAGCAGATTAGGGGTTAATAATTTTATTTTAGTGGTTGCGATGCTGGAGGGCCTCGGTTTAGGGGTAAATAGGTAGTTTATGGGTGTTAGTGTACTTTTTAGCACTTTAGTTATGTGTTTTATGTTACAGCTTTGTAATGTAAAACCCATAATTACTGACTTTTAGTTTACAGTTTGGATCTTGTAGTTATGGGCTGTACCGCTCACCTTTTGGCCAGACAGGCAAACTCGTAATACCGGCGCTGTGGAAGTCCCATTTAAAAAGGACTTTTTGAAAGCTGCGGTAGTTACGTTGCGTTATTGCCAAAAAAGTGTGCGGTACAGCTATACCTGCAAAACTCGTAATACCAGCAGTAGTGAAAAAGAGCCATAAGGCTGCTTTTTCACCCATAACACAAAACTCGTAATCTAGCCGTTTATTTTTTTATCAATCCACTAATGTGAGCTAGTTGAACATATTGGGTGAGCCAATGACAAAAGGTCACCATTCAATCACTAGCTCCCAGTCGTGCATTGCTGCTCCTGAGCCTACCTCAGTATGCTTTTCAACAAAGGATACCAAGAGAATGAAACAAATTAGAATAGATGTAAATTGGAAAGTTATTTGAAATTGCATGCTCAGTCTGAATTATGAAAGAAAAATGTTGGGTCTCGTGTCCCTTTAACCTCATATAAGTGAGAGCGTAAAATCTGACATTAACTACATTTGACCCCAATCCATTTCTTCAGAATTCCATGCAAACTTCTTACATAGCTTTTAACAGGTTTTTAATTTTACGCCATTCCAATCCATAAAAGAACCTGCCATAAACAATTATCACAAGTTTATTAAAGGGATACTGAACCCAATTTTTTTCTTTCATGATTCAGATAGAGCATGCAATTTTAAGCAATTTTCTAATTTACTCCTATTAACAATTTTTCGGCCTTCTCTATGGCCTAGATTTAGAGTTTGGCGGTAGCCGTGAAAACCAGCGTTAGAGGCTCCTAACGCTGGTTTTAGGCTACCGCCGGTATTTGGAGTCAGTCAGGAAAGGGTCTAACGCCCCCTTTCTTTAGCCGCGACTTTTCCATACTGCAGATCCCCTTACGTCAATTGCGTATCCTATCTTTTCAATGGGATCTTTCTAACTCCGGTATTTAGAGTCGTGTCTGAAGTGAGCGTTAGAAATCTAACGACAAGACTCCAGCCGCAGTAAAAAGTCAGTAGTTAAGAGCTTTCTGGGCTATCGCCGGTTTATAAAGCTCTTAACTACTGTGCTCTAAAGTACACTAACACCCATAAACTACCTATGTACCCCTAAACCGAGGTCCCCCCCATCGCCGCCACTCTTTTAAATTTTTTTAACCCCTAATCTTGCCGACCGCCACCTACGTTATACTTATGTACCCCTAATCTGCTGCCCCTAACACCGCCGACCCCTATATTATATTTATTAACCCCTAACCTGCCCCCCACAACGTCGCCGCCAGCTACCTACAATAATTAACCCCTAATCTGCCGACCGCCACTTACGTTATACTTATGTACCCCTAATCTGCTGCCCCTAACACCGCCGACCCCTATATTATATTTATTAACCCCTAATCTGCCCCCCCTCAACGTCGCCTCCACTGCCTACACTTATTAACCCCTAATCTGCCGAGCGGACTGCACCGCTACTATAATAAAGTTATTAACCCCTAATCCGCCTCACTCCCGCCTCAATAACCCTATAATAAAATAGTATTAACCCCTAATCTGCCCTCCCTAACATCGCCGACACCTAACTTCATTATTAACCCCCTAATTCTGCCGACCGAATCTCGCCGCTTACTGTAATAAATGGATTAACCCCTAAAGCTAAGTCTAACCCTAACCCTAACACCCCCCCTAAATTAAATATAATTTAAATCTTAACGAAATAAATTAACTCTTATTAAATAAATTATTCCCTAATTTAAATCTAAATACTTACCTGTAAAATAAACCCTAATATAGCTACAATATAAATTATATTTATATTATAGCTATTTTAGGATTTATATTTATTTTACAGGTAACTTTGTATTTATTTTAACCAGGTACAATAGCTATTAAATAGTTAAGAACTATTTAATAGCTAAAATAGTTAAAATAATTACAAATTTACCTGTAAAATAAATCCTAACCTAAGTTACAATTAAACCTAACACTACATCGATCAATAAATAAATTAAATAAAATACCTACAATTACCTACAATTAAACCTAACACTACACTATCAAATAAATTAATTAAATACAACATCTACAAATAAATACAATTAATAAACTAACTAAAGTACAAAAAATAAAAAAAGAACTAAGTTACAAAAAATAAAAAAATATTTACAAACATTAGAAAAATATTACAACAATTTAAAACTAATTACACCTACTCTAAGCCCCCTAATAAAATAACAAAGCCCCCCCAAAAATAAAAAAATGCCCTACCCTATTCTAAATTAACAAAAGTTCAAAGCTCTTTTACCTTACCAGCTCTGAACAGTGGCCTTTGCGGGCATGCCCCAAGAAAATTCAGCTCTTTTGCCTGTAAAAAAACACATACAATACCCCCCCCAACATTACACCCACCACCCACATACCCCTAATCTAACCCAAACCCCCCTTAAAAAAAACTAACACTAAGCCCCTGAAGATCTTCCTACCTTGTCTTCACCTCACCGGGTATCACACCGATCCGTCCTGGCTCCGATATCTTCATCCAACCCAAGCGGGGGCTAGACATCCATCATCCGACGGCTGAAGAAGTCCAGAAGAGGGTCCAAAGTCTTCATCCTATCCGGGAAGAAGAGTAGATCTGGACTGGCAACCATCTTCTTCCAAGCGGCATCTTCTATCTTCATCCGATGAGGACCGGCTCCATCGTGAAGACCTCCAGCGCGGACCCATCTTCTTCCGACGACGTCCAACTGAAGAATGAAGGTTTCTTTAAGGGACGTCATCCAAGATGGCGTCCCTCGAATTCCGATTGGCTGATAGGATTCTATCAGCCAATCGGAATTAAGGTAGGAAAATTCTGATTGGCTGATGGAATCAGCCAATCAGAATCAAGTTCAATCCGATTGGCTGATCCGATCAGCCAATCAGATTGAGCTTGCATTCTATTGGCTGATCGGAACAGCCAATAGAATGCGAGCTCAATCTGATTGGCTGATCGGATCAGCCAATCGGATTGAACTTGATTCTGATTGGCTGATTCCATCAGCCAATCAGAATTTTCCTACTCTAATTCCGATTGGCTGATAGAATCCTATCAGCCAATCGGAATTCGAGGGACGCATCTTGGATGACGTCCCTTAAAGGAACCGTCATTCTTCAGTTGGACGTCTTCGGAAGAAGATTGGTCCACGCTGTAGGTCTTCACAATGGAGCCGGATCCTCATCGGATGAAGATGAAGATGCAGCTTGGAAGAAGATGGTTGCCGGTCCGGATCTACTCTTCTTCCCGGATAGGATGTAAGACTTTGACCCTCTTCTGGACTTCTTCAGCCTTCGTGATGATGGATGTCTAGCCCCCGCTTGGGTTGGATGAAGATATCGGAGCCAGGACGGATCGTGTGATACCGGTGAGGTGAAGACAAGGTAGGAAGATCTTCAGGGGCTTAGTGTTAGGTTTATTTTAAGGGGGTTTGGGTTAGATTAGGGGCATGTGGGTGGTGGGTTGTAATGTTGGGGGGGGGGTATTGTATGTGTTTTTTTACAGGCAAAAGAGCTGAATTTTCTTGGGGCATGCCCCGCAAAAGGGCCCTGTTCAGGGCCTGGTAAGGTAAAAAGAGCTTTGAAACTTTTGTAATTTTAGAATAGGGTAGGGCATTTTTTTATTTTGGGGGGGCTTGTTATATTTATTAGGGGCTAGAGTAGGTGTAATTAGTTTAAAATTGTTGTAATATTTTTCTAATGTTTGTAAAATATTTTTTTATTTTTTGTAACTTAGTTCTTTTTTATTTTTTGTACTTTAGTTAGTTTATTTAATTGTATTTATTTGTAGATATTATATTTAATTAATTTATTGATAGTGTAGTGTTTAGGTTTTAATTGTAGGTAATTGTAGGTATTTTATTTAATTTATTTATTGATAGTGTAGTGTTAGGTTTAATTGTAACTTAGGTTAGGATTTATTTTACAGGTAATTTTGTAATTATTTAACTATTTTAGCTATTAAAAAGTTTCTTAACTATTTAATAGCTATTGTACCTGGTTATAATAATACAAAGTTACCTGTAAAATAAATATAAATCCTAAAATAGCTATAATATAATTATAATTTATATTGGAGCTATATTAAGATTTATTTTACAGGTAAGTATTTAGCTTTAAATAGGAATAATTTATTTAATAAGAGTTAATTAATTTAGTTAGAATTTAAATGATATTTAATTTAGGGGGGTGTTAGTGTTAGGGTTAGACTTAGCTTTAGGGGTTAATACATTTATTAGAATAGCGGTGAGCTCCAGTCGGCAGATTAGGGTTAATTTTTGAAGTTAGGTGTCGGCGATGTTAGGGAGTGGCAGATTAGGGTTAATACTATTTATTATAGGGTTTAGTGAGGTGGATTAGGGGTTAATAACTTTATTATAATAGCGTGCGGTCCGCTCGGCAGATTAGGGGTTAATAAGTGTAGGCAGGTGGAGGCGACGTTTGTGGGGGGCAGATTATGGGTTAATAAATATAATATAGGGGGTCGGCGATGTTTAGGGGCAGCAGATTAGGGGTACATAGGGATAATGTAAGTAGTGGCTGTTTACGGAGCGGCAGATTAGGGGTTAATAATAATATGCAGGGGTCAGCGATAGCGGGGGGCGGCAGATTACGGGTTAATAAGTGTAAGGTTAGGGCAGTTTAGACTCGGGGTACATGTTAGAGTGTTAGGTTGCAGACGTAGGAAGTGTTTTCCCATAGGAAACAATGGGGCTGCGTTAGGAGCTGAACGCGGCTGTTTTGCAGGCGTTAGTTTATTTTTTCAGCTCAAACAGCCCCATTGTTTTCTATGGGGGAATCGTGCACGAGCACGTTTTTGAAGCTGTGCCGCGTCCGTAAGCAAACTCTGGGTATCGAGAGTTGAAGTTGTGTAAAGAGTTATTTAAAAGGTGCGGCCAGAAAAAAGCCAGCGTTAGCTACGCGGGGTCTTTACCGACAAAACTCTAAATCTAGCCGTAAGTATCTTTAATTTGAAAAAGCAGGAATGAAAGCTTACGAGTCAGCCCATCTTTGTTTAGCAACCTGGGTATTGCTCGCTGATTGGTGGTTAAATGTAACCACCAATCAGCAAGCGATACCCAGGGTGCTGAACCGAAAAGGGGGCAGCTCGTAAGCTTTACTTTGCTGATTTTTTCAAATTAAAGATACCAAGAGAACGACAACATTTTTATAATAGGAGTAAATTAGAAAGTTGCTTAAAATTACATGCTCTATCTGAATCATGAAAGAAAAAAACTGACAATAAGGTTTGTGTCTTTTGAGAGAAGGGGGTAATGGGGAAATATATGTGCTAACCTAAAGAGGGTGATATGCATATTATTATCGTTATTATTATTGTTTATTTATATAGCACCACAAAATTCTGTATGGCTGGGTACAGAGATAGAGTTATACAATGACATAGATTTGTGATTAGAAACAAATAGTACTTCAGTACTAGGCAGTTTCCTTTGGAAAGAATTTAAGAATGAGAAAATAATGAAGAATAGAGTAGATGAGGTATGAAGAGGTAGACTTGTATTTGAGACAGAATTTACAGATAGATGGCTTTTAAAATTGTTTGTTTTCATTAGAACAATGCCAGTATTGTGTCTTTCTTGCTGCACCCTCAAATGTTTCTGATACAGTCCAACCCCAGTGTCTCACTTTGAAGGGACATTAAACTCTAAGGGCAAGATTAGAAGTCTGCGCGCGATATGGGCTTTTCGCAATCAATTTCCATTGCACAGGTTTTACAATGCGCGCGCATTCAACTTTTATGCAACAATCCTTTCTAATTTTATATTGACATGCATACACTTACATAGAGAAACATGGATTTACAGTATATGTATAGAGATATGTTTAACTAAGGAGATAATGAAAATATTTTACATTACAATTTTATGCACATTAAACAATATCTCAGAGGGATTTTCAAAGAGATATTCACATATAGATCTCAAGATATATATATATATATATAATATATATATATATATATATATATTATATATATATATATATATATATAGTCATATACATATCTAGCTATAAATAGGTATATCAGTCCAAAAATCATCACATATATAGAGAAATATTTATTTAAAATAAATAGAACATATTCCGTTACAAAAACATTTTCGCAATATGAAATATTCCCATTTTCATGTACACTTTTCGAGGTTAATACTGGGCTTTGCACAACAGATTAGGGGTTTTAGTTGTTTTTTTCCTTCTATTTGACTGCTCCATTGACTGAGGAATACGTGAACGCAAACGTGATTTTGCTGGCTATTTTGCAACTTGTAATAGCTGCATACCCCAAATGCGAAAAACCAAGAAGCGCAGAGTTTTCGCAACTGATTTGCTGCGCGACTTGTAATCTTGCCCTAAATAAATGTTAGATAGAATGAAGCATTCAAAGAAAAGATTAGCCTGATAATAACATGTAGATGTATCTTTTAAAGTTTTACTAGCTGTTTAAATATTGACAAAATAAGTGTAAAGTTTTAGTGCCTATAAAACAATGGGAGCTGCCATGTTGTAACTTAAGACACCTTCTCTGCTGTGGCCAATTAAAGACCGTTATAAGTAGTTCACTAGAGTGTGCAGCCAATGGCTGTGTGGAATATAACAATGTTCTGCACCACTTCCATTTCTAACAGGAACTGAAATGCTCACAATTTCAGAATGGATTTACAGGAAAAGGGGACAAAATAAATAATGAAAGTACAATGCAGATTTTTTTATTGATACGATTTATCATTTTATATTACCATCTCAAATTGTTTAATGTCCCTTTAAAGTAGACCTAAAGCATTTTAATATAAAAAAATATACATTTCGTCTGTTTGTAATTTTATAGAGCTTATCTGATCTCTATTAAAATTTTCCACAACGAGAGCTACAACATATAGTTAAATTGCTTTGGGTCTAACATTGAAAAATAGTGTTTATTATCCGGTTGGCTAAAGAACTCATGTTCATTTCTTTATTTTACTAAACATGTGCAAATTTGGAAAGCCAAAGAATAGAAATTGCTTCTAGGCCTATTCGTGTTGCAGCTGTGGAAACAAAACATTCTGTACCTCAAACTGTGCCTTTAAGTCACTCCACACTCTCACTGTCCAGATAAAATATTTGGCAGATATAATGTGTCAGGAAAGAAAATGTATGCCCTGCAGCTTGATCTTTTTATCGCCTATACAAAATGTCCAGTTCTAAACCTCAATATATTATCAGACGTATCACACCTCTTATAATGCATACTGATTAAAACTTGACTGTACAGTGCTACTCATAAATATAGCATTGTGATAAGCGTCTTTGCACTGAATGAAACAAACTAGAACTTAAACTTTTAAGACCAGATTACTAGTGGAGAGCTATTTAACACCCCCGCTGGAGCACTAACTATGGTTGCCACCTCAGCAATGTTTTACTGGTCACTTATGAGTTACACATGTGATGTCCAGAGGAGCAATACAAATTCCGCCCTGCTTACCCTGCAGCCCTGCTTACCCAATCAGCCAATAGAATGCAAGCTCAATCCTATTGGCTGATTGGATCAGCCAATATGATTTTTTCTACCTTAATTCCGATTGGCTGATAGAATTCTATCAGCCAATCAGAATCTAAGGGACGCCATCTTGGATGACGTCACTTAAAGTGATATTCATTCCGAAGAAGCTGTCGATTGAAGAGGATGCTCTGCGCTGGATGTCTTAAAGATGAAGCCGCTCCGCGTCGGAAGGATGAAGATAGAAGATGCCGTCTGGATGAAGACTTCTGCCCATCTGGAGGACCACTTCTGCCCATCTGGAGGACCACTTCTGCCGGCTTTATTGATAACATCTTGCTGCTTTGATGAAGACTTCTCCCGGTAAGTGAATCTTCGTGGGTTAGTGTTAGGATTTTGTAAGGGTGTATTGCGTGGGCTTATTTTTTAGGTTAGGGCTTTGGGCAGCAATAGAGCTAAATACCCTTTTAAGGGCAATGCCCATCCCAAATGCCCTTTTCAGGGCAATGGGTAGCCTTAGGTTTTTTTAGTTACCGGTTTTATTTGGGGGTTTGTTGTGTGGGTGGTGGGTTTTACTGTTCGGGGATTGTTTGTATTTTTTTTACAGGTCAAAGAGATGATTTCTTTTTGGGCAATGCCCTGAAAAAGCCCTTTTAAGGGCTATTGGTAGTTTAGTTTAGGCTAGGGTTTTTTTTTTATTTTGGGTGGGCTTTTTTATTTTGATAGGGCTATTAGATTAGGTGTAATTAGTTTAAAGATCTTTAATTTGTTTTTTATTTTCTGTAATTTAGTGTTTTTTTTGTGGTTTAGCTAATATAATTTAATTTATTTAATTGTATTTAATGTAGGGAATTTATTTAATTGTAGTGTAGTGTTAGGTGTTATTGTAACATAGGTTAGGTTTTATTTTACAGGTCAATTTGTATTTATTTTAGCTGGGTAGTTATTAAATAGTTAATAACTATTTAGTAACTATTCTACCTAGTTAAAATAAATACAAAATTGCCTGTAAAATAAAAATAAACCGTAAGTTAGATACAATGTAACTATTAGTTATATTGTAGCTAGTTAGGGTTTATTTTATAGGTAAGTATTTAGTTTTAAATCGGAATAATTTAGGTAATGATAGGAAATTTTATTAAGATTTATTTATAATTATATTTAAGTTAGGGGGTGTTAGGGTTAGACTTAGATTTAGGGGTTAATACATTTAATATAGTGTGACGACGTTGGGGCGGCAGATTAGGGGTAATAAATATAATATAGGTGTTGGCGATGTTGGGGGCAGCAGATTAGGGGTTAATAAGTATAATGTAGGTGACAGCGATGTCGGGGCGGCAGATTAGGGGTTAATAAGTGTAAGATTAGGGGTGTTTAGACTCTGGTTTCATGTAAGGGTGTTAGGTGTAAATATAAAATGTGTTTCCCCATAGGAATCAATGGGGCTGTGTTATTGAGTGCGGTATGGAGCACAATTTTGCTCTATGCTCACTTCTTGCATGATAACACCGGGTTTGTAAAAACACGTAATACCAATGCTGCAGGTAAGTGAGTGGTGAGAAAAAACTGCACGTTAGCACTGCACCTAGGGCTGCCACCTGTCCCTTAAAATACAGAACACTTATAAGTTACACATGCTGCAGGTTGTGCAGGGAGGAATATGAATAGTGCTGTCCAAAAAACAATACATGTTCCTCCCTGCACAACCTGCAGCATGTGTAACTCATAATTGTCCAAGAAAACATGGCTGAGGTGGCAACCCTAACTGCACCCCTCATAACGCAAGACTCGTAATCTTCCCGATTGTTAGAAAAAAAGCTGAAGATCTCTAGAGATAGAAGATGGCGATCATAGTGCCCTTATGACACTAACACGTTATCGATTTAATAATTCTACACCAATATATCTAATTATTAAATATTTAGGATTTAGCCAGAATTTCACTCTGATATTGGATCGTCTTTTGTAACACTGTCTTGTTTGGACCGCATTTTAGCTTAATTTATTCTTATTTATTTTCCCTTCCCCATAAATATGCCTTAACTAATGACTAATACCATTCATATCATATACCTCTGTAATTCCCCTTTTTGGTTATTTATCTGAAGCAAAATTGTCATCTCCCCTACTGGGACACACTTGAGAGAGTCACCCCCCTCTATTTTATCTTATTTGTGGCTGGCCTCGCAGGTCAGTTAGCCATACAACATACCCTTATCTTTAATATATATCATGTCTAATTACTATCCAATTCTCTACTTATTTTATTTCAGTTACAATATCTGACATAATACCATTATATCTATATCAATATTTTTCGCAACACTGGGTCGACTCCAGTACCCACATAACCTCTTAGTATACATTTTTGTCTTTTTTATCATGTGTTATTTGTATTAGATGTGAGCATTCTCACTCACTAAGTTGTTTTTAATCCAGTTTTTATTATACATCACATGCAGAAATGTATCCTGAGACTAAATGTAATTGTTGACTTTTCTAATAATATATATAGTTTTTTATTTTTATCTTTTATATGTAATTATCAAATGTTTGAATGTTCCTATCTCATTTAATTATTGTACATATTTCTGATTTCATGATAACCTACCTTTCACTGACTGACATTTTACTCCAACAGTATACCTAGTAGCGTGTAATTTGACACATGAGAAGGTGTGGTACTATGTCAATTTTTGATTGGTCAGTTAAAGTTACATATTTGGAGCAAGCTGTTGTGGGATTACACAGCCTGATGAAACAGCATGTTTTGCTGAGAAACGCGTTGCTATATATTCTGTATATTTTAATAAATATACATTTTTAAATCCACTCGCTTGTCCACCTACTCTTGCCTTTAAGAGTCATATCACCTTTTTTGGGCCAACTGTGCCCGTTTAATTGCTGACTGTAGCGCTCCACTTGCTGGTCACGCTCAACTCTCTCTGTCTGCATCTTTGAGCCTATGTGGCGTCAGCTGTCGGACGGTCGGCGCTCCTGGATTGGTTGCTGCTGGTCACCTGACCCAACGTTGCACGTTCCAGTTGATACCGTGAGTCTTACGGGCGACTCTGAGTGTCCCGTGCTGTTTTGCCTGGCACTCCGGTTGTGCCGCTCCCTCTGTGAGTTTCCATTGCTAAGGGTTTAGGGCAATCCCTCTCCTGTGGGGCCTTATCCGTCTGTACTACATCACCATGTGGCGCCTCTCTTCCTTTTTTTCTTTTTTAGGCAAACATCATCGAGAGCCAGAGTTCAATGCATTTACTTCCAAGAAGGGGAAGAATTTGACTTTGAAATAATTATGAACAAACTCAGTGCTCACTTTGTGCCCAAAAGAAATGTGATTCATGAGAGGGCTTGTTTTCACAAATGTGCTCAGTGTGTGGGAGAATCTGTGGAGTCATTTGTGCACATCCTGTATGAACTAGTTACATTTGTGAGTTTGGTGTTGTTAAAGAAGAGAAAATCTGAGAGAGACTAGTCATAGGAATTGCAGATGCTGAGGTCTCACTGGAGCTACAGTTGGAGACTGAATTAACATTAGATGGGGCTATTAGGATGGCCCACCAGAGTGAACTGGTGAAAAAGCAAAGTGCTGATCTGAGGTCTGAGAGTATTGTGGATGAAGTGCAGCAGCTCAGGAGAGCTGCAGGTGAAAGCACAGTTGTGAGTGGTAGACCAAGGGCAACAGATAGGCCCAGAAGCGGATGGGTGCAGCAGGCTTGCTGCACGTGGTGTAACCTTACACATAATCAGAATGTCATATTCCCCGCTAAAGAAAGATGTAGAAAGTGTAAATGAATGGGTCATTTTGAAGTGGCGTTTAAAAACTGAATACATTAAGGAGATGCAGGTGAATAGTGACCAGGAGGGTCAAGAAGTGTCCTTTGTAAGGTCTGTTGTTGAACGGTCTGATTCAGATGAAGATTGGCAGGTTACTCTTACTGTAATGGGAGCCAAGGTTGCCTTCAAGATTGACACGGGAGCAGACACCACTGTTATGTCTCTTGCAGCATTCATAAAACTGCCTCGACAGCCTCAGTTGGCAAAAGTTACACGAAAGTTCATAGTCCTGGTGGCACCATCGATTGTGCTGCAAAATGTTTTGCCAGCTCTGAGGAAATTCACCATGTGGGTACATGTAATTAGAGGTCAGTGTGTTAACAACCTATTGAGCAGGAAAGCAGCCTGTGGTTTGGGCCTTGTTGCCATAGTGAATGAGATTTCGGGAAGACATTTTTGATGAATTGGACCCTCTGAATTGCAACCCTATCCGTATAGCACTTAAAAGTGATGCAGTCCCATATAGCATTACCACTCCTAGTAGAATTGCATTCCTGCTCATGCCTCAAGTGGAGAAGGAACTTCTGTGTATGAAGAATATGGGAGTTATTGAAGAGGTTGTTGAAGCAACTGACTGGTGTGCCCCCATTGTGCCTGTTGCAAAGAAAAACAGGAAGTTACGCAGACTTGAAAAGGCTGAATAAGTCGGTGAAGAGAGAGATATGTGCTGCCAACGTTTGAAGACATAGCTCCGAAACTGGCTTGGACGAAGTTCTTCTCTAAACTGGATGCTTCCAGTGGCTTCTGGCAGATACCTCTTGATCCTAAGTGCCGCAAACTGACTACCTTCATTACACCGGTAGGTCGGTTTTGCTTCTGCAGACTCCCCTTCAGGATATCCTCTGCTCCTCAAATCTTTCAAAGAGAGAAGAGTTTTCTCCTAAGGGACCACGAGGGCATGGCAGTCATCATGGACGGCATTTTAGTGTATGGGTCTACATCGGAAGAACATGATCAGTGATTGAGCTGTGTGCTGCAGACCATTAGAGAGTCCGGGCTGAAATTAAATAAAGAGAAATGCCATTTTAGAAAATCTGAGTTATGTTACTTTGGGCATATCATCAATGGAGATGGCATTGAGCCAGACACTGATAAAATCCTTGCTATTGAACAGATGAAAAGTCCTTCTGATGAATACAAGCTGAAACAAATATTGGGCCTTGTGAATTGTGTGGGCAGGTTCCTTTCAGATTTATCCACAGTACTACACCCTATCACAGAGTTGTTGAAGAAAGATGTTGCCTGGGTCTGGGGTCCTTCACAGGAAGAAGCTTTTGTACAGGTCAAGTCCTTGCTGGGGTCTGCCCCAGTGTTAGGGTTCTACAAACCTTCTAAAAAGACTGTGGTTAGTGCTGATGCGAGCAGTTATGGGCTAGGGGCCGCCCTCCTGCTGCTGAATGAGAACAAACTACAGCCTATCGCCTACTGTTCCTGTACACTGACGGCTGCTGAGTCGAAATATGCCCATATTGAAAAAGAGTGCCTGGCTGCAGTTTGGGCCTGTGAGCACTTCCAGCGTTACTTAGTGGGATTTAGAGAAATTTAGTCTGGAGACTAACCATAAATCGCTAGTCCCTTTAATCAACTCCTATGATATTGAAAAAACACCCCTAAGATGCCAGAGACTTCTGATGAGGCTGCTCAGGTTCAACGAACAGGCAGTGCATGTGCCGGGGAAACAACTGGTAGTGGCAGATACTCTTTCCAGTCTCCCGCTGGCTGCTGCTGAAGAATCTTCAACAGAATTCAGATCTAAAAGTGTATGTGGATTCAGTTATGGCATCCAAATCCCCTTAGTCAGGGAAACTAGAACAAATAAGAAAGGAGACGTTTAGATACAGACCTTCAAGAAGTTATTACGTACATAAAAGAAGGTTGGCCCAAGAGCTGGACAACCTAGATATCTTTAAGTTCTTACCAGTCAGAGAGGATGCAGTTCACGGAGCAGGATGGGTTCGTGCTGTTCCAGGACCGCATTGTTATTCCTGTTAGCATGCGGCAGGAGATGTTAATCAGGATTCATGATGGCCACTTGGGCATTACAAAGTGCAGAGAAAATTAAGCTACGGCAGTATGGTGGCCTGGGATCAGTTCCAACATTGCAAGCCACGTGTCAAAATGTGCCTTTTGCCGGGAACGCCGGCCTACTCAGAGAAGGGAGCCCTTGATTTCAACTCAGCTGCCTGCAGGCCCATGGCAGAAAATAGCTGCTGACTTGTGTGAACTGCATGGGAAAAAGTACCTAGTTGTGATTCACTACTATTCCAGGTATTTAGAGATTGCACCCTTGAATGAGATCACCAGTCAAGCCGTTATCATTTGTCTCAAGAGCTTGTTCGCCCGGTGGGGCATACCAATGGAGTTAGTGAGTGATAACGGAATGCAGTTTGCTTCCATGGAGTTCAGTTCTTTCAGCAGTGAATATGATTTCATCCATTCTACATCAAGTCCACATTACCCGCAGGCCAATGGAATGATTGAAAGGGCAGTTCAAACAGCAAAGTTAATTTTGAAGCAATCTGAGCTGTACCTAGCTCTCTTGGCCTATAGGGCAACACCCATCCAAGTAACGGGTTTTAGCCCAGCACAGCTGATGCTAGGACATCAGATTCGCACCACTTTACCCTCTGTGGGTGCCTTCCAGCAGACCAGCTCTGTTCCTCAGGACAAGGTCCTTAGGAGGGATAAAGAGGCTAAAAGGGGTTATCGATTCTTCTACGACAGAAAACACTCTGTGCAGTGGCGGCTGATTAATTTTTAGGATGGGGTGCCCAAGACCCGCCCCTATTAGAAAGCCACGCCCCTTTGAAAAAACACACCCCTTTTAAAAACACGCCCCTTTTAGAAAGCCACACCCATTTAAAAAGCCACACCCCTTTGTGTTTTAATAGTATACAGCCGTGACAGCCGTCAACGGACTGCTGGCCCAGGCCTGCTGTTCACGCAGCCTCTCTTTTGTTAAATTGTTAAAGAACTCCCTAAAAGTCCAGTATACTCCTAAGCTAATCTCAGACTCAGACTGTATCTGTTGTCTAAAGTTACTCTATATAAAAAGCAATCTCAGACTCAGACTGTATCTGTTGTTTAAATTACAAGTAGAAAAATAAAAATGCTTTTTTTTTTTAAACACTAGTAGTTCAAGTTCAATACTCAACTCAAGTTACTCTATATAAAAAGCAATCTCAGACTCAGACTGTATCTGTTTAAAAATAAAAATGCTTTTTTTTTAAACACTAGTAGTTCAAGTTCAAGACTCAATTCAAGTTACTCTATATAATAAGCTGCAGGCCTGCCCAAAACTGAACTAATATATATACTATCTTCTATAGATAAGATAATAGAATACTAGTACTAATCTAAAGTTCTAAACTATATTGCTAATAATGCAATTTGCACACTGCAGTCTGCAGCAGCAAATATTGAGACTGTTGATGTTGTCAGTCTCACTGATATATCCGATTTCAAATACAGCAGGCAAACAAAGTAGTTTAAGATGTTTTCTGACGTTATAACAACTTTTTCCACAGAGCTATCTGCAAAAGGCTCCTTTCAGCTCAACAGCTATCTCTACAAAGATTTTCGCGCCATTGAGCCGGGAGGAGCCTCGTGGGGGCCATCACGTGACACGTGTGCAGGCAGGGAGCCTATCACTGAAAGGATCAAGAGGCTGGGGGAGGAGACAGAGCACAGGCTAAAACGACTCGCACAGTTCAGCCTGTGCGATTATGCCTCTATAGGCATGAGGCTGGGGAGGAGCTACGCCTGCACAGTGAATACATTGAGATCACTGTGCAGGCATATAGGGCTCTTTACCGCATGTGCGAGTGGGGGGTGGAGACTGGAGTCACTAGACAGACTCAGCCTCTCAGGCAGCAGCAGGCAGTGCGACGAGCGCCGTGGTTGTGGTGTGTGACGTCACGTCAGCACACTGAGTCGTCCACCCGGTCCTAGCTCCTGCCTCCTGCCTGTTAATGTTAATGTAACAGTAATTTTTGTAAATACATATACACAGCTCAGGTGCTCAGCATGCCAGCAGACAGTCACAGGACAGGGAGAGGGTACAGTCCATACACACACACTTTTTTTTGGCTCATTTTTTTTTTTCCTCTGCCCCCTGGGGGTTCACGTGCGACAGTGCACAAATGGAGGAACCTCCACTGACTCTGTGAGGCCCTTGCAGAAGCTGAATGTGGGGCAAAGTGTCAGAGTTAAACTGGATGATGAGAAGAAATGGAAGATGCTTGCTACAGTATTTGGATGCTCTCCAGAACCAAGGTCTTATGTAGTCCTTACTGATGGAGGGACAGTCACAAGTCGAAATAGAAGACATCTTCAGCCAGTACCTGAGAGTTTGGGACTGGATGCCTCAGACCCACCACCGGTAGGATCCCCTGTTTTAAAAGGGGTGCCTTCCCCTCTGCAAGATCACAGCGGGGATACCTCTTTGCTTCTAGGAGACTCTCAATCACCTTCTTCTGTATCAGAGGACAGTTCATGTAAAATGACATCAAGTGGAAGAGTGGTGAAACTTCCAGCCCGATATCAGGATTAGCATTAGTTAGAGCGGTGACCGGAAGAATGGACAGAATAATCCCATGGTCAATGTAGACTAGGATAGTCTACTCTGATGTTCGAGTCAGGATTGTGTTTTCTTGCTGATCATATATAGGGGCCTATGTATCAAGCTCTGTATGGAGATTGAAGCCCAGTGTTTATGGCGAGTCTTCATCCTCGCCAGAAACACCAGTTAAGAAGCAGCTGTCTAAAGACCGCTGCTCCATAACCTGTCCGTCTGCTCTGAGGAGGCGGACAGACATCACCACAATTCAACCCGATCGAATACGATTGGGTTGATTGACAACCCCCTGCTAGTGGCCAGGAATCTGCAGGAGGCAGCATTGCACCAGCAGTTCACAAAATCTGCTGGTGCAATGCTGAATGCGGAGAGCGTATTGCTCTCCGCATTCAGCGAGATCTGTCGGACATGATCCGCAATGTCAGATCATGTCTGACAGGCCTTTATGAATAGGCCCCATATTCTCTTTAACTTGTTATTTGTTATACACTAAACAAAACTATTTTATACTTCTTGTATACCTTGTTATTTGTATACCTTTGTCCTTTAAAAAAGGGGAAGATGTGATGAGAGTGGGAGGTGACGTCACATGATGGGGGCGTGGCTTATAGACATTATTGTCTATGTCAGTTACCAAGTTAGATGTGTTGCACAATCTGTATACTTCTATGTTCTGCAATAAAATAGCGTTGTACCTTCTATGCTGTGTCCTGCATCTCATCTCATGAATATTTTCCATTACAATGTTCTTCACATAGAATAATATGTTTTATTTATTCATAAATACATATTTCTACATATATCTGATATTGTTTTGGTAAAATATATATCTTTACAGACATATATAGGAATATCTATTTAAAAATACATCAACCATATTCTATTATATGAAGAATATTGGAATGTAAATGCACAGTATAATACTTTATTAAAAATGAATATTGCATAAATATGCTTTTACATGTTTTTATCTACTTAAAGGGATACTAAACCCAATTTTTTTCTTTCATTATTCAAAATGGAGCATGCAATTTTAAGCAACTTCTAATTTACTCCTATTATCATTTTTTCTTCGTTCTCTAGGAGCTGGCCCATTTTAGGTTCAGAACCCTGGAAAGCGCTTGCTTATTGGTGGCTACATTTAGCCACCAATAAGCAAGCATAGCCCAGGATCTAAACCAAAAATGGGCTGGCTCCTAGACTTTACATTCCTACTTTTAAATAAAGATAGCAAGAGAACGAAGAAAAACTGATAATAGGAGTAAATTAGAAAGTTGCTTAAAATCGCATGCTCTATCTGAATCTTGAAAGGAAAAACTTAGGTTTAGTATCCCTTTAACTGCAAAGCATTTAACACCTGACATCTTATATCTTTGAGCCTTTATAACTTTTTTGTTCAATAATCTTTTTGAATAATTTTTTTAGATTGTTTTATTATGAATGTAACTGTACTTTGTAATGTATTTTTTATCTGTTTTGTGCAACTTTTTATCTTCACAAAACAGGTAACTAGAGTTCTGAAGTCATGGTCATCATTCTAGTGTAAATTGTGATTGCGCTCACGCATTTGTATTTACTTTCAACTTGTAATGCAAGTGCAATTTAACTTGCACACAAACAAACGCGAAAACCTGATATCGCTCACGTGCAAACAATTATGCTCCACTTGTAATCTGGCCCTAAGACTTTAAAGTTATCATGCAAATCTTTATAACTGCCATATGTTTTATACTGCAGTTATATTGAGCATTTGCATTTGTTCAGGAAAAGGACTGTACAAGTAAAGTCAGCATGAACACCCAATACTATGTTAATTGAGTAAGGTGTCTACTAGTGCATAACTGTCATCTCACACTTGTTTTCTGCAGTGACTTGATAAATGGATGTTGCAGGTGTATCATTCTACTGGCTGCATCTTTATGGAGTAAAGGCATCTGCTCATGTCTAGTGGACTGCAAGTCTGAGAGATATTTACGCCACTAAGCTCCATAACTGTCAACTTTCAACTGAGCCTCTGCAGTATAGGTCCACCACAGAGCTGTATTATCCCAGTCCACTAGACATGAACAGATGCACAGATGCCTTTACTCCATAAAGATTCAGGCTGGTTGTGTTGATTTACAGATGCAGCCAGTAGGATGATACACCTGCAACATCTTTTAATCAAGACCACCTGTTCAGCTGTTTGCAGTACCAGAGCTAATCCTATCTGGAAAGTCACTACACCCAATAAGATGCACAAAACTGGTAAAGTCCCTCCATTCAAACCTGATAGTACAGGTCCCTAGGCTTTCCTTATCCTTCCTTCAGCTTTAGACACTTTTGTAACCTGAGTCTTCTCCACTCCATCAGCGCAGATCTCCTCTGTGAACAGAACCTCAGACCCTTCAGGCAAGCATTGCCAGGGAGAATAGTTTCTAGGTAAGTACAGGGGTGATGGTTCCTGGACCTTCTGCATCTTACCCATGCTTGCTCTCTCTGAGCAGGTGAAAATGATCTGTCAGTACCTTATTTACTGCTTCAAATAAAGAATATATGCCGGTCGCCATCTTAGAGCCAATCTGTGTACTTATAACTAATATTTATAGACAGTTCAATTCCAAAACTTGGAAGTTACTCCTGTAGAAAATGCTGAGCTTATACACAAACTGTGAATTGGCAAAAATCTATAAATGCGGTTGCAGTATTTCTTCCAGCTGCTGCAAGGATTAAAAGGTAAGTTTTTGAAGTAAACAGTGAAATGTCAATTTTGATGAATTAAAGTGCCCTTGTTTTTAATAGGTTTATTAAAAACCGGGCACTAATTCATCAAAATGGACCTTCACTTTAAGGGCTAGATTTATCAACGCTGTTGCGGGGCGAAATTACCCGCAGGTAATTAACATTGCACACGAGCGCAATTTTGCGCTCACGTGCAATCCCGCCCCCTGCTCGCGCACAGCCAATCACGCGCGGGCAGGAGCTGTCAATCTCCTCGGTCGGACTTGACCGAGGAGATTGAATTTCGCCACAATAGAGGTGGCGTAGATGTTAGGGAAGCAGCGGTCTGGTGACCGCTGTTTGATAAATCATGGCGAGCAAGAACTTGCTGCCGTAGGGGCTTAATAAATCTAGCCCTAAGGCTTGGAAGGGAAGTGTACCTGGTATATGGCAGAGTGTTTGCAACTATGTTGCAGTGTGAGGAAGGGCACTAACTTACCTCTTTATAAGCATATTGCAGAGGAATTCTGACATTTTCAGATTGAAGATCAACGTGCTCCTTGAGGCTTTTGATTAAGTGATAACTTTTTACTTTCAACTTATGAGTGCAAGAATAGGTGGTCTATTCTTAATAGTGCATTATGGCTCCCAAGCCTACATTGGTATGCTTTCAACAAAGGATACAAAGAGAGCAAATCAAAATAGATAATAGAAGTAAATTTGCATGCATATCAGAATCATGGAAGAATAATGTTGGTTTCATGTCTCTATAATGTCCATTAAAATGTTTCTATTCAGTTTGGTTTTAGGCCATTTTTGCTTTGCATATGCATGTAAGAGGATTAGAGATAATTGCTACTACAGCATAAGCCCATCTAAAAAGGCTAATGGGCCGATTTTGGAAAGTGCGAGCGGACATGATATGATGCACGCTGTCGGCATTTATCATTGCAGAAGCAGTTCTTGTGAACTGCTTGTGCAATGCCGCCCCCTGCAGATTCGCGGCCATTTGGCCGCTAGCAGGGGTGTCAATCAGCCCGATCGTATAGGATTAGGCGGATTGATGTCCACGCCCTCAGTGTAGGCAGACAAGTTATGGAGCAGCGGCATCATAACTGCTGTTTCTGGCGAGCCTGAAGGGGCATCAAGCTTCATTCGGAGCTTGATAATTCGGCCCCTAATTGTTTATTTAAAGGAATAGTAAACACCAAAGATGTTATTGTTTAAAAATATAGATAATCACTTTATTTACCATTCCCCAGTTTTGCATAACCAACATTGTTATATAAATATACTTTTTACCTCTGTAATTACCTAGTATCTAAGCTTCTGCTGACTGTCTCCTTATCTCAGATCTTATGACAGACTGGCATTTCAGGCAATTAGTGCTGATTCTTAAATAACTCCACGTGCATGAGCACAAAGTTATTTATATGAAACACATGAGCCCACATGAGTATTCAGATAAGAAGTGGCCTTCAAGGGCTTAGAAATTAGCATATGAGCCTACCTAGGTTTAGCTTTCAACTAAGAATACCAAGAGAATAAAGCAAATTTGCTAATAAAAGTAAATAAGAAAGTTGTTTAAAATTACATGCCCTATCGGAATCATGAAAGTTTAATTTGGACTTTACTATCCCTTTAACACTATTTATTTTGCCATTTGTCATTTCTTTAGTAACTTCCTACCCTTATGAGAGGTATTTAGATCAATCACATTTTGTAGTATTATAGCGTATTCCTGGCAAGACAATTATCCCAAAGCTTGCAGGTGCATAAATACACTACCATGTGTTTAAGTTATATCAGATTTAAAATAGTTCCTGGAAACATCTAGCAAATGTTAAATTGTCTTTTTTTTTTTTTTTTTTTTACAGTTGATATTTTTTGGGCCATTGAAGCAAAATCAGTTTCAAAATGTTTTATTTGCTATCGGAATTTGCTTTGGCTAGTCATGTTTTTTTTAAGATCTGGTGGTTCAGTTGAAGGTCAAGGAACATTTATGCAAAGAACTGAATAACATTCCTTGACATTTGGCGCGTCACGTCGCTTTTACACCAGCTTTTCTCGTCTTTTGTGTGCTAGTTTATTTTCATCATCCATTTGACTTTTAACCTAGCATTGGAAACATTTTGAAAAACGTGAGATATCATTTTGAAAGCTAGAGAGAAACATGAAGTTTATAAATTGCAGGTTTTCTTCTGACACGGAACAGGCAAAATGGAAAGATCATACGCATGCAAATAAGATTAACTCATGATTTGGTAATATTTAAAAAAAATCCAGGTGTAGACACATAATAATACTAGAGATGTTTTTAATATGACAAATAATAAAAGGCACCAATAAAGACATATTATTGGAATGTCATATTACTGACAGTGTTAATGTGACATAAAAGTGTGACAATAAAAAGAGCATTTTATTATTGCTCTATTGCACACATACAACTAGGTTAAAGGGATAATCTAGTCAAAATTAAACTTTCATGATACAGATAGAGCATTAAATGTTATACAACTTTCTAATTTATTCTTATTATCAATTTTTCTTTGTTCTCTTGCTATTTTTATTTGAATGTAAACTTAGAAGCCGGACCATTTTTGGTTCAGAACCTGGGTAGCGCTTTCTGATTGGTGGCTACATTTAGCCACCAATCAGCAAGGATTACCCAGGTGCTAAACCAAAAATGGGCAAGCTCTTAAGCTTATATTCTTGCTTTTTCAAATAAAGATAGCAAGAGAACAAAGATAAATTGATCATGGGAGTAAATTAGAAAGTTGCTTAAAATTGCCTGCTCTATTTGAATCATGAAAGTTTTATTTTGACTAGACTATGCCTTTAAAAAGGACACACAACACCTTGTAATTACAATAGGTTTCTGTTGCCTTACTATAGAAAAACATATCAGCAAACTCTTAAAACAATTTTATTATTATCGGTTATTTTTAGAGCGCCAACAGATTCCGCAGCGCTATAAACAAAACAAATATAGGGATCAAATGGGTAGAGGGCCCTGCCAAGAGTTGCACTGTTGTAGTCAGCTCTTAAGAAGGTGATCTACAAACAGCTGGACTCTTAGGCTTACATTCTAAGGGGGTTCAGGGGATAGCAATGGAGGAGTGGAACTGGTATAAAGTAAGGTTAGCATAGGTTGTAAGCATCCTTGAACAGTAGAGTCTTTAGGGAGCGCGTGAAGCTTTCAAAACTAGGGGAGACTCTTGTGGAGCGAGGCAGAGAGTTCCACAAGATGGGAGCCAGTCGGGAGAAGTCCTGTAAACGGGAGTGCAATATGGTAACCAGAGAGGAGGAGAGTAGGAGGTCATGTGCAGAGCGAAGGGGACCGGAGGGAGAGTATCTGGAGACAAGGTCTGAGATATAGCGGGGAGCAGTGCAGTTGAGGGCTTTGTATGTCAGAGTGAGAATTTTGTGTTTGATCCTAGAGGCAAGAGGAAGCCAGTTAAGGGATTGGCAGAGTGGTGAAGCAGATGAAGTGTAAGGAAGATGAGTCTGGCAGAGGCATTAATTATGGATTGTAAAGGAGCTAGGCAGCAGGTGGGGGGACCAGAGAGGACAGAGTTGCAGTAATCAAGGCGGGAAAGATTGAGAGAGTGGATTAAAATCTTCTGAGTCATATGTGACCCTGAGACATCGGGCATGCGGGGTAGGGGTAATGATGGAGTTGTCGACAGTTATAGAGAGATTGGGTGTGGAGATTTTGGAAGAAGGGGGGAAAATAAGGAGCTCAGTTTTGGAGAGATGTAGCCTGAGGTAGTGAGAGGGCATCCAGGAAGAGACGTGAGAAAGACAGTTAGTGACATGGGGTTAGCAAGGAAGGAGATAGGTCTGGTGCAGAGAAGTAGATTTGGGTGTCGTCGGCATACAAATGATATTGGAAACCGTGGGACTTTATTAGGGAACCTAGTGATGACGTGTAGATTGAAAAGAGAAGGGGACCGAGGACAGAGCCTTGCGGTACTCCGACAGAAAGTGGTGACGGGCAGAGGAGGCCCCAGAGAAGGCTACACTAAAGGTACGGTTTGACAGGTAGGAAGAGAGCCACGAAAGGGCTGTGTCACAGATGTCGAAAGATTGGAGGGTTTGGAGCAAGAGAGGGTGGCTAACAGTGTCAAAGGCTGCGGACAGATCAAGGAGGATAAGCAGAGATTTTACTGTAAGTAGGTCATTGGTAGCCTTAACAATAGCTGTCTCTGTGGAGTGATGGGGATGAAATCCAGATTGCAATGGGTCAAGAAGGGAGTTTAAAGTAAGGAAATGGGATAGGCGTGCATATACTAGTATTTATAGAAGCTTTGAGGCAAGAGGGAGGAGGGAAATAGGGAGGTAGTTGGATGGGGAGGTAGGATCAAGGGAAGGTTTTTTGATGATAGGTGTGACCAGTGCATGTTTCAGCGATGAGGGAAATATACCGGTGCTGAGGGACAGGTTGAAAATGTGTGTAAGTATAGGGGTAAGGGTAGCAGAGAGGGAGGGGAGTAGCTGTGAAGGGATAGGGTAAAGGGGACAGGTAGTGAGGTGAGAGCGCAGTATAAGTGCCGAAACTTCTTCCTCAGTAACAGGGGAGAATGAGCTAAGTTTAAGGTTATGTGGGTTGTGGTTGAGTGAGAGCATTTGAGGGGGTGAGAGAATGGAATTATGTTGAGAGCAGATTTAATTTCTGATGAAGTCAATTTTGTTATTGAAGTGACTGGCAAAGTCCTGAGCTGACAGAGAAGTTGTATTAGGAAGTGGGGGAGGGCGGAGGAGAATATTGAAAGTGGAGAACAGACGTTTTGGGTTTGAAGAAAGATTAGAGATAAGAGTAGAGAAGTAGTGTTGCTTATGGAGATTAAGGGCAGAATAGAAGGAGTTCAAGATGAATTTGTAATGAAGAAAATCAGCTGAACTCTGAGATTTTCTCCAGTGCCGCTCAGCAGTACGGGAACATCTGCGTAGGTACCGTGTCAGAGGAGTATGCCAGGGCTGAGGATGAGTGTGTGATTTCCGAGCTATGGTAAGAGGGGCGAGATTGTCAAGGACGGATATAAGGGTGGAATTATAGTGGCAGATAGATTGTTCAGGGCAGGAAAAGGAGGAGAAGGATGAGAGGAGAGGTTTGAGGGAATTAGCAAGCTGTTGCTGATCTAATGACATAATGCTTCTGTGAAGTTTGGTGAGTTGTAGGGAGGGATGATATATTACAAGTAAGGAGATGGTGGTTAGAAAGAGGAAAGGGGGAGTTTGTGAAGTTTAAGAGAGTGCATCGATAGCTAAAGATCAGGTCAAGAGAGTGACCGTCTTTGTGAGTGGAAGAATAAGTCCATTGTGACAGACCGAAAGAGGAAGTGAGTTGCAGAAGTTGTTTTGCAGATTAGGCAGTGGGATTGTCAAGAGGGATGTTGAAGTTGCCAAGAATGAGGGCAGGGGTGTCTGAGGAAAGGAAATAAGGTTGCCAGGCAGCCAAGTGATCTAGAAATTGAGATGAGGAGCCAGGGGGTCGGTATATGACTGCAACACGTACAGAGAGAGGGGAGAATAAGCGAATCATGTGGGTTTCGAATGAGGGAAATGTGAGTGAAGAGATGGGATGTATTTGTTGAAAGGTGCAAAGAGAGGAAAGCAAAATACCTATACCACCTCCTTGTCTATTACCAGACCTTGGAGTGTGGCTGAAGTGGAGACCCCCATGTGACAGAGCAGCAGTGGATGCTGTGTCTAGGGGAAAGAGCCAGGTTTCTGTTAGAGCCAGAAGGTTGAGGGAGTGGGAGATGAAGAGGCCATGTATAGAAGTGAGCTTGTTGCAAACAGAGCGAGAGTTCCAGAGTGCACAAGTGAAAGGGGTAGTGGCTTTTAATGCAAGAAGAATGTGAGTAAGGTTTTCAGAGTTTTGTTTTCTGAGTCTATGGAACGGTACACATGGATGTGCATGGCTAGGCAGTGGTTGGGGACCAGGATTAGGGGAGATGTCCCCAGCAGGAATTAAAAGCAAGAGGGAGAGTAACATGAGACGAGATACGGATTTGCAGTAGTGAAACTGTTTTTGAGGCGAGCTGCAGGGGGGAGAGAGAGTGTTTAGGAATAGGTAAAGTTCATGAGTACAAAAGTAAGGTGAGTTTAAGAGAGATGGGTTAATGAACAGTGCAGGTGGAAAGGGAGAAGGAGTAATTGAATAATGTAGTTTGTTATAGAGACAAGAGGTAGCAAAAAGGAATATGAATATAATGAGCATTTATACAAAAGTGGGAACCAGTTAAAAATAATAAGACACAGTATTACAGTAGCAATTGCATAAGAAAACAAAAAAGTATATTATTATATTATACTACATTATAATATTACAAAAGTACTTGCCTTGTGTGTTGCCCCTTGTCCAATTCTTGTATAATTCTATTTTAAATGCCTCACTTATAAAATGTTCACTTTGAAAATGTGAACATATGTTGTTGTAGGAATGCACAGGCCAGTGTAATGCACAGCCCAAACTAGTGTGAAATATATGCAGGTAGGGCAGTCAGCTGAGTCCACTAAATTTAGCTGATTGCTAATCAAAGACAATTGGAAAGGCCAATTGAAAAGTTAGATTCTGGTCTGGTCAGGGTGAGATGTTAAGTAAACAGACAATAAAATTTGGAGGGGTTAAAACTGTGGCATAAGACAGCTATAAATTTTAGCATAATAGCAAGTATTGCTATTGCAAATTTGCCTTCCATATCCAATAGCTGTTCATTCCTTAATTCAGGATCTGTATTATTCCTAATTGTTCTTTTATATTGGGATATTGGTAGAGCTTTCTTTAAGCTCGGAGGATGGCAGCTCGCAGCATGTAGCATTGAGTTTTTGTCCGTAGATTATGTACGATTTTGTACCATAATCATTTTGTTTTTAGAGAGCAAATATATTATGCAGAATATCTGACAATTATGTCCAAATTAATTAATTTTTATATGGTGCTAATTCTTATACTGTACTAATTCTGATATGCTAATTTTTATATGCTAATCTTCTATACTATGCTAACTATAAATTTTGCCAGTATTCAGTATTAATTTTGCAGCAATCTTGATAGTGTGCTATTGATTTACAAGTATGTTTGCACTGTCTACTAATATACAATTTGAGACAGGATTGATCATTAAGAATATCTTTCTGTTTAAGCTGCCATTTTTTATGGTACAAGTAACTATTCCATATTGTATAATAGACACTGTTGTGCAAAGTAAGAAATATACTGTTATTCTGTAGTCTGGTATGCAAATGAATAGATTTACATATATGCCGATTCACTCTTGTTGCTTGTTTTCATCTATTGTCTATATGTGGTACATCTGTATTACAATATATAGAAGTCATCGCTTGACCACTGTACCTCCATGTTACATTATGCCTCATGATAAAATGCTGTGTTGTCTTTTTTTCCATTAGGCGCTGCTGACATTGCGTCTGGTTGCCATAATTATGGGTATTACGTAAGGCAACCAGGAGGGGAGGAGTCACTTCCGGGAACGCTGTCGGCAGCATCGCACTGGATTGCAGAGGGTTTGTTTGTTATATATTTCGGGTGAGTACACTGCTATTATCAGGTTTGTTTGTTTGAAAATGGGGGTAACCCCGAAACGTCACTTATTAAAGTTATCTCTTGATAAGACCCAGTGAGTGCCTTCCCTTTTTGATATTATATATATATATATATATATATATATATATACACATGTGTGGGTGTGTATATATATATATATATATATATATATATACACACACAAGTGTGTGTGTGTATGTATATATATATATATATATATAAATATATATATATATATATATATATATATATATATATATATATATATATATATATATATATATATATATATATAAACAGTAAAGTAGAAATAACTGCAACATCCAAAATGTTTCAAAGTGAATTGTTTAAGCCTTTAAATATTGAAACAAAGTTCTGATTCCGGAGGGTACAGTATTCATTAACCAATATGAAACAAAAATACTGATCCAATAGAGGTTCCCCCTACACACGCCCTGTGCATTTAATAGAAGACAGCAAGTAACAGCCCAGTAATGCAGTGTTTCACAGCTCTAGAGTATAGCAGGTTTATGTATATTTAAACTATACACAGGTATAAGGTAAACAATCAGGGGGAAACCGTGTTCCCAGGAGGCACTACCGCCTCAACTCACCACCCCACGGGTGCACCGATTGACCTCTTGTCTGGTGTGTATATTCAGCGTCCCTTAGGCATCAAAACTCTAGAGCTGGCTTATCCAAACAGCTGTGGCGTCTTCGGCAGAGCGTCCCACTATGCGGGAGGGGGTGTGTTCCGATCCTCTGACATCATGTGGTTTCCGTAAACCAATTGGAGAAGAGATCTGTATTACTTGAAAAAAGGCCTCCGTGAACTTTGGAGCTTAAAGTCCTTAGACCGTTACTGCAGCCCAGTAAAATGTTCAGCAAAAGGAAGAATTTTGCAGACAACGGTCAATATAGATAAAACTTCATCTTTATTGTAGAAAACATTAAAATATATATATACAAGAATAAAGGCTGCACTCACAGGTCTTTTTAAATCACAAGTATAAATACTTTATTGTGAAACGTTTTCGGGGATCTTGTCCCCTTCGTCAGCATGTGGATCTTGTCCCCTTCGTCAGGAGGGGCAAATAACTTCCTAGTTAAAATAAAAGTAAAGTAAAGCCTAACCTAAGTTACAATTACACCTAACACTACACTATAATTAAATTAATTACCTAAACTAAATACAATTAACTAAAATTAAATAAAATTATCTAAAGTACAAAAAACAAACAAACACTAAATTACAGAAAATAATAAAATAATTACAAGTTTTTTTTAAATAATTACACCTAATCTAATCCCCCTAATAAAATAAAAAAGCCCCCCAAAATAATAAAAAGCCCTACCCTAAATTAAATTATGAATAGCCCTTAAAAGGGCCTTTTACGGTGCATTGCCCCAAAGTAATCAGCTCTTTTACCTGTATTGGCATCAGCCAATAGTATTTTTCCTACCTTAATTCCGATTGGCTGATAAAATTCTATCAGCCAATCGGAATTCAAGGGACGCCATCTTGGATAACGTCATTTAAAGGAACCATCATTCAGTCGTCGGATGTCGTTGGAAGAGGATGCTCCACGTCGGGTGTCTTGAAGATGGACCCGCTCCGTGCTGGATGGATGAAGATAGAAGATGCCGTCTGGATGAAGACTTCTGCCCGTCTGGAGGACCTCTTCTGGCTGGCTTGGATGAACACTTCTGCCCGTCTGGAGGACCACTTTGCCCGGCTTCGTGGAGGACTTCGGCCCGGTTGGGTGAAGACTTCTCAAGATAGGGTGATCTTCAAGGGGTTAGTGTTAGGTTTTATTAAGGGGGGATTGGGTGCATTTTAGAGTAGGGTTGGGCGTGTGGGTGGTGGGTTTTAATGTTGGTGGGGGGGTATTGTACTTTTTTTTACAGGTAAAAGAGCTGATTACTTTGGGGCAATGCCCCACAAAAGGCCCTTTAAAGGGCTATTCATAATTTAGTTTAGGGTAGGGCTTTTTATTATTTTGGGGGGCTTTTTTATTTTATTAGGGGGATTAGATTAGGTGTAATTAGTTTTAAAAAAATTGTAATTATTTTATTATTTTCTGTTATTTAGTGTTTTTTTTGTACTTTAGATAATTGTATTTAATTTTATTTAATTGTAGTTAATGTAGGTAATTAATTTAATTATAGTGTAGTGTTAGGTGTAATTGTAACTTAGGTTAGGTTTTATTTTACAGGTACTTTTGTATTTATTTTAACTAGGAAGTTATTAAATAGTTAATAACTATTTAATAACTATTCTACCTAGTTAAAATAAATACAAAGTTGTCTGTAAAATAAAAATAAATCCTAAAATAGCTACAATGTAACTATTAGTTATATTGTAGCTAGCTTAGGGTTTATTTTATAGGTAAGTACAGTATTTAGTTTTAAATAGGAATTATTTAGTTCAATTTAGTTAAATTATATTTAAGTTAGGGGGTGTTAGGGTTAGGGTTAGACTTAGGTTTAGGGGTTAATACATTTAATATAGTGGCGGCGGTGTAGGGGTGGGCAGATTAGGGGTTAATAAATATAATGTAGGTGGCAGCGGTGTAGGGGGGGGACAGATTAGGGGTTAATAAATATAATGTAGGTGACGGCGGTGTAGGGGGGGCAGATTAGGGGTTATAAGAATAATGTAGGTGGAGGTGGGCTCCGGGAGCGGTGGTTTAGGGGTTAAACACTTTATTGAGTTGCGGCGGGGTCCGGGAGCGGCGGTTTAGGGGTTAATAAGTATAATGTAGGTGGCAGCGGTGTAGGGGGACAGATTAGGGGTTAATAAGTATAATGTAGGTGGCGGCGGTGTAGGGGGGTAGATTAGGGGTTAATAAGTATAATGTAGATGTTGGCGGTGTCTGGGCGGCAGATTAGTGGTTAATAAGTATAATGTAGGTGGCGGCAGTGTAGGGAGCGGCAGATTAGGGGTTAATAAGTATAATGTAGGTGGTGGCTGTGTAGGGGGGCAGATTAGGGGTTAATAAGTATAATGTAGGTGGCGGCAGTGTCGGGCGGCAGATTAGGGGTTAATAAGTATAATGTAGGTGGCGGTGGTGTAGGGGACGGCAGATTAGGGGTTAATAAGTATAATGTAGGTGGCGGTGGTGTAGGGGGGGCAGATTAGGGGTGTTTAGGGTGTTAGGTGTAGACATTACCCTAGGAATCAATGGGATATCGGGCAGCAGCGAACATAAGCTCTCACTGCTTTCTTACTCCCATTGATTCCTATGGCATCCGCGGCCTCCAGGGCGGCGGATTGAAAACCAGGTACGCTGGGCTGGAAAAGTGCCGAGCGTACCTGCTAGTTATTTGAAAACTTCAAAAAGAAGTCAGATTGTGCTGAACTTGCATTCGGAACATCTGTAGTGACGTAAGCATCGATCTGTGTTGGACTGAGTCCGGTGGATCGTATGTTACGTCATTGAATTCTACTTTTGCCGATCTGTCGGGTTTGATAACTAAGGCGAATCAGGCCCACCACAAATAAGCTGTGGAATTCCAGCGTATATGCGGTTGACAGCTTGATAAATAGTGGCCTATATCTCCAGCTGTGGTTTGTAATAGTTGTCATGATAAACTTTTACATGCAGAGAATGTGTCCATCAGTAGTAGTACATTGCCTGTAAATTTAAAAGAATTTATTGCTGATTCTATTCAGAAGGCTTTGTCTGCCATTACGCCTTCTAATAAATGTAAAAGGTCTTTTAAAACTTCTCATTCAGTTCTCATTCAGTTGATGAAATTTCAAATGACCGACAACATACTGAATTATCCTCCTCTGATGAGGATCTATCTGGTTCAGAAGATCCTGCCTCAAATATTGACACTGACAAATCTTCTTATTTATTTAAAATGGAGTATATTCGTTCTTTGTTAAAAGAAGTGTTGATTACATTGGATATGGAGGAAACTAGTCCTCTTGATATTAAAACTAGTAAACATTTAAATTCTGTTTATAAACCTCCTGTTGTTATTCCAGAGGTTTTTCCAGTTCCTGATGTTATTTCTGATATGATGGAATGGAATAGGTCTGGTACTTCTTTTATTCCTTCTTCAAGGTTTAAAAAATGGTATCCTTTGCCAGCAGTTACTTTAGAGTTTTGGGAAAAGATCCCCAAAGTTGATGGGGCTATCTCTACTCTTGCTAAACGTACTACTATTCCTATGGAAGATAGTACTTCTTTTAAAGATCCTTTAGATAGGAATCTTATCTAAGGAAAGCCTATTTATATTCTGGTCATCTTCTCAGGCCTGCAATTTCTTTGGCTGATGTTGCAGCTGCATCAACTTTTTGGTTGGAAAATTTAGCGCAACAAGAATTGGATTCTGATTTGTCTAGCATTGTTCGCTTGCTTCAATATGCTAATCATTTTATTTGTGATGCCATTTTTGATATCATCAAAAATTTATGTTAAATCTATGTATTTAGCTATTTTAGCTAGAAGAGCTTTGTGGCTTAAATCTTGGAATGCTGACATAACTTCTAAGTCCAGATAGCTATCTCTTTCTTTCCAAGGTAATAAGTTATTTGGTTCTCAGTTGAATTCGATTATTTCAACTGTCACTGGGGGGAAGGGAGTTTTTTTGCCTCAGGATAAAAGACCTAAGGGTAGATCAAAAGCTTCTAACCGTTTTCGTTCCTTTCAACAGAATAAGGAACAGAAACCTAATCCTTCCCCCAAGGAATCTGTTTCCAATTGGAAGCCTTTCTCAAATTGGAATAAATCCAAGCCATTTAAGAAACCAAAGTCAGCCCCCAAGTCCGCATGAAGGTACGGCCCTCATTCCAGCTCAGCTGGTAGGGGGCAGATTAAGTTTTTTCAAGGATGTTTGGACAAATTCTGTCCAAAATCAATGGATTCTGAGTATTGTCTCTCAGGGGTACCGAATAGGATTCAGAGTAAGACCGCCTGTGAGAAGATTTTTTCTCTCACGCATCCCGGCAAACCCAGTAAAAGCTCAGGCTTTCCTGAAGTGGGTTTCAGACCTGGAGTTTTCAGTGGTAATCATGCCAGTTCCATTTCAGGAACAGGGTCTGGGGTTTTATTCAAATCTATTCATTGTTCCAAAGAAAGACAATTCATTCAGACCAGTTTTGGATCTAAAAATTTTGAATCGTTATGTAAGAGTACCAACTTTCAAAATGGTGACTATAAGGACTATTCTGCCTTTTGTTCAGCAAGGGCATTATATGTCCACAATAGACTTACAGGATGCATATCTTCATATTCCGATTCATCCAGATCACTATCAGTTTCTGAGATTATCTTTTCTAGACAAGCATTACCAATTTGTCGCTCTTCCTTTTGGCCTAGTGACAGCTCCAAGAATCTTTTCAAAGGTTCTCGGTGCTCTACTCTCTGTAATCAGAGAGCGGGGTATTGCGGTGTTTCCTTATTTGGAAGATATCTTGGTACTAGCTCAGTCTTTACGTTCAGCACAATCTCACACAAATCAACTAGTGTTGTTTCTTCAAAAACATGGTTGGAGGAGCAATTTACCAAAGAGTTCTTTGATTCCTCAGACAAGGGTCACCTTTTTAGGTTTCCAGATATATTCAGTGTCTATGACTCTGTCTCTAACAGACAAGAGACGTTTAAAATTGGTTGCAGCCTGTCGGAACCTTCAGTCTCAATCATTCCCTTCAGTAGCTATGTGCATGGAAGTTTTAGGTCTCATGACTGCAGCTTCAGACGCGATCCCCTTTGCTCGTTTTCATATGCGACCTCTCCAGCTTTGTGTGCTGAACCGATGGTGCAGGGATTATAGTATACAAGGATATCACAATTAATATCCTTAAATCCCAATGTTTGACTATCTCTGACTTGGTGGTTAGATCACCATCGTATAGTTCTAGGGGCCTCTTTTGTTTGTCCAACTTGGACTGTGATCACAACAGATGTGAGTCTTTGAGGTTGGGGAGCTTTTTGGGGATCTCTGACAGCACACGGGGTTTGGAAATCTCAAGAGGC